>NW_005355890.1:990030-1005920 GCF_000412655.1 Myotis brandtii | reverse complement strand
TGCTGCCTATCACTACTGTGCCAATTAAGCAGAGACAGGGTTGAATCAAATATGAGCATTTATTCCAATACTGCTGGCAGGAAGGGAGAGCAGCAGGTCATCCACAAAAATCTGCTCTGCAGCCCCCCATAAGCCGGCTGCTTATATAGGGTAGAACTGGGATTACATGGGGAAGTAGGCAAGGGGAAGTAGGAGGGTGGGGTGGGACTCCATTGTTTGGGCAACAAGGCCATTAATCTTGCATGATAATAGGCAGTTCTTGAATGAGAATGGTTCCAAGGTTGACTCCCAGGTCCAGGGTTGACTGCTAGGTCCTAGGGGCGTACAACTCCCAGTCAGGTCAAACTGTCTTTTCTTTAATCAACACAAGGCAATCATGGCTAACAGAGCATGATTAATATTTCCCATAACCATAGCTAGTCTCCAATATTCTATTTTTGCCCCTAACAATATTAGTATAGCTATTACGGCCTATTTTTAGTTATTGTTTATATCATATATTTTTTCTATTCTTTTAATTCAGTGGTTCTCAACCTTCCTGATGCCACGGCCCTTTAATACAGTTCCTCATGTTGTGGTGACCCCAACCATAAAATTATTTTCGTTGCTACTTCATAACTGTAGTTTTGCTACTGTTATGAATCGTAATGTAAATATCTGATATGCAGGATGTATTTTCATTGTTACAAATTGAACATAAATTAAAGCATAGTGATTAATCACAAAAACAATATGTAATTATATATTCAATATGTGTTTTCTGGTGGTCTTAGGTGACCCCTGTGAAAGGGTCGTTCGACCCCCACAGGTTGAGAACCGCTGTTTTAATTCAATCTGAGTCCCTATATTTAAAATAGAATTTGACTAATTTCAATGAAGCCTGGGAGTCTTTTTGTCTTTAATTAATTTATCCCTTTACCCTTAATATAATTACTGATATATTGGGTTTAAATCAACTTACTATTTATTTTTCTATTTGTCCTATATTTATTTTGTTTCCCTATATTTCTCCTTTCTTCACTTCTTTTCGATTAACAGAGTGTTCAGGGTTTTTTTTATACTTTTATGTCATTCCATGTCTCTCCCTTTATTGTCAGTTACACATTTTCTTATTATTTATTTACCTTAGAGATTGTGACATGCTTCTTTCACCTTTCGGAGTCTCCCTTAAGTGTTTTCACCACTTCCTAAACAGTGCAAAGACCTTTGACCACTTTCATTCCGTACCTTCTTTCTACCTTTGTCCTATTGTTGTCATGTATTTTAATTGAATACATATTTTAAACTCCTCAAGTAAAAGTACTATTTTAAACTCTATATTGATTTAAATTTACCCTCATTTTTACTTTTCTGGTTTTCTTCATTCCCTCCTGCACCTCCAGCTGAGGTCATGTGACTAAAATAATAGAAGGAAGAAATTTTAGTTCTCAGTTAGGTAGTCTGCTGATAATAGTCTGTTAGGTTTTTATTTTTTGTTTGTTTCTGTTTTGAAAATGATTTTATTTCTCTTTCGTTTTTAGATGCTATTTTCCTTGGATAGAGAATTCCAGTTATATTCTTTCAGTACCTAAAGATGACAATGCATTTCTTTGAGCTTTCAAAATTTCTGTTGAAAGTCAGCTAGAAGTGTTGTTTTTTGAATGTAAAGTGTTTTTATTCTCAATTTCTAATTAAAATTGATTCTAAAATGTGCCCTTTATCTTTGGTCTGCAGCCTTTTAATGATGGCCCTAGGTACGGTTTTCTTTGTATTTATGGTACTAGAATTCCTGAATCTGTGACTTGATATCTCCCACCACTTTTGGAAAATTATAAGCCAGACTTTCTGCAGCTGTATTCCCTATATTTTTCTCTTTCTGGAACTTGAATTCTATGTATGTCAGACTCTTTCACTGTGTCCCATGTGTCTCTTATGCTCTTTTCTGTATTTGCTGTCTTTTATTTTTCCTTTCAGGATTTTAATTTAGATGTTCCGACTGGCCTATTTTGCAACTTCCTAAGTCCCTTTTCTGTGCCTAATCTGTTGCTATTTGGGAGGGATATAAGAGAGGTGGGGAAGGTTGATCTGATATAAACTACTCAATCAGAGTTGGAGATATCGCCAAATCATTTAAAATTCTTTGGTCATTTTAATTTAATTAGCTCACTTTTTACAATTCTCTCTTTTTAAAAAATATATTTTTATTGATTTCAGAGAGGAAGGGAGAGGGAGAGAGAGATAGAAACGTCAATGATGAGATAGAATCACTGATTGGCTGCTACCTGCATGCTCCCTACTGAGGATCAAGCCCGCCCATAGCCCTGGCATGTGCCCTTTGACCTGAATGGAACATGGGACCCTTTAGTCCGCAGGTCGGCGCGCTATCCACTGAGCCAAACCAGCTAGGGCTCTCTCTTCTTTTTATCTTATTGTATTATCAGCTAAATCCTATTTTAGTCTTTGTTTCTGTAATTGTTTTATTTTTTTTATCCCACTGCTTCCCTATGCTGGGTTAACTCATCTATTCCTTCTTCCTCTGGGCTCCTCAATTGCTGCATCATGCTCTTTTTTTCCCCCATGAACAAATACTTCATTCATTTCTTTGTAAAATTTCTGGTACTATGCTTAGTCAACTTTTCACCTGTTCTGTGGCAATAGTCTTTTCGGTGAGTGTTCATCTGCCACTCCCACTGTTACTTTCATCTTTTTATTAATGTGGTACCTTTGTTTAGATTCTGTGACTTAAAAAAAAAAAAAGCTCTTCCTGGAGGTTTAAATTGAAGAGGGGCAGAGCCGTTTTGCAGGCTAAAGGTGGTTGTATGTGTGAGAGTTCTTTTATCTTTTATTTCTCCGCAGTCAGATGAGATAAGCCGGGCAGGAGCTCACACCATCCCACCTGCCACCAGCTTGCAGCCGTGGCTTGTCTGTCTTCCTCTTTCAGCCCTGCCTTGTTCTTTGTCGAGCCTTTGGATTTAAGTGCTCAACCCGGTACACTGTTCCTATTGTTTCAAAAAGAGATTTCTGGTTTTGTCACGTAGGGTGTGTCATTTACTTTGAGGAACTAGGTTTTCCTGGATTTGCCTGATGTTTCCCACCGTGATATTCTCCTCTTTATTGTTCCAGTGCCTACTTGACCTTCGCTGAACTTGGGAGCCCTTCCTTATCTATTTTGGTTTAGGATTGCAGATGTCTCTCAATTTCTTTCAAGAGGTTTGTTCCTGTTTCTTATTCTTCTTCCTTTTGGGTGATTTCTCTGAGAAGAGGGAAACTGCCCTCTTTACGCTGCATTTTAGAACCAGAAGGCTCGGAGAGTCTTTCGCATACAAAACTATTTTTAGTTTCAGTTCTGCATCGTATGTAATCTTTCAAGAGCCATGTTAAGTGGTGAGTAGGGAACTGAGTTCAAGTTTAAATTCAATCTTGCCTGGTGCTACTGAAAAGGAAAATGGGGGCGGGGGTGTTGCAACCCAGTTCAGTATTTGGTTAAAACTGCCGTCTTACTTCCCCACTCTGACTGACTTGGGTGGAGCTGCAGAGCCTAACCCCAAGGCCCTGCCACAGCTGACTTGGGTGGAGGGGCCACCACAGGAGGAGATATATAGGTCAGAGCCTTCCCTCGAGCCCAGTGCCGGCTTTGGATCCGGAATTCCCCTGGACTAGCAGATCTGCGAAATAAAGGTTAAGCTTTCCTCCCTCAGAGTGCTGGCTGATCGTTCGCCCATGCCAATAACTCAATTGAAGTGACAATCAAATCATCAAATCATCAAACTGTCACACACAGTTAAACTTGCATATGTGCGGGCAACGACAAGCCCATTACAGTACATTCCTCTAGAAGCTAATAAAAATGTAAAAATTGTGAAAAATAGTCTATGGCATTTCAGCTTAGTGTGAATCCAACTGGCTGGTAAGACAGGTGAATTTCTTCCACGGAGCAGCAGCAACTTTTGCAAAGGCCAAAATGTTACAATAGGTTTAGGAATCAAATAGGAAATAGCCCAAACAGGAGGGAAAATAGAGCTCTAGAACACGTGGTGAAGTATGGTAGCAATCATCTCAGGTAGAAACTGTAGTTTAACTCTAACCCTGCTGTTTGGTTTAACAATAGAAAAGTTACTTTGATTTTCTGAATTATATAAATCATCCCATTCGATTGAATACCCTATTGATTGTACTGTGAATATCCCATTGGTTGTGGTCATACTGGTCTTAGAAAGCACATTTTCCTTTACCTGGGAAGGACAGCACAGTTATCACAAGGTCAGAGGGCTCCAGTTAACGTGTCCCTGTTGACTCAGTGTTCCGGAGACCCAAAAACTATAATTTAGATAACATGCTTAAGTCTGACCAGGTTCCTCATTCCAGACCCGAGGGCTCTAGATAAGGTGTTTCTGTCAATTCAGTGACCCCGAGACCCAAAACTATAATTAACATGCTGCTTCTGCTTCTGTAAACTGCTTTTTTGCAAACCAGGTTCCTCATTCCAAACCTTGAGATGTAATCAATACTTTTGTGATCTTTGCCTATATAAGTCTGGTTTTGCCACCATCTTATCACTATGAGATCTGGGGGATGGCCCCTCATAGTCCCGGATTGCAATAAATGTGACTCTTTTTTTTTTTTTTAATATATTTTATTGATTTTTTACAGAGAGGAAGGGAGAGAGATAGAGAGTTAGAAACATCGATCAGCTGCCTCCTGCACATCTCCTACTGGGGATGTGCCCGCAACCCAGGTACATGCCCTTGACCGGAATCGAACCTGGGACCCTTCAGTCCACAGGCCGACGCTCTATCCACTGAGCCAAACTGGTTTCGGCAAATGTGACTCTTTAATTTGACTTCTTGAGGCGTCCTTCTGTGATTCACGGGGTACATTACAACAGTGGCACTTCTTTTTCTACTAAATTAAATGCCAGTTCTTTAACTTAGAAATTAAGCCCACCCCCAGCTTTTTAACAAACCCATTGTCTTCTCAATGCCCACAGAACAACGCGTAAATGCTGCAGCCTGGCATTCAGAGCCCCCCAACCCATGAAGACAATTGGGTTAAATGACCAACCAGCCAAATGCCTTTTCTTCTATAATTTGATGCCATTCTCCCCACTTTCCCTACTGGTGTGTGGCTGCTGTGTGATGTCCATCAAGTGTGCCTTGCACTTTCCCATATCTGAATCCTCCAACTGTGCTGCTAAAAATGCTGCCTATCTTTCAGGGTCCTACAGCCTCTCCCGGTTCCATAACCAGACATGAACTTGCTTTCTACCTCCCGGACGGCAGTCTTCACAGTCTTTTCAGTCCAGTGACCACTCTCTAGGGAGGCAAGGACTGTTACTCTGACACCTCAAGTCATACCTCTGCTCTTGGCAAAGTGTCTCCAAAACCAGCCTTCAAACTTCCTTTCCTGGTTCCCTCTGTCCAACCTGAATTTCCATGCTCAACTGGACTGTCAACGTTGCTCCTATACATTTCTTCTTTTGATCTGGAGCTTTCAGACCTTTATCCCCAAGTGTGTCTTGGTTTTGCTGTTGAAAAAATATGTATAATTTCCCTGGATACTACTGTACTGAAAAACCTGTCCACAAGCTCCCAATTGCCAGAGCCTCTCCTTCTAGTGGCCATCACCATGCCCAGGCCACAATCCCCAGCTGCCCTCTGAGCATCACTGGCCAGGATTTAACTTATGGGCTGTCATCAACCTCATGAACCCAGAATATTTTTCTTGGATTTTAATTCTCTGCGTGCTTGTCTCACACTCCAGGTTTCTTGAAGATGGATACTGCAATGCCAAGCACGGTGCCTTGCATGCAGAAGAGCTCAGAAGATATTTAGTCAGTGTTGCTTAAATATGGACACTTTCAGGTGACTTGGGTACCTCCCAGTGAACCCCAGCAAGGGCCACAACTAGGGCTGCTGCCCACTGTATTTGGGCTGAGGTTCCCACTTTCTGAAAAAGGGTAACAGCTTGACACTTCGAGAATGTCAGCCGGGGCTACAGTCATCTGAAGGCTTGACTGGGGCTGGAAGGTTCACCCACGTGGCTGTTGACAGAAAGCTTCAGTTCCTTGCCGTGTGAGATTCCTCATAGACTGCGTGAGTGTCCTCACGACATGGCAGTAAGTTCTCCAAGACTGAGCAATCCCATAGAGAAGGCAGCAGTTGCAGGTCCTCTAGGACGGAGGCTTGGAAGCAACATACTATCATTTCTGCCATATTTGCTGGGGCCTGTTGGGGTCCAACCCCAGCAGGTCCAGGGGTCCCCAAAGGTGTGGACGGAGTCAGTGAAGAAGGAATGACACGGAGACAGGCTTCAGTTGATCAGCAGCCTAGTCAGGACCTCTAGCCAGGATCTCCAGCCAAGTTCTGGTTAGGATCTGATGTTTATTGTCTTGTTACATCTGTATTTATACCAGTTGATTTTTAATCCTGTCAGTTTCTATTGCAAAGGTTAGGGCGTTTCTTATCTCCATTCCAGGGAGTAAAGATTATGTAGCTTAAGCGTGATTGTTTGTAGTTAAAGTGATTAACTACCCGCCTGGCACTTAGTTAAGGGGTTGTATCCCCTCCCTAACCTCAGGGAAAAATCCCCACCTGGGGAAACAACCTTTCTCAGAGAGGTGACCTTGGTTAAAACACATGGCGCTAAGGAGAGCAAACATATTAAGAACAATATGCTATATATGCCAGGTCCCTTGAAACATATGCTGTGCAGATGTTTCTTTCCTGCAGCGACTGTGTCAAGCAGCAAGGATAGACCGGCTTCCGGCAGGGACCCACAGGCCTGTCTTTATTCTATGGGCAGGCTGGGACTACATAAGGGTGTGATAGCAGGAAGCAGGGCTCATGGTGACACAGGCCTAGCCTCTCTTAAGTGGATGGGAATGCTCTTCAGCTCATTTTAAGCCTCTCCTAGCTAAGTTTAAAGTTTCTCTTCAGGTGCACCCCAAAGAGCTCCACTCTGCCTGCACTAGTCCACACCGGACATCTACTCTGCGTCTGCCTGAAGAACCCAGCCTGTGTGCGCCGACTCCCCATTTCAAGGAGCCAGGCTCTCCATCAGTGCGCACTGTGATGCATCAAGCTCACTCTCTTTCTCCTCTCCCTCCACCTTGTTTTCAGCAACCCTCTTTTTAAAAATCTGTTTCGCCTCCTCTCTTGTTTCCTATCTTGGGGTGGGGGCAAGACCCCTCACCGGTGACAGCAGGAGGACATGGTGGAGGCTGGCTACTGCACCTACCTACCTGGGGTGTGTCTTTGTACAACTTACTCACTCTAAGCCTCCGTTCCCTCATCCTGTGTAATAAAAACATAATATGTAAATCACCTGAATGGCGGAATGACCGGTGGGGGTGGGCAGGGCCGGCAAGCACAGGGCAGGCAAGCAGGTGGCGCCAGGCCAGCCAAGGCACTGGGACGGTGATGGGGGGGTGGTGACCAGCAGTGGCAGAAGGGCGATGGGGGCCAGCACTGTCCCCTGATTGGCCATCCCGTTGCCTCCCACAGAGGGAGGCCAGACTGCAGGGAGCGGGCCTAAGCTGTCAGTAGGACATCCCCTGAGGACTCCTGGACTGTGAGAGGGTACAGGCCGGGCTGAGGGAACCCCCTCTCCTCAGTGCAACAATTTTTGTGCACCAGGCCTCTAGTTTATAAATAATAAAAGCAGGTTTACAGTTGTTGGTATGGAAAAGAATACAATAAGTAATAATACAAAAAATAAATTCTGTCCCGCGTACTCACAACTGTAAACCTACTTTGGCCCACCCTGTGCTTACCTTGTAGGGATCTATAAAGATTAAATGCTGATAAAGTGCTTCCAACCATTCCCGGGCCTCCCTGACTCCACATTACCCAGCTCTTCTAGGGAAACCAGTTTCAGCCTCTTTCCCTGAAATCCTGCAGTCCTGAACTCGAATCTCCTCCTTCCATACCTGGCATACTTTCTAACCTGGCAGGCATGGAAGTGAGCCCCATTCTTTAAACTTCATTTCTCCCAAATATTATGTCTGTGCTTCAGTCCTCCACATTCCCCTAGGGGCCCAGGCCCTGGATTCCAAAAATCAGGGAGGACCTTGCTGGTAGGTTTTTCTCCCCAGTCCTATCATATCCCTGACTATATAAGGGCCGATCATGTGCTTGGGAGAAACAGCAGGAAAGCAAAAAAATTTTTAAAATCATTCTTCAAGAAATCTCATTTCACCTGGGAGTGACACAGAGGGTGTAGAACATGGGTGTCAGAGGAGTGGCTCCTCCCTCTGACTGGCTTCTTGCAGAGGTGACAGGTGAGGGCAGATGAGTTACCTACTGAATTAGTTTCCTAGCGCTGCCCTAGCAAAGTACCACACTAGGCGGCTTTCAAAAAATGGAAATGTATTGCTTCACAGTTCTAGGGGCTAGAAATCCAAAATCAAGGTGTCAGCAGGGCTCCCTCTGAAGCCTCCAGGAAAGTCAGTCCTCACTTGCCTCTTCCTAGCTTCTGCTAGTTTGCTGGCAATCTTTGGTGTTCGTTGGTTTGTAGTGCATAGTTCCAATCTCCGCCTTCGTTATCACACTAGAGGCCCGAAGCACGAAATTCGTGCATGGGTACGGCCCTTAGGCCTGGCCAGCAATCAGGGCTGATCTGCGGGGCGGCCTGCAGGCTGGGGGCAGCTCCTGCGTTGAGTGTCTGCCCCCTGGTGGTTAGTGCACATCATAGCGACCGATTGTTCCACCAGTCCTTCCCCTGTTTGGTTGATTTGCATATTAGGCTTTTATTATATAGGATGGCATTCTACCTGTGTGTCTGTGTCTTCACATGGCTGTCTTGTTATTAAGGACACCAGTCATATTGGACTAGAGGTCCATCTAGTATGACCTCATCTCAACTAATTACATCTGCATTGACCCTATCTGCAGTACTGCCAGTTAGGACTTCAACAACTCATTTTTAGGGAAGCACAATTCAACCCATAATACTCAGGGAGGGACGGGGCAGGCCTTGGACTGGGTGAGGGCTCCCTGGGTAGAAAGCACCTGTGTAGGTGTAAAAGCTTTCTGTCCTGATGCCAACGGGGATGAGCCAGTGGGCTGGGAGTCTCCAAGCTGTCGTGGGAAAAGGAATAGGAGGCGGTGGGATCTGGGTGACCCAAAGTGAATTGAAGACAATGGTTAGGCTGTGAAAAGGAAGCTGATCCCTCATGGAAGCTGGGACACGCAGGGAACAAAGAGCATAAGGGAATGAGCGTGTTTAGACTCCCGGGTACTCTTCTACATTGAAATACTTGGAAAATGATACTGTTAGTTAGAACGGCAGGAGAGGGCAGCCCAGGCAGAGGCTTTGAATGTCTTTCCAGGTGCTAGTTATAGAAACAGACTTCCGGGACCCTGTTCTTGGGAACTTCTGGAGATGGCCTGTATTGTCAGGGGACAGGGCCGAGAAAGATCCAACCTCTTCTGGACCACTGTTCTTTCATCCGTGCGGAATGCTCTGCGTGGAGCCCCTTCTGCTAAATCTCATGGTCTTACCTCTTTCCCCAAGAGGCTTCAACCATTCAAAGTCCAATGTTTGGCTTCAATAATGGTTTGCAGGACTCATTTTCGACTTCACACTCTCCTACGTCAGCCAACGCCCACATTTTGTTCTTTTGATTTATCTGCTTTAAAAAGTCGCTCTGCATCTTCAAAGTGACGGCTTGCTATCTTGTGAGCAAAACTTGCCCACAACTAAGGGCAGATTTCACACCTGTTTCATACAGTAATTTAGGCAAGGTTGGAGAAATACTGTTTGTTCCTGTGAGTATTACATTTTTAAAATCATTCAATCTTCCAACAAGTACTTGAGTGTCTACTACTTGCCATGAGATCAAATATTCTGGCCTTCCTGAGGAATTACTCACCTGGCCTGACAATGTGAGCTATGCGGCATCTTTAGGCAGGTGTTTTAGTTTAAAATACTTCTGTCTTCTCTCCCTCCAACCTGATCCTCTTTCACTCTTAAAAAAAAAAAAATTAACAGAGATAATGTACATATTCAATCTAAATTATAAATGAAAGTTCTTCTCCCAAACTCATTTTTGAGAAAAATATCAGCTAGGAGCCTTGACTAATGAAGGAAGTTGTTTCCTCGTTCGGAAAATATACTCTTGTGCTAGATCTGGCCTTTCCACTTTTTCTTTTTCTGATTTTTATTTTTTATTTCAAGAAAAATGATTTTAAAAATGATAATGTTACATGCAATAAATACCAATTATTTAAGAAAAATGATCTTACATATAATATTACATGCAATAAACATTAATATTTTAAGAATGAAAGGCTTTTAAGTATAATAATATTACCAAAACTATACTAACATAGTATGATATCACAAAAGTTGTAGGAAATATTAAAAATCTTCAAATAACAGGATTACTTCTATTATGTTCTAGAATATTTTCCCCCTCTGGCTCTATTTTTGTTCATCAGTTTATGTTGTTCATTATATTCCACAAATGAGTGAGATCATATGGTATTCATCTTTTTCTTATTTTGCTTAGCAGATGCTTTTAAAGTCTATTTTGTAGGATATGGGTATTGCTACTTCAACTTTTCTTTCTTTTCCATTTGCATGGAAAATTTTTTTTCATCCCTTCACTTTCATCCTGTGTGTGTCTTTTGTTTTGAGGTGGGTCTCTTGTAGACATCATATAGTTGGGTCATGTTTTTGTATCTATTCAGCTACCATACACCTTTTAATTGGGCATTTAATCCATTTACATTTAGGGTTATTATTGAGAGATACTTATGTATAGGCATTTTAATTCTGTATGGCTAGGTTTCTTCACCTCAGTAATCCCTTACAGCAGTTCCTTTAGCATTTCTTGTAATGCTTGCTTGGTGGTGCTGAACTCCTTTAGTTTGTTTTTTTTTTGTCTGGGAAGCTCTTTATTTGACCGTCTATTTTGAATGATAGCCTTGCTGGATATAGTAATCTTGGTCTCTGATTCTTCCTTTTCATTACCTTGAGTACTTAATGCCATTCCCTTCTGGCCTGTAGAATTTCTGATGAGAAATCAGGTGTCAGCCTTATGGGAGCTCCTTTGTAGGTAACAGTTTTCTTTTCTCTTGCTGCCTTTAAGATTCTCTCTTTGTCTTTAATTTTTGGCATTTTAATTATGATGTGTCTGGGCGTGGGTCTGTTTGGGTTCTTCTTGTTTGGGGTTTTCTCTGCCTCCTGAACTTGTTACTTTTTCCTTTACCAGGTTAGGGAAGTTTTCTACCATTATTTCTTCAAACACCTTCTCTATTCCTTTCTCCCTTTCTGCCTCTTCTGCACACCTACTATTCTAATATTGTTATGTTTCACATTGTCCCACAGCTCCCTTAAGCTGTCCTCTTGTTTTTTAATTGTTTTTCTTTTTGGTTCTCTAATTGAGTGTTATTTTCAACTCTGTCTTCTAATTCACTGGTTCGATCCTCAGCTTCCCCTAATCTGCTGTGTATTCCTTCCAATGTGTTCTTTATTTGTGTTATGTCATTCTTTATCTCTGACTGTTCTTTTTTCAGAGTTACTATATCCTTTTTCATACTGTTGAGCATTTTAAACATCATTATTATGAACTCTGTTTCAGATAAATTTCTTATCTTTGCTTCATTTGTCTCTTCTTCTGGAGAATTCCCTAGTTCTTTCATTTGGAGATTGTTTCTGTGTTTCCTCATTTTGGTTATCTGTTTGGGTTTGTGACTATGTTTTAGGTAGATCCTCTTCACCTCTCAATCTCTAGTGCAGGACAGTGTTAAAGGCGGTTTCTGACTAATTGGATCAGGCAAAGACCCAAAGCCTCTAGAGACCACCTCTGCCTACAGACTGATAGGATTCCGACTTGAATTGCCCCCAGGTAATCGTCAGGGAATGACTGAGCCCAGGAAACTTGGGGTGTCTGTCTTCTGAGCTCTGTCCCCCGAGTCACCCGTGCTGGGTTCTGCTCTCACAGCTCCAGTCCACTTCACCCTCCCTCTGCCAGAGCACAAGGTGGGTGGTGCCACAGGGAATGTTTGTGCCTTGGCCCTTGAATGGGGTGCCTGAACTTTCAGCTGCCACTCCCTGGCAGACACCCCACTGCTGCCTTGGCCCTTGAATGGGGTGCCTGAACTTTCAGCTGCCACTCCCTGGCAGACAGCACCCCACTGCTTTTCACAGCTTGATGTTATGTGGGTACCCTCCTCAGTTTGGTGCTCTCTGCTGGGGAGCCCAGCTCCAGGATTAGATCCCAGAGTTCTCAGTGGCACCCCCACCCCCACACCCCAAGCTGAGATATCTCTCTGGGACTTTAGTTGCTGTCTGTGGGTCGCGCCTCTGCCCCTCCTACCAGTCTCTATGCCGGCTCCACCTTTGGTCCTTGGATATCAGGGTTCTCTCCTATAAAGTTTTCCATTGATAATTCAGGAAGCCTTGCCATATTTCAGTTGTAATTCCAGCTTGTTCCTGGGAGCATGTCCGTGCACATCCTCCTACTCTGCCGCCATTTTTAATCTCTCAGGGCCTTTCCACTTTGGAGAGACCACCAACACAAGTTTGTTTTATTTTTAAAGAGGGACATAGGATGAATCTCAAAAATATGCCTGGCAAAAGAAGCCAGAACACAAAAGAGTGCAATTTTATGAAATTCAAAAATTGTCAAAACTAACCTACAGTGACAAAAAGCAGATCAGCAGAGACCTGGGCCTGCGGTGTGGGGGCGAATGGACTCAGAGAGCCCGGAGGAGTCACCCGGGGAGAATGGGAATGTTCTATATCACGACGTGACAGCGGTTACACAGACATGTACACTTGTCCAAACTCATCAGACTCTATTTATTTATATGTAAACTATACCTCCACAAAATTGACTTAAAAACAATACATCAATTCAACGTGGAGTGAGCATTTGAATGGAAAGGAATTATCAAGGGAACACACACACACACACACACACACTTCTTTTTGTTTCCTCTTTTTCCTTAAAGAGCTTTATCAAGGTATAATTTATGTACCATAAAATTGACCCGTTTTAAGTGTATAACAATAAATTTCAGTAAATGTGCAGAGTTGTGCAACCCCTCCCCCCAAATACCGTTTTAGAACATTTCCATCACAAGAGTAAAATCCCTCACACCCATTAGTAGTCAGGCCCCAGTGGAGCTTATATTTTATGGTGACTCTGGGGAAGGGGCTAAGTGAGTACCTTAAGTGGCTGAGCTCACCTGCCAGGGAACCATGGAGGACTGGAGCCCTGGCGGGCTTGCTGTGGGCACAGCCCTCAGGGCCCCCACAGAGGCAGGTCCTTTCCTTGTGCTTTATTATTTTTGTGTCACAGGCATGTTCTCTAATGCTCCTCCATGGACCCCGCATGGACGGGCATAGGAAAGCCTATGTTGTCCTTTGGGTGCATCCTGCTCCCTCTGTGCCCGAGTCACCGGGCCGCAGAGCCCCCTACTGCAGCTGCCCCTGCCTGGCCTACCTGCTTCCCTCCCATGCCCAGGCGGAGGCTGGACAGGGCTCAAGTGCGTTGCTTCTGTTCCTGCCAGCTGCTGGGGAGCAGGCCCAGGAGGAGCCCATCCTGCCGGTCAGCTGGCGTTGGAAGCAGTGATAAGAGCAGCCTGAACGTCCCCAGAGAAACACAATTAAGAGGAGGGAACACAGGAATGATCATGGTGGACCGGAGCAAAAATAAACCCCATTGGACAGCAATTCTGTTTACTCTGAAGGGTTGGCACACACCCAGAGACATGTGATAACACTGCAACCTTAGTCTGAGGAAATCAAGGGTGAAAAGCTGGCAGGAGGGTAGAGGACAACCTGAGCCTCTCCTCCATGTTCCCATAGAGCAGGGGTGTGGAGTGTCCGGCCTGAGAGCCGTAGAAGGCCCGCGAAATCATTTGCTCTGGCCCTGCCACGGCATTAAGGGTGAGTTAATTAAATGTTTGAGCAAATACAGCAGGCTCATTTTTAAGTTGATAATTTTGTATGGCCCGTGAATGATGTTATAAACATCCAAATGGCTCTTGGCAGAAAAAAGGTTCCCCACCCCTGCCTTAGAAGCTCAAAATCAAGGGAAGGCTCAGGATTCACTTTTTATGGGCCTCGCCAGGACTCTATTGGCGAAACTTAGCAATAAACAAAGTAAACGTAATTTCGTTATACATAGGCTACCCTCATCTAAGGGTCCGTGGCACAGCTCCTTCTCGGAGCAGGTGAGCTGAGGCTGTGTGAGAGGGAGGCCAGAGCTGGTGTGCACAGTTCTGAGCTGTTAGGAGCAGTGTGCCGGGTGGTCCTCCCTGCTGTGCTACTGTTACCGTTACAGATGTCTTTAACATTTTAGAGTGTCCGGCTCAGCGAGTGGCTTATATACACCGTATATTGGGTCATTGCTATCAAGGCTACGTCATTGGCAAGGCCTGGTGCGAGATGGAAATGTGGGTCCTTTCATTTATAAGAAGAAACAGCCTTTTTTTTTTCACTTGTGGTCTCTATCTTTCTCTTGGCCTGAAAAACTGTTTTTGTAAACTTGTTATTAATGCTGTGCTCCTTTGGACATGGGGATCCTCACAGGGTGAGTGCAGACCCTTACAGCTGTCCAGGGCTCCAACCCACAATTCCTCCTGGCCCCAGACGGGCTCTGCCCCTGCCGCTGCCCTGCCCCTGCCCCTACCCCTGCCCCTTAGGTCCTTTGCCAATTTTTTGCATGCTGGCTGGGTGTGCTGTCGCTTCCAACAGCCAGTACTTGGTGTATTGCTTTCTCAGGGGCTGTTGTAAGGTGGGCAGCTTGAAGCAATAGAAATGTATTCTTTCAGAGCTAAAAGTCTGAAGTCTGAAATCAAAAAGTAGGAGGGTTGGTTCCTTTTGGAGGATCTGAGCAGAAACTGTTCCACGCCTCTTCTAGCTTCTGGTGGGCCACCCTTCGTGTTCCTTGGCTTGTGTGCACTTCACTCCAACCTCTGCCTGTCTTCACTTGGCATTCTAGTGTGTGTGTGTGTGTGTGTGTGTGTGTGTGTGTGTGTGTGTTCTCTTCTTATAAGGACCTCATTTAACTGATTATATCTGCAAAGACCATATTTCCAAATAAGGCCATGAGGGTCCAGTGGACATGAATTTTAGGGAGACACTCCACAAACCAGAATACCTGAGCTAAAGAAGAACCCAGAATGCCTAGGAATTTAAGTCTCTCTAACTCCTTTGCAGGGAAGGCGTCCACCACCTGGCTACATAATTTGTACGGCCTAGTGCAAAATGAATACTTGCTTAAAGATTATTAAGAACTTCAAGATGAGGGAAGCAGAGCATTAAATGAGGCGTGGGGCCTTCTGAGTATGGAGCCCATGTGACTGGATTCCCGCGAAGCTGGCCCTGCTCTTGCCTCCGATCAGGACAACTGGGAGGGGACACCTGCACTGTCTCCACTGATCCTTGAGGGCTCAAGCCAAAGTCACCCTCTGTGACAAAGCACCTTTGTTTGGCCCCCCTCACTTCCCAAACCCACTCCCCCACACCCTGACTATTCAGTTCCTCATATATCCCTTTCACCCAAATCCCCATCTCAGGTCTACTTCTGGGAACTGAAGGTCAGACAGGCAGGGACAACTCTGTTCTAACTGGATAACCACCGAAAAGGTCATTGCTGAGGCAACATGGTCTTATGTGGCACAGCTAACTTCTCTATTCCTTTTCTTCTTATAAGAAAAACTTCCAAAACAGATCTTAAAGAAGCACCGGGGCACTTCTGGGAAAATAGAGTCGATGTCCTTTACTTATTCCTCCACTAAACACCATTGACATTATATAGAGAACAACATAAGAAGTGTGGGGCGCGGTTACGGTGTTTTGGCCAGGTTCAAGCCTCGGACTAATTAAAGGACAGGGTCCTCTCATTGCCACGTGCAAGTCCCAGCTGGAGGGCAGGGCCTCCCAGCACCAATCAT
>NW_005355890.1:984647-989964 GCF_000412655.1 Myotis brandtii | reverse complement strand
GGGTGCATGTAGTTAAGTGAGGTTGAAACTCACGAGAATGCTGTAAACAACGTGATCATGCCCCTACTTTGTGACATCTGCTATAAAATAAAGACACGGCTTGTGGACGCTGTCGTTGTCTCCTCATCAGGGAGGCAGCGTCCCACCGAGACCCAGCTATTATTCTCTTGTCTGTCTTTCCTCAATCCTTTCACTCCCCCCCCCCCCCCCCCTCAGGGTCACTGAACCAGGCTGAGCTGGCATGGCACATAAGGTGCCCTGGGGCTGAGTATGCCATGGCCGTGCCGGCTCCCCACAAGGACTGAAAGGTGGAGAGGAGAAGGCAGGCTAGCTTGGCCTTCAGGATCCAAGGAATGGCATGCTGGTGAGGTCCCTGGATTCTTTTTTTCCCTCTTATATTCTAGACTCAGAATGAAAGAAGCTTGAAACCTGGAAATGACAATGATGCAGACAAGAAACAACAAACAAACAAACAAACAAAAACACCTCCACAAAGTCCACTTTTTCTAGTGAAAGGACCAGGGATGGTGGAGCCTACAAGGCAGGAAACTTTTAGACAATAACTGCTCTCCCCCAGCTAAATACTAAAGAAAATGCCTGTGGCCCCATTCCCACCTACGCCAGCAAAGGCGGAGCGAGAGGCCTAGACTACCACCCTCACCAGGTGGAAAGAAGTGCTCCAACCCCCCAGAGCGGTGGTGTGACAGAAGCCTGGTGGAGTCGGGATGTCCATGCCCAGCAATAGGAAGGCTGCTCGCAGGTGGTGTCAGTGAGGCCACTGGGGAGCAGTAAATGACAAACTCCTACGTTTCCTGACCACGAACATACAGTGGGGAGAAATGAATTTCCACCCCACTCAGCATTAATGAGGAGCCTCATCACCCGTGAGTGTCAAAGGAGGCCAAGTGGGAGTCTGGAATGTACCCTCATCTGACAGTAACAAGATGGCGACTTCGCCTCTGCCCGAGTAGTGTCAACAAAGCCTACTAGAAGAGAAGGTTTAAATAAGATCCAGAATCTCATAACAAATTACCCCAAATGTCTAGGATTCAATTTTTAAAATCACTCATCATATCAAGAACCACAAATATTTCAAACTAATAAAAAAAGATGACACCAAGATGACAGAGATGTCAGAATTATCTGATTTTAAAGATTTTAAAACAGCCATGATAAAAACGCTTCAATGAGCAATTATGAACATGCTTAAGAAAATGCAAAAGCAGGAACTCTTAGCAAAGAAATAGTTGGGCAAAGAAACAGATGATTAAAGAAGAACAAAATGGAAAATTTACAACTGAAAACTACAATAACCAAAAATGTAATAGATAAGCTTGACATCAAAATGGAGGAAAGGATATGTGAATAGTCAGACAGAACAATAGAAATTACTCAGTCTGAGCAACAGACAACAAATAGACTGAAAAAAAAACCAAGGATCCTTAGAACTTGTGGGACTGCCACAAACAATTTAATAGTTATCTCATTGGATTCCCAGAATAAAAGGAGAAAGAGGGCAGGATTTTAAAAGTCCTGAAAGAAATAATGGCTGAAAACTCTTCAAATTTAACAAGAGATCTAAACTTACAGATTGAAGAAGTTAAGCAAACCCCAATAGAATACACACACACACACACACACTCCACCCCAAAATGCATTTGGTCAAAGTCTAAAACTAAAACCTAAAGAGAAAGAAAAAAAGTTTTTGAAAATAGCCAGGAAGAAACATCCTATCTAAAGGGAAAAAACAATTTGAATGACAGCAGAATCCTATATCCAATGAAAATGTTCTTTAAAAATAAAGAAGGAATCAAGATATCTTCAAATGAAGGAAAACTGAATAATTTGTTCCCAATAGACCTAACCTAAAGTAATGAATAAAGGAAGTCTCTAAATAGAAAGGAAATGATAAAAGAAGGAACCTTGAGAAAAACAGGAAAGAAGAAAGAACATAGTTAGCAAAAATACAGTATTTTTTCTTTCTCCTCTTCATTTTCCTAAATTATGTTTGATGATAAAAGCAAACATTGTAATACTATTTGATGTAGTTCTAAATGTATGTAGAGGAAATAATAAGAAAATTATATTATTAGTGGGACACAGTAAAGGGCCATAAAGGGATATACATTTTTATGCTTCACTCAACTGGTAAAATGAGGACAAGACACTGTGATAATTTATGTATATACTAGAGGCCCGGTGCACGAGATTCGTGCACTGAAGGGGGGGGTCCCTCAGCCTGGCCTGAGCCCTCTTGCAGTCCAGGACCCCTCGGGGTATGTCCGCCTGCCAACTTAGGCTCGATGTCAGGAGGGATCGGGCCTAACGCAGAAGTCAGACATCCCTCTCGCCGTCTGGGGCTCTCGCAGTCCAGGACCCATCGCTCCTTACCACCTGCCTGCAGTGGAGGCCAGAGAGGCTCCCACCATCGCCGCTGTGCTCGCCAGCTGTGAGCCCAGCTTCTGGCTGAGCAGTGCTCCCCCTGTGGGAGCACACTGACCACCAGGGGGCAGCTCCTCTGCTGAGGGTCTGCTCCCTGGTGGTCAATGTGTGTCATAGTGACCGGTTGTTCCACCGTTCTGTTGATTTGCATATTAGGCTTTTATTATATAGGATAATAGAATACTTAGAGTAACCCCCAAAGTGCTCTAAAAAGAGATACACTAAAAAAAACCCACTATAGGTAAATCAAAACAGAATTCCAAAAAAATATACAAGTAGCCTAAAGGAAGTCAGAAAAAAAGTCTACAGAGTAATGAAAAACAAGGAGAAAAATCAGAAAATAAAAAATAAATGGCATACTTAAGCCCTAAGGTATGTCATATTAACACTAATTAAAAGAATTAATTTGCTAGGGCTGTTGTAACAAAATACCATAAGGTAGGTGGCTTAAGTAACAGCAATTTGTCTTAAGTTCTGGAGGCCAGAAGTCCAAGAGTAAGGTGTCAGCAAGGCCATATTCCCTCTGAAGGTGATAGGAAAGGATTTTATTCCAGGACTCTCTCCTAGCTTCTGATAGGTTCTTGGCTTGTGGCTGCACAACTCCAGTCTTCACATGGTGGTCTCCCTGTGTCTGTCTGTCTCTAAATTTCCCTTTTCTATAAGGACATCACTTATATTGGAGTGAAGTCTCATCCTACTCCAGTGTGACCTCATCTTAACCTAATTACATGCAACAACCTCCATTTCCAAATAAGGTCACATTCTGAGATAGTAGGGATTAGGATTTCAGCATCTTTTTTGGGAAACACAATTCAACCTGTACACTGGAGTAGCCATGTTAATTAGTTTCAGATAAAACAGACTTCAGAGCAAGGAAAATTATTAGTGATAAAGAGAAGCTTTACATAATGATAAAAGGATCGGTTCCCTCAGAAGACACAACAATCCTTAGCAGGCATGCGCCTAACAACAGAGCAACAAAACACATGCAGTAACCCGAGCCCTTTGGCTGGATGTGGAGAGTGTCTGCTTGCAGACCGAAGGGTCTTGGGTTCCATTCTGGTCAAGGGCACATGCTGTGGGTTGTGGGCTCGATCCACAGGAGGCAGCCAAATCAATGATTCTCTCTCATCATTGATGTTTCTATCTCTTTTTCCCTCTCCCTTCCTCTCTGAAATCAATAACAATATTTTAAAAAATACAGGAGGTAAAAACAGAACTGCAAGAAAAAAGAGACAAATCCACTTATAGTTGGGGACTTTAAAACCTCTCTATTAATAATTGGAAGATCCAACAGGCAGAAAATTAATAAGGATGGAGTTGAACTGAACAGCACCTCAATCAACTGGATCTGATTGACATTTAAACAATACTAGTAGTTTACCCAACTACAACAGAATACATATTCTTCTTAAGTTCAGTTGGAACATTCACCTAGACGACATTCTAGGCCATAAAACAAATATAAAAGAACAGAAATCAAAGTATCATCTCAGACCACAGTAGAATTAAGTTAGAATCAATAGAAAGATGGCTGGAAAAATCCCCAAATATTTGAACTAACATGAGCCAAAGAAGTCTCAAAAAAAAATTAGAAATATTGTGAACTAAATGAAAATGAAATACAACTTACCAAAATTTGTGGGATGTAGCAAAAGCAGTGTTTACAGGAAACTTTACAGCATTGAGTGCATATATTAGAAAAGAAGAAAGATCTGAAATGAATAATCCCAGGGACTTGAGAGCAAAGAAAATTACTAGGAACAGAGAGGGTCATTATGTAATAAAAGAGTCAGTCCACCAAGAGGACATGATAATCCTAAATGTGTAGGCACCAAACCACAGAGCTGCAAAATATGTGAAGGAAGACTGATACAACTAAAAGAAGAAATAAGAAAATTCATAATCATAATTGGAAAATGCAATACCTTTTTGTCAATAATTGATAGAACAACTAGACCAAAAATCAGCAAAAATTTAGTACTAACACCATCAACCAAAAGATCTAACTGACATTTATAGCAAACTCCATGCAGCAGCAGCGTACACATTTCAGTACATGTGCCAAGACAAGACCACATCCTGGCCTATGAAACAAACCTCCACAAACGTAGAGGGATTTAAGTGACAGAGAGTGTGTTCTTCAACAATAATTGAATCAAACTAAAAATTAATAATAAAAAGATAACAAGAAACTCTCCAAACACTTGGGAACTAAATAACATACTTCTAAATAAGTCATAGGTAAAACAGGAGCTTTCAAGAGAAATTAAAAAAATAGGTTGGATTGAATGAAAGTACAACTCAAAATTTGTGGGACACAACTACAGAGGTGCTGAGAGGGAAATTTATAGCTCTAAATGCAAACATTAGAGAAGATAAAATGTCTCAAGTCAGTAATCTAAGCTCTCACCTCAAGAACCTAGAAAAAGAAGAGAAAAACAAAACTGAAGTAAGTAGAGGAAAGAAATAATAAAAATCAGAACATAAATCAATGAAATTGAAAAACAGAGAGAAAAAACAGTGAAACAAAGAGCTGTTTCTTTGAAAAGATCCATACAATTTAAAATCTCTGAAAAGATTGACAAGGAAAAAAGACACAAACCTTTATCAGAAGTGAAACAGGGGATGTCATTACTGATCCTGTACATGTTAAAAGAACCACAGGGAGCCCGGCTGGTGTGGCTCAGAGGTTGAGTGTTGACCTATGAACCAGGAGGTCACGGTTCGATTCCTGGTCAGGGCACAATCCCCAGTGGGGGGCTTGCAGGAGGCAGCTGATAAATGATTCTCTCTCATCATTGATATTTCTATCTCTCTCTCCCTCTCCCTTCCTCTCTGAAATCAATAAAAAAGTGTATATATATATATACTT
>NW_005355890.1:980038-984097 GCF_000412655.1 Myotis brandtii | reverse complement strand
TTTAATATTTGCAGGCTCAGTAGAAAAGAGCAAAAGAGGACATCATATGTAAGCAGGGCATTCTTCCAAAGTAAAGGCCAAATGATGCCATCCATGCTTGAAGAAAATTTCCCAATAGTTCAAAGGGAGAAAATGGTGAGAGAACTGAGTCACCAAATAGAATACATTGGTAGAGGCAGTGCTGTGGGAAATTATATTCCCACTAGAGGCCCGGTGCACAAATTCGTGCACTGGTGGGGCCTCTCCGCCTGGCTGGCGATTGGGGCTGATCAGGGCCATCTCGCCCAGTCCCGATTTGGGCCAATCAGGGCTGGTGTCCAGGGAGGGACTGCGGGAGGGACCGAAAGAGGGCTCCAGGGTGTGTCTGGCCCGGTCTCGCCCAGTCCCAATCGGCCGGACCCCAGCAGCAAGCTAACAACCGGTCGGAGCATCTGCCCCCTCGTGGTCAGTGCATGTCATAGTGACCTGTTGGTCGACCGCTAGGTTGGACACTTAGCATATTAGGCTTTTATATATATGTAGATTGTGAACAGCAATTTAATATTATTCATCACATCGAATTAATAATGACAATTACTAATGGATAGAAGTAATTGGAATTTAATAATAATATAAATAATTATTAACATTTGTATTGGATTTTTTGGTTTGCTTGTTTCAAATCTCTAAAACTATCTGCATAAGTTCAAGCTTTGAACTTGGGCTGTTTGTAGATGAAACTCAGCTGAAACATTCAAATATAATATAAATTTCATTTATTCCAGCTACCCACCAAATGACACAGGAATGTCTAGTGGTGCCCAGGGGGTACCTTCCAAGTGTTTACAAATGCGTCTCGTTAATTTCCTGCTGGCGGTGACCATCTGTATGGCTTAATTTCCCCTGTGCTGGCCCTGTCTCCCGGTCAGCCCCATCCTCTCCATTCCCCACTCCTGCCCCGCTTCCAGCTGACAATGCTGCTTCTCTGACCCCCACTCCTCCCATCTTGGCCAGGACCCCGGTATCTGCAGCCTCCTCCATGGTGCCTGAATGGCCCTAGCCTCCAGAATTCTGCAGTTAGAGGACCTATAACCTGTGTTAAGATGATTCAGTGCAGACAGTGTCATGGCATTTCCCAGGCTGTGGAAGCTTCCGAATCAGGAATATAGCTCTGCGTCCAAGGGGACAGGGCTTGCTCAGCTGGAGTCCACCGGCCTCCAGGGGGCTAAGGCGAGGATTCAGGAAGTCTTTCCATTTGGATGGGGAAAGAACATCTTTGTTTTCACCATCCACAAACTAAAATACTTTGTTTCCCTCCATCATGAAACTAGGCAGCAAACGGGGGTGGGGTGGGGGGGAGGGTGGCGGTAAGATGGGGAGAGGGGTACCAATGGTTCTGCCACTGCAGGAATCTCAGGTTTTCCCTTGATGTTACAGTTTCTGTATCTCCAAATATTGTTTACACTCATCGTGATTTTAAAATCACAATAATACTAGACTTGCCTCTAGAGCTTGTTTTTTAAAGTGTTAATAAAGAAGCACATATATTGCTAGTATAGCACAGATTTTTAAAAACTATTTTGAGACGTGTATTTCAATATAGTAGGTTTCCTTACAGCGGTTCTCAACCTGTGGGTCGCGACCATCGGAAAACACATATAGCATATCAGATATTTACATTACGATTCATAACAGTAGCAAAATTACAGTTATGAAGTAGCAACGAAAATAATTTTATGGTTGGGGGTCACCACAACATGAGGAACTGTATTAAAGGGTCGCGGCATTAGGAAGGTTGAGAACCACTGCTTATGACCTTATGTATTTTATTTAATTCATTTAAAAGCGTTTCTTTTTTTTTTCTGAGAAGGGGTTCATGGGCTTCCCAGGCTGCCAAAGGGGACCATGGCACAAAACACTCATGAAACCTGATCCTAAGGATTAATTAACAGAAGGGCTATCAGAACGTACCTTTCTCCCGTGTAATAGGAGCTGTTCAAGTGGTGAGTCTGGCTCTTGCAAACTGGGGCACAAGAGTCAGAAGAACTGTAGTCTAATACTTGCCACTTAGACAAGGATTTTGGACTCCACTGCTCTTCCCTTCACAAGGGCCATTATCGTCGGGCTCAACCAGAAGCCTGGGGGGTCCTGTGGCCAGGACACTGCTGTGTTGGCTTTGGAGTGGCCCTTTCTGGCAAGGTGTGTGTCCTGGGTTGAATGGTGTCCTCCAATATGATATGCGGAAGTCCCAATCCCCGATACCTGTGAATGTGGCCTTTTCCGAAATGGGGTCTTGCAGCTACTAGGATAACCAAGAAGAAAATGAGGAGAGACACACAGGGAGAAAGTCGTGTGAGGATACAGCAGAGATTGGAGTGAGGCAGCCGCAAGCCAAGAACACCAGGGATGGCCGGCTACCACCAGAAGCTTGGAGGGGTGCTGGAGGACTTTACCCAGCGTCTCAGCGGGAGCTGGCCCTGCTGACACCCTGGTTTCAGGCCTCTAGCCTCCCGAACTGTGGGAGAATACATTTCTGTTATTTTAAACCTCCGAGACTGTGGTACTTTGTTAGTGTGGCCCCAAGGAACGAATACAGTCTGTATCGGGTGCCTAGTAAAGGGAGCGTAGGAACCTCATGGAGGTCACAGAACTGGTTGTGTGACTTCTGGGACCCAGTTCCTAATGAGGCTGCACACGTGCCAGCACCTGGTCGGAGCCTAACACTCATGGTTATACACTGTCTGGGTGTGAGGATGTGGGGAAGGAAATGCCGAGCAGCTACCCACTTCCAACTGGCAGAGCCGAGAGAACCCAAAATAGAGCACAATTGTTGGGCCTAGAGATCAGCTTAGCACAGCTGAAAACAGAATGCTGCTCTCTCTTTTTGTGTTACACCAACACATCAACTGAAACCATTTCCTTACATTTTTACTCATCCCCTTTCTTTCCCTGGGGCTTAAATACAAGTCCAGGGAAGGCCGGGTGGGGCCCACACTCACTAGTTTCACATGGCACCGTCACTCCCTTCCTTGGCATGTATGTGTTCCCTCCCGGAGAGCACAGGGAATTACACGGTGACACATGCAAGTCTACCCATGACTTTGCTAGACCTCCACCTTGCTTCCTTGCTAGACCTACGCCCCAGGAGTGGGCAGGGTGTACCAAGTTAGGACCCTTTTCTCTATCAACACAGTAGCCTATTTACCCAAGACGTCAGACGGGATTAAGTACCAGTTCAGATGCCCTTTTAGAAGACCCTTTAAGCCATCAGGCAGAAGTGGTCTAGGGCCTTGAACTTCCCTCCCTGGTTTAAACCCTTGAGGAAGGGATGGTGACGGACTGGGAATCAGTAGGGGCAGGGACACCTCATTGCCTGGAGCTCCCACTCTTTTCTTCTTGAGTCCCTGATGTCCTTCATGCTTGGCTCCGAATCTTCCTGCATCCAAGATAGTCCTTCTTTCCACTGAGACCTCTGCCTTTTGCTCTTGTCCAGAAGTGTGTCCTAAGTTCTACCCCTGCTCCCAATACATCCTTTAAAATACACTAGACTAGAGCATTCATAAGAGCCACGAATCTTTCAATAAGCAGTTTCTCCCAGATCAAATGCAAATTTAAATATTAACCTGCATTAATTTGTACTTATGTACCTAATCTTCAAATTTAGAAATATAGCCGTCAACCTTCTGTTCCATTCCCAAGAGAGAATGCAGGACCTTTGGTCTCTCACAAAACCACCTTCAAAATGTCTAGTCCAGCATGCCCCTCAAATCAAGTTTTCAGTTGAGAAAATAAAAACTGTTGCTCAATATGTCTGTTAACTAGCTGTTCATGTTAATTAACCACCCTGCTCCCTTTGCTGTTGTTGGCCAGTGAAATAACTCCCATTTATCGATCGATTGAGATAGAACTCATCTATACTAATAAAAGGGTAATAAACTAATTAGACTGGGAGACCTTCCGGATGTCCTTCCGGACAAAGCCATTGTGGCGGGGCCGAGGCAGAGGTGATTAGGGGCAATCAGGCCAGGAGGGGAGGGCAGTTGGGGGTGATCAGGCCAGCGGGGGAAGCAGTTGGGGGCG
>NW_005355890.1:957408-979656 GCF_000412655.1 Myotis brandtii | reverse complement strand
AGTCACCCGCCAGCCTGAAAACGGCCCTCAGCCCCTCACCCAGACTGGCCAGGCACCCCAACAGGGACCCCCCACCCTGATCCAGGGCCCCCTCCAGGGCAGGCCAGCCGACCCCCACCTGTGCACCAGGCCTCTATCCTATATAATAAAAGGGTAATATGCAAATTAACCCTAACAGCAGAACAACCGCTGGACCAGTCACTATGAGGCGCATTGACAACCTCTTGGTCCCTTTCCTGGCTGGCAGGCTTCGATCTCCTGATGGTGAATGGGGAACCAGCGGGGAGTGGCAGTGGGGGGCGGGGCCAGCTGTGGGCAGCTGGGGAAGATAGCCCTGATCGCAGGCCTGGCCTAGGTGAATTTTGTGCGCTGGGCGTCTAGTATATCATAAAATCTAGACGTTTAAAGTGTACAACTGAGTGGTCTTTAGTACATTCACAGAATTGTACAACCATCACTACGATCTCATTCCAGAAATTTTTCATCACCCCCAAAAGAACCTCTGTGCCTATTAGCAGTCACTTCTCATTCTCCCCTCCGCCAGACCCTGGCAACCACTAATTTAATTTCTGTCCCTGTGGATTTACTGGCTCCTTTATTTTTCTCAACCCTTTTCCAACCCCAAGAATCCAATCCAGCTCTACTAAATTAACATTTCTTTAGTGAAGACCTACTGGGTGGGAGGGAGGCTCTGGGCTTTGTCTTTGAAAGGCCAACCTTTCAAGTTCTCTTTATTCATAACTAGAGGCCCAATGCATGAAATTCATGCAAGGGGCTTGGCCCCCGCCACTGTGGCTTTATCCGGAAGGTTGTCTGGAAAGTTGTCCGGTAGGTCATCTGGTCTAATTAGCATATTACGCTTTTATTATTATAGATGTAAAGAAAGAGTGGCAGGTGGCCACACAGATCCCAGGAAGGGCTGGTGTGGGAGTTAAGGGAGGCATGATAGCAGTGACCTTGAGGAAAACCCAGGGCTCTGGGTTTGTAAACTGAAGCCACACCACATGCTTCCTTAGCAATGAGGCTTCATAACCATGGAGAATGTGTGCCAAGGGCAGGGACCTTTGTTTCTAACTGCTGGAGAGTTGCTGTGGGTGTTGCTAACTTTCAATGCAAACAGAAGCAAACTTAAATGTCCACTGAATGACCTGCAAGTTGATTCTTTGGGGCAGGCCCTTTGCCCGCACAGCAACCATTTGTTGGTTCTGGTATTGCCCAGTTGACACAGACTATTATCACTCACCAGCTAACCAAAGTCCTACAAGGGGAAGATAGTCCTAAAGACACGTTAGAATACAATTTAGCCTTACAATATATAAAAATAGGCATATTCATTTTGCTAGGATTTTTTTCTAAACTAATCTACAGTGATTCTAAATATACTTTTAATTTTGAAGATGTAATATGCATCTTCAAATCTATATATATAAAAGCCTAAGCAACTGTTATGACCGGTTGAGCGGTCACTATGACGTGCACTGACCACTAGGGGGCAGATGCTCAATGCAGGAGCTGCCCCCCTGCTGGTCAGTGCACTCCCACAGCCAACCTCCTGTGGCCGGCCAACCTCCTGCAGTCCCTCCCAATGGCTGGCCGGCCCCATCAGCCCTAATTGCCCTGATTGCTGGCCAGGCCAAGGGACCCCACCTGTGCACGAATTCAGGCACCAGGCCTCTAGTAATAATATAAAAGGGAATTTGTTTGTTATTTTTAAATAAAGTTCTGAACAATTTTCAGCAGTGTTTTTGTCTTTTTATAGTACCTACTACTCTATGTAATGGTTTTAGCTTGGTATTTCTTCTTTTTCTTTTAAATATATTTTCATTGATTTCAGAGAGGGAAGGGAGAGGGAGAAAGAGAAATATCAATGATGAGAGAGGATCATTGATTGGCTGCCTTCTGCACAACCCACATTGGGGATCAAGCCTGAAACCTGGGCATGTGCCCTGACCGGGAATGGAACTGTGACCTCCTGGTTCATAGGTCAATGTTCAACCACTGAGCCACACTGGCAGGGTGGTATTTCTTTGAGCTCATTTCATTTTCTTTATATACTTGCATATCATAGTGTTATTTATAATCTCTTATACCTATAACAATTTATGCATTTTATATTTATTGATATTTACCATAATTGGAAGTTAAAACTAAAAAAGTTAAAATATATTTAATTCATTTAAAAATAACAATTAACAATATATGTTAACATAAACATAAAATTTTAAAAATATATATTTTCCAAAAGAAAAATTTCATTGAGAAGAGTGGCATTGTTTTACATTGTACAAATCTTGTTAATGACTGCCTCAATAAAAAATAGCTAGATTCTTATATCTGCCTTTTAAAGTAATAGCTTTTTTAAGATGGAATTCACATATCATATCACTCACCTACTTAAAGTGTACAATTCAATGGTTTTTATTATATTCACAGACTTGTGCAACCATCACCACAATTAATTTTAGAACATTTTTATCATTTCAAAAAGAAGCATTATGCCTGAGTATTCACTCCTTATTTTCCCTTACCCTCCACCCACCAAGCTACATTCTGTCTTTGGGAATTTGACTTTCCTGGACATTTCATATACTGTACATAGAATTATACAATATATGCTCCTTTGTGACTGGCTTTTTTCACCTAGCATAATGTTTTCAATGTTCATTTATTTTATAGTGTGTTTCAGTAACTCATTTCTTTTTACTGCTGAATAATATTTCATTGTATGCAAATACCACGTTTTGTTTATTCATTCATCAGTTGATGGACATTTGGCCATATTTCCACTCTGGCTATTGTGGATAATGCTGCTATAAACATTCTTGTACACGTTTTTGTATAGATCTATATTTTTGTTTCTCTTCAATATATGCCTAGGGAAATGTCTGGGGACATTGGGACATATGTCTTAGGAAATTGCTGGGCCATATGATAACTCTGTTTAACATTTTAAGGAAGTGCCAGATGGTTTGCCACAGTCCACTTTATATTCCGCCAGCAATGTGTGAGGGTTCCAGTGTCTCCACATCCTCCTCAACAATTATCTGTCTTTTTTATTTTTGCCATTCAGTGAGTGTGAAGGCCTCTCTCATTGTGGTTTTAATTTGTATTTCCCCAGGACTAATGATGTTAAGCACCTTTGTATGTGCTTGTTGTCTATTTTATATGTTCTTCGGGTAAATGTCTACTCAGATCCTTCGTCTATTTTTAAACTGGGTTACTTATTTTATTAAATTGTAAGAATCTTTTGTAGTCTAGATACAAGACCCTTCTCAGATATATGATTTCATTCTATGGGTTGTCATTTTACTTTCTTAATTGTATCCTTTAAAAAAAATTTTTTAATATCGATGCTGGCCTATTTATGTTTTTTTCCTTTTATTACTTGTGTATTTGGTGTTATATCTAAGAAACCAGTGCCTCATACAAGGTCATGAAGTTTAAACCTTTTTTTTCCCTGAGAGTTTTATATTTTTAGCACTTACATTTAAGTCTTTAATCCACTTTAAGTTAATTTTTGTGATTTCATCATTCTTTTGCTTGATGAAATCCAATAACATTCTTTCCTATTGGGTGGTCTTGGCACCCTTTTGAAAATAAATGTGAGAATTTATTTCTGGACTCCAAATTCTATTTTATTGGCCAATACAGTGATCCTTATGCTAGTATCATACTTTGTTGATTATTGTAGCTTTGTAGTTAAGTTTTGAAACCAGTAAGCATCTTCCAACTTTATTCTCATTTCAAGATTGTTTTGGCTATTTTGGGACCCTTGTATTTCTAAGTGAATTTTAGGATCAGTTTGTTACTTTCTGGAAAGGCCAGCTGGGGTTTTGACAGGGATTATATTGAATCTGTAGGTCAATCTGGGGAGTGTTGCAATCTTAACAATATTTAGTCTTCCAGTCATTGTACATGAGACGTCTCTGCACTTCATTGGGTGTTTTTAAATGTCTTTCAACAATGTTGTATAGTTTTCAGAGTATAAATAAGGTTTACATTTATTTTCTTAATTTTATTCCTAAATATTATTTTTGATGCTATTGTAAATGGAATTTTTTCTTAATTTCAATTTCAGTTTGGTCATTGTTAGTCTATAGAAATACAATTGACTTAAAAAATATTTTTATTGATTTCAGAGAGGAAGGGTGAAGGAGAGAGAGGTAGAAACATCAATGATGAGAGGAAAATCATTGACCTGCTGTCTCCCACATGTCCCCCACTGGGTATTAAGCCACAACCCTAGCATGTGTGACCACCTGATGCACAGGTTGACACTCAACCACTTAGCCACATCGGCGGGGCAGAAATACAATTGATTTTTGTATATTAACTTTGTTGAA
This sequence comes from Myotis brandtii, assembly GCF_000412655.1. Lineage (NCBI taxonomy): Eukaryota > Metazoa > Chordata > Mammalia > Chiroptera > Vespertilionidae > Myotis > Myotis brandtii. The sequence goes on along the minus strand of NW_005355890.1, from coordinate 975,313 downwards.
TTTATTGGTGCGAATAGCTTTTTAGTGGATTCTCCAGGATTTTCTATATACATGACCAAGTCATCTGAAAATTTAGTTTTACTTCTTCATTTTCAATCTGAATGCCTTTTTTTTTTTCATTTTCTTGCTGATCAACCTGGCTAGAACTGCCAGTACAATCCTATATAATTAAAGCCTAATATGCTAAGTGTCCAGTCATCTGTTCAACCAATCAAAGCATAATAAGCTAATGATATGCTAAGGCCGCTCAACCGCTCGCTATGACATGCACTGACCACCAGGGACCAGACTCTCCGACCAGTAGGTTAGCTTGCTGCTGGAGTTTGGCTGATCGGGACTGAATGAGATGGGCCAGACATGCACTGGAGCCCTCCTGTGGTCCCTCCCTGGCTGGCCAACTCCTTTGTCCCTCCCTGGCCTCAATAGTGCACCAGTGGGGTCCCTCAGCCTGGCCTGCACCCTCTCGCAATCCGGGACCTCTCAGGGGATGTCAGAGAGCCGGTTTTGGCCCGATCCCACAGGCCAGGCTGAGGGACTCCAGTGGTGCACGAATTCATGCACCGGGCCTCTAGTGTTGAATATAAGTGCCAAAGCAGATATCCTTGTCTTGTTCCTGATGTTAGGGGGAAGGCAGCCAGTCTTTTACTATTAAGTTTGATGTGAGCTGTGGGTTTTTTAAATAGATGGCCTTGATCTGGTTGAGAAAATTCCTTAGTTTGTTCATCATGAAAGGGTATTGGATTTTGTTAAATGCTTCTCTGCATCTATTGAGAAAATCATATGGGTTTTGCCTTTTATTCTATAAATAAGGTATATTGCATTGAACCAATCCTACATTCCTGAGATAAATGCCCCCTGATTTTGGTGTATAATCCTTTTTATATATTGCTGAATTTAATTTGCTAAATATTTTCTTGAAGTTTTTTTATTCTATATTCATAAGAGATATTGGTCTAGAGTTGTTGTTTTTTCCCTGAGAAGTCATTGTTTAGTTTAGATATCAGAATAATACTTGCCTCAGAAAAAGTTGTGAAATAGCCGCTACTTATCAATTTTTTAGAAAATTTTGTGAAGAATTGGTATTAGTTGTTCTTTAAACATTTGTTAGGATTCACTAATGAAGCAATCTGGATCTGAACTTTTCTTTGTCAATAGTTTTTAATTAGTAATTTATTATTTTAATTGTTATAGGTCTGTTCAGATCCTCTAGTTCTTCTTGCGTCAGCCTCAAATTCTAGAAATTTTTACTATTTTTCTAAGTTACATAATTTGTTGGCCCACTGGTGTGTATAGTATTTCTTTATAATCCTTATTTCTGTAAGGTTGGTAGTAATGTCCCTTCTTTCATTTCTGATTATAGTCTTCTCTCTTTTTCCTTGGCCAGTCTAGTTAAAGATTTGTCAATTTTATTGATGTTTTCAAAGCACTAACTTTTGGTTTTATTATTGTCTCTATTTATCTATTTTTTTTTTTTTGCCATTGATTTCCACTCTTATATCCATTATTTTCTTCTTTCTTTGCTTTGGTGTTGAGTTTGCTCTTTCCTTCCCCAGTGCTTTAAGGTAAAAAGTTAGGTTATTTATATTAGATGTATGTGTATGTTTTAGTATAGGTGATTAGAGCTATAAGTTTCCCTCTAAGTTCTGCTTTTACAGCATCTTATAAGTATTGTTATGAAACACAATGCATTTGGTATCTCTCCTCAGAGAGTGGATACTTGGGCATGCGCACAGCCACTCTGGGAGGTTAGTGGCTTGAGCAGTGCTGCCTTTGTCTATGTCTGTTATCTGTCTGCTTCATTCGCCCCATGCCCAGCTGTTTCAGTCCACTAATTTCCAGTCGCTGCATTGTTTTGGTCAATTCCCTGGAACACATAAGAATAATTTTTTGAGGCCAGTCTTTGATTTTTTTCTAACTCCAGGAGGACTTTTTAACTGTTTTTTGGAAGAACTAGCTGGCCTATGATTTAGCTTGTTGTACTTTACTAAAATAAGCTACCACTTAACTCATATTTGCTGACCACCAAAATCTCCACTGTTTTTGAGGGCCCTCTTAAACTTAACTTCCTGTTTCAAACAAAGTCAGTTCCTTTAGGGAGATCTTTGGAGTGCTCTGTTCTTATTGACTGCCTTTATCTCTGGGAAAAACTGAGGTATATTTTACATACAATAAAATGCACACATTTTAAGTGCCTAGTTTGAGGAGCTATGATATGTATGTACACTGTGTACTCACCACACCAATCAATCATAAATATTACCCCCAAAAGTTTCCTGATGTCTATTTGCAGTCAATTTCCCCTGTCCTCTGCCCCACACAGCCACCCACCTAATTTCTATTACTAAAGGTTAGTTTTGCTTGTTCCAGGACTTCATATAAATGGAACTGCAGTATGCACTCTTTTGTGTCTGGCTTCTTTTGCTCAAAAGCTATGGATTTTTTATGATTGAAAATAGGCAAAATATCAAAGATTACTGAATTTAATGGCATTCTGTTGATGGACAGTAATATACAGGGTGGTTTACAGTTGTATATGAAACAAGACTTTATTCTCTCCTTTTTTTAACTTTAAAAAAATTGAATTTATTGGGGTGACATTGATTTACAAAACCATCAGGTTTCAAGTGTACAACTCAGTGAAACATCACCTGCAGACTGCGTCGTATGCCTATTGCCTCAGGCAAAACTCTTTCCATGCGCATTTCCCACTTTGCCCACCTCCACCTAGTCCCACCCTCCTCTCCTTCTGGCCATCACCACACTGTTGTCTGTGTCCATGTGTTATGTATATATGTTTTTTTTTGGCTAATCCCTTCACCTTCTTCCATCCAGTCCCCCGACCTCCCTCCCGTCTGACAGCTGTCAGTCTGTTCCATGGCTCTGTTTCTATTTTGTTCATCAGTTTATTTTGTTCATTAGATTTCACATATAAGTGAGATCATATGGTATGTGTCTTTTTCTGGCTTATATCACTTAGCATAATAATCTCCATCCATGCTGTTACAAAGATAAAATTTCCTTCCTTTTTTATGGCCATGTAGTATTCCATTATGCAAATGTACCACAGCTTTTAAAAAAAAATCTTTGTTGTTGAGAGTATTACAGATGTCCCTCTTTCCCCCCCTTCCCCATGACTCCCTCCACCTGGTTCCCGCCCCACCCCAGGCCTTCACCACCTTTTATCTGTGTCCATAGGTAATGCATACATGCACATAAGATCTTTGGTTAATCTCTTCACACACCCCTGGCCCCCTTCCCTCTTCCTTCTGAGATTTGTCAGTCTGTTCCATGTTTCCATGCCTCTGATTCTACTTTATTCATCAATTTATTTTGTTCATTAGATTTCTTGTTCTTTTATTTTGATTTTAGATTCAATTGTTGATAGATTTGTATTATTGTCATTTTATTGTTCATATTTCTTCTTCCTCCTCCTCCTCTTCTTAAATAATACCCTTCACCATTTCATCTAATCCATGAACATGGTATATGCCTCCACTTATTTGTATCTTCCTCAATTTCTTCCTTCAATGTCCTATGATTTTTCCAAATATAGGTCTTTTGCCTCCTTGGTTAAATTTATCCTTAGGGATCTCTTTTTGTTGTTGTTGTTGCAATAGTAAATGAAATTATTTTCTTAATTTCTATTTTGGATAATTCATTATTGATGTGGAAAAAAAGTTGCTGAGGCCCTAGCTGGTTTGGCTCAGTGGATAGAGCATTAGCCTGAAGACTGAAGGGTCCCGGGTTCAATTCCAGTGAAGGGCATATGCCTGGGTTGCAGGCTTGATCCCCAGTAGGGGGTGTGCAGGAGGCAGCCGATCAATGATTCTCTCTCATCATTGACATTTCTATCTCTCTCTCCCTCTCCCTTCCTCTCTGAAATCAATAAAAATATATTTTTTAAAAAGTCGCTGATGCCCTAAGCGGTTTGGCTTAGTGGATAAAGCATTGGCCTGCGGACTGAAGGGTCCCAGGTTCGATTCTGGTTAAGTGCATGTACCTTGGTTGCGGGCACATCCCCAGTCAGGGGTGTGCAGGAGGCAGCTGATCGATGTTTCTCTCTCATCAATGTTTCTAACTCTCTATCCCTCTCCCTTCCTCTCTGTAAAAAATCAATAAAACATATTTAAAAAAAAAAAAGTCGCTGATTTCTGAATGTTAATTTTGTATCCTGCTACTTTGTAGAATTCATTGATTAGATCTAGTGGTTTTTTGTGGGTAAAGATTTAATTTCTTTTTTTAAAAAAAATTCTATTTTTTCTTTTTTTATTTAAATTTTCTATTGTTTAAAGTATGACATATGACTCCTTTTTCCCCCATTGACCTCTTCCCGGCTGTTCCCACCCTACAGCACATGCCCTCACCCCCCTACTGTCTGTGTCCATGGGTTATGCTTACATGCATTCATACAAGTCCTTTGGTTGATCTCTTACCCCCCTCTCCCACGCTGAGGTTGGGCGGTCTGTTGGATGCTTCTATGTCTCTGGATCTATTTTGGTTCATCAGTTTATGTTGTTCATTAAAGATTTAATTTCTGACATCAACATATCAATAAGCACATATAAAAATGGTCACTTAATTGGTTCTCAGGACATCATTCAAATATTCATAAATTAAGACTATAGTGCCCTAGTTGGTTTAGCTCAGTGGATAGAGTGTTGGCCTGTGGACCGAAGGGTCCCAAGTTAGATTCTGGTCAAGGGCACATACCAGGGTTGCAGGGTCCTCCCTGGCCTGGGCCCTGGTCAGGGTGTGTGTAGGAAGCAGCCAATCGATGTTTCTTTCTGTCTTTCCCTCTCTCTTACATTCTCTCTAAAAATCAATGGAAAAATATCATATCCTTAGGTGAGGATTAAAATATATATATTTTAGAGGCCCAATGCACGAAGATTCATGCAAGAATGGGCCTTCCTTCCCCTGGCTGCCGGCACCGCCTTTGCTCCTGCCGGAGCCGCCTTTCTGCCTTCCCACGCTGCCCAGAGGCCCGGAGTGGCTGGGATGGTGCAGAGTGCCTGCATCCTGCCCCACCCCGGGCTGCTCAGTGCCTGCGTAGGCAAATTAACCCACCATCTTTGTTGGGTTAATTTGCATACTCACTCCTGATTGGCTGGTGGGTGTCGTGAAGGTAGAGTCAATTTGCATCTTTCTCTTTTATTAGTGTAGATATATATACATATATACATATATATTTATATTTTAAAAGAAGATCAAATAATGGAAATGAAAACACAAAAGTAACAATTTTTTATTTTTTTTTTACATATTTCTTTATTGATTTCAGAGAGGAAGGAAGAGGGAGAGAGAGATAGAAACACCAATGATGAGAGAGAATCATTGATCGGCTGCCTCCTGCACACCCCCTACTGGGGATCGAGCCCGCAACCCAGGTATGTGCCCTTGGCTGGAATTGAACCTGGGACCCCTCAGTCTGTAGGCCAACGCTCTATCCACTGAGCCAAATAGGCTAGGGCAAAATTAACAAATTTTTATAAAGCATTCATAGACATCCAAAAATAAATTTAAAGAATATAGGGTTGGTAGTCTTGTGTAAAAAACATTGTTATTGATTATCCTTTGATGCATTAAAACATGTGTTGCCCTAGCTGGTTTGGCTCAGTGGATAGAGCGTTGGCCTGCGGACTGAAGGGTCCTGGGTTCGATTCTGGTCAGGGGCACATGCCCGGGTTGCGGGCTCGATCCCTGGTGGTGGGGTGTGCAGGAGGCAGCTGATCAATGATTCTCTCTCATCATTGGTGTTTCTATGTCTCTCTCCCTCTCCCTTCCTCTCTGAAATCAATAAAAATATATTTTAAAATTAAAAAAAAATGTGTTGGTCTCTTCTATGTTTAGACACAACTAAGTGTTGGGAATTCAAAGGGGAAGATAAATGGGGCTGGGGAGAGCACCACAGCAGTCAGTTCAATGTGTGAATACAACACTGGATGTATGGTGCTCTGGAGACTAGAGGAACCCTTTATCAAGTAGGTGACATCAGTACTGGACCTTATTGAATGCAGAATTCTCCAGGTGGAGAATAAGAGAGGAGAACTCAGGGCAGAGTGATCAATATCCCTGGAATGAGTATTTGTATACATTGGGAATTCTTTTATCATAGTAAATCAAATAAGCAATAGTGAGTACATAATTTATGTTTAGTTCAGTAGGGGGCACATTGCAGTTCATGTTCCTGCTTTTGAGAAGTGAGAATTTAGTTGGAGAGACAAAACTGCAACTGACTACACAGTGACCCTACAAGGAGTATAGTATTGCCAAAGAGTATGGCCCAGAGTCTAGAGGCTACAGGAGTGCCAAGCAGGCTGAGTGGCCCAAGATGGGGTGGTGACAGCAAGCTTCACAGGAGGGACAGCTGAATGAGGCCCAGAAAGACAGAACAGAAAAGAAGAGAACAAGCAACTCCTGCAGTGACACGCCTCCCAAAGTACAGCCACTGAATGGGGGCGCTGAGGGCATCCCAGACTGATAGAGAAACCTAACACGTGGGAAGATCTGGTATGGCCACTAGAGTAATGGTGTTAAGGCTATGCTCAATTTTGATCATTGAGGTCAATGTATCTTACCCAGTCAATTAAATCAATGATTCTCCTTCACCCCTTCTTTTCTCTACCCCAGTGAATCAACAACTGTGTAGCAAGCAAAGCAAACTGACAGGTTGCTTTGTCAACGGTAGCCTACAGACCACATTAGAGTCAACAGTCAGGCTCCTGGAAAGAGTAGCCATGACCTTGCTTTAGGTAAGTGCAGTCCTCTTATGCATTCCTTGTAGTAAGTGAGTGGGAAAAGCCCTCATTGGATATGCTGGTTGAGGTCTCAGGCATCAAAGGCTTGCCAACCGTAGTAAGGCAAGGACTTGATTAAGACTGCAAAAGATGACTTTCAGTTAATACTGATTTTTAAATTTTCAAGCTGTAAGTTAAATTTTTTGAATAGCCTATACATTTGTATGGCATAAAATTCAGAACATTTAAAACAATATTTACTGAAATATCTTCTCATTTTCCCTCCCTGGAGGTAACCAATATTGCAGTCTTGAGTCTCCTTCCAGAGATAGCTTATGCATAGAAAACAATTGCATAGTCTCAAAGAAAAGAATTGATTAGTATCAGATTTTCATACCATAAATAACACTAAGGATGTATTTTCTTGCAATAATGGGGGAAATGGTTATTTTTCAAATTATAAAATAAGTGGATATTTATTATATTACCTAGAAACGACGAAAAGGAAAAATAAGAAAAGGAAAACTGTCTACTATCATACCATTTGGAAATAACCTACAATTATTGATATTTCCTTCTAGGACTTTTATACTAGGACACAATATGTTAGGTCTTTTGTTTTCACTTATTTTCAACTTTTCCAAGTCATTAAATGTGTCTGTATACTCATTTTTAATGGCTTGTTTATATATATCACAATTTATTTAACTGAGTCCTTTCATTTAAAACTCAAGTTGATTTCAATTTTACACCATTATAAACCTTGATTTGATATATATTTATTTTTTATTTATTGATAACTTTATAATTTAGGTGCAAGTTTCCTAAGGGAAAAGACTGTGTTTGACTTGATTACTTCTATCCCTATAGCACAGTGCCTAGTTATGTGAATTTAAGTATTAGACCATATCTGCAACAACAAAATGGACATTTTTAAGTGAAATTAAACCTCAGAAAGGATTTACTTAAGTGAAATGAAATCTCAGAAGGGGTTGGGTTTCTGATTTCTCATATAAGTTGATTTTAGAAGATAGGACAGTATTATTTCACATGCTAGAGGCCTGGCGCATGAAATTTGTGCATGGGTACGGTGCCTAGGCCTGGCCTGCGATCAGGGCCATCTTTCCCGGCTGCCTGCAGCCGGCCCCGCCCCCTGCTCCCACCCACTCCAGTTCCCCGTTTGCCATCGAGCGATTGGAGCCTGATGGCCGGAGGAAGGGACCAAGAGGTTGGCCATTCCTGCTCGCTCGCGGGCCCCGCCTCCGCTGTGGGTCGCCCTCTGTGTGTGGAGCAACTGGTGGGGCAGGGGTCTTGGCCTGACACTACCCATGTCCCCCGCCACCCACCCCCAGTTCTCCATTCTCCATTGGGCGATCGGAGCCTGCTGGCCAGGGAAAGGTACCAAGAGGTTGTCAGTGCGCCTCATAGTGACTGGTTGAGCAGTTGTTCTGGTCGTTCTGCCGTTAGGGTCAATTTGCATATTACCCTTTTATTACATAGGATTATTATATAGGATAGCTACAATCTTGGAGGATAAAGGGTTTGTTTATTCTCTTTCAAAAAGGAAGACTTGTGACTAGGGGCTCAAATGTAAAATCAAGGTCACAAAAAGGGCCTCCATTTCTAGTAAGCTGCACCCTGTGTGAGTCCCACTGCAGTGGGACAAAAGAGCACACGTTGTACCACTGCAGTAAACAGGCTGTAGGGCACCAGGCCAGCTGAAAGCATCAGATAAAACACACTTCACAAGTGACTGTCAGACAACGCCATCTAACACATTACAAAAAGCTACTTTCTCAAAACAACCCTGCTCCTCAGGAGAGGTCTGTTTTAAAAGACAATGCTCACTAGACACAGGCAGTCTTGTTTATAATTCCAAATGAGGCAACAGAACAGCCACTTGCTCCGTCTGCAAAAAAAAAATCTCCCCCCACCCTTAACTGTGAGTCTTCACAGGGAACAAAGAAGGATGCTTCCAGAGCAAGGGGCAGTCAGACACAGAGGAGGGCAGATGGAGCAGATTTCTGTGGGAGTTCAGCCTGTGACTCAGAAGGGTAACATTTCAAGTCCAAATGAAGGTGTAGAGAGGGCCCTTGTGTTGACAAAGCTGCATGCCATGGAGACCAGGAACACTGAGTGCCCAGTGATAACAACAGTTTCTGGGGACCATCGCATCCTCGGGCACCCCACACATTGTATTTTTCACAGCCAGGCCCTGGTCTAGGGTTAGTCTTACACATGTGCACATAAGTTTCCTGCAAATCTGACTTTGAAACCCTCTGCAGAGAAAACAGAAACAATCACAGGCTCTTCCTTCACTGGAAACTAGATTTCTGGCTATGATATGCAGAAGGAAACTCTTTCTTGGGTCTGTCTTTCCCTGAAGGTATAAAAAGTGCTTCTTGTTAAATATTTTATGATGATCCTTGTTATAGTGATGGGGAAAGTTTCGATACTTTAAAGATGATACTTTAACATTAACAGGCCCAACATTTACCCCAAATGCATCTGTCTTCACAATGGATCCAACATCCCACATAAATTACAGTTCTTTTTCTGTCAAGAATAAGATATAACGAGCAAAAGTTTATAAAGTCAACTATATAAACTTTGAAACATATTCCTTATTTTTTTAACTTTTATTTAATTGAATTAATTTATTTTTTTAATTCTCATCCAAGGATATGTTTTTATTGACTTTAGAGAAAGAGAAAGGGAGAGGGAGAGAGAGAAACATCAATTGGTTGCCTACTATACGCACTCCGACTAGGGATTGAACCTGCAACCTGGGTATGTGCTGTGACAGGGAACTGAGCCTGCGACCTTCCGGTTTACAGAACAATGCTCCAACCAACTGAGCCACACTGGTCTGGGCTTTAATTTTATTTTTAAATAATTATAGACACAGGAAGTTGTAAAAAAAAATAGTACAGAGAATTCCTTGTACTATTTCCCCATCCTCCAATGGTAATGTTTCACATAACGGTATATGGCACATAATCAGAACCTGGAAATGGACATTGAAATGGGTGCTGCTGCCACTATCGCTTTGAAGTCTGACAGTATGGCGTCTGACAGTATAAAATTAACAGACGAGTCTTACAATCCAAGAAAAAGAATGAGTTCCATCTCCTGCTAAGATTTACTACTACCAGGTTCCTGTTCTCTATCTTCTTCCCTCCTCAGGCTACAGTGTTATGGTTTTGTAACAGCTCTGCCTCCTTTGGGCACAGAAATGCTATTTCCTCTAAAACTTGCTAATTTCTCATCTTGAATGCAGAGCAGGCCTCCCTTGTCCCTCATTCCTTGTGTTCAGCAGACAACTTTCTGTGGTTCTACCAGAAAGAGAAAGTGGAAACTTTTGGGGGGTCTCTCCTGGCGCTGCACTTTAACATTAACATTCTGTATTTTTTTTTTTTACTTTTCATTTAAAAATAATTATAAATTCAAAAAAATAGCAAAAACAGTAGAGAAATTCTTCGTATCCTTCATCCAGTGTCTCCCAATGGCTACTTTAACTCACTTATCAGGTTACTTACATTTGGAAAATATAATAAATTCCTGTGGAGTTTTTTTTTTTAACTAGGGAACATCAAACCTTTTCTTTAACTACTTCTTTTGTCCAGTGAAACAAAATTTATTATAGCTGAGTCTCTTTTATTCAAGATATTAGGGCTAATTGTTAACCAGTTAATTGAACATGTAGGAACCATTAATAAAAATAATAGAGCTCACATATCTCATTTTAACTTGTCTCATGTAAAGGTGTTCTTTCTTAAATTTTTTTGATACAAGGTGTGTCAACTGAAGGTCTTCGCCACCAATTCAGTGCCACCAGGAATCCCTAACTTGGGGTGTGGTGAAGGGGGGACATTTGTGAGACACCTCAGAGGAGAGGCTGCTTGGGCGTTATGTCCGAAAATCCAGTTCTGGTGTTGCAGCTTCCTCCCCTTCCCCTCTCCCTGCCCTTACCTCTGCCCCTCCCCTGCCCCTCTCCTCCCTCCCCGCTCCACCTCTCCTCCCCTCCCCCCTCCTGCTCTCCTCTCCCAAAGGCACTGGGATCTTAAAGACTAAGGCTTGCAGCTCTGCAAGGGATGAGAGCTGGCATTGATCATGACGTTGGAAAAGTTCTCCAGGGAGGGGAGAAACCTGCTGTATGCTTTTAAAACCATCCTTCCATTTGAAGAGGACTTCAAAAGACAAAAAGTGTCACTGAGAGAATGACTTTCTAGGAATTTTGTTCAAACTTTTACTGCAGTAAAAAATCAACAATTCCCAGGCACCGCCAGATCTAAGGACCACATGAAGCTTCATTTCTCCCCAAGCCCGGCTGTTGGGGGAGTGGGCGCCGGTCAAAAGCCCCATCTAGGGTGGTGGCTGGTGTGAGGTGTAAAGGGGAAGCCATGCAGAAATCGGAGTGCCATGGAGCTGCACAGCTGAGAAAGAGTGACAGCTAATTATTATCAAAGAACATCATCATCAAGTGCACAAATAAAACACAGGACCACAGATGAAGGAAGCGAATCCTCATTGTCAACCAGAGTCTGCAGGAAAAGTTCATCCTCGACCAAGTGATAGACTTAATCCTAAAACAATTCAACTGTGGTGAGCAGTCGCGAGCTCCTCCTGCATTTGCAGCTCTTTAAAGGGGGTATTCCTTGTAGATTGGTCCACGGTTCAGTAAAACAGATTACAGTGGGAATGACCTGAAAATCTTCCATTTGATCCTCTTTTTATTACTTTAGCTGAGGGTCTGAGAGAAACTAGACATCCATATACCTTTGTGTCAAAGAAGGCTTTTAGAGAATTACTTTTAGGTGCTCCTGAAAAAGCGGTGCCTCCGAGGTAAGGTGGGGGTTTGGGGGGGTGTGAAGAGATTAACCAAAGTACTTATATGCATATATGCATAACCCCTGGACACAGACAATAAGGTGGTGAAAACCTGGGTGGGGGGAGAGGGCGGGCTAGAAGGGGTCAATGGGGGGGGGGGGGGGGACATCTGTGTTACTTTCAACAATAAAGATACATTTTTTGTTTTTTTAAAAAACTGTGCCTTTGCTTCCTTGCCTGAGTCCTGGCAGCTCCGGTCCATCCTGGTGACGAGGTGTTGGACAGAGGATTGAAGGCTCTGGTACAATTAAGTGCTGTTGTTGGTCCTTCTCTAAATAACCATCTGAAACATCTACTTCCCAGTGGAAACCTTATCGCCATCAAAACTAAAATTCCAACATACTGCTCCATACGCTGATGAAGAAGGGAACTGATAAAAATCTTCTAACTATCTGGTGACAGGTGTTAAATGCTCACCATGGATAACTATGGAACTTTTTAAGATTCACTTCAGTTTATTCTTTTGTAAATTATAGCTGACACACGTTAATTTACTAGTTTAAGATGAAATACACAATTCTGCTGAATCATAGTAAAAGTTAATCACCAACAAAAAAGAATGGTTAATGATGGAAAGCTATTTAAAAGATTTTTTTTAAATTGACTTTTAGGGAGAGAGAGGGAGAGGGAGAGAGAGAAATCGGTGTGAGAGTGAAACATTGATTGGCTTCCTCCTGCATGCCCCCTATTGGGGATTGAACCCAAAATCCAGGCTTGTGCTCTGACTGGAATTGAACTGGCAACCTTTGGGGTACAGAACAGTGCCCAATCAACTGAGCCACACCTGCTGGAGCTGGAAAGCTATTTTTAAAAGTTCTATAATAGTACAATTTTGTGGGGGTTATTTTTAAAATTTCTATGGTTTGTGTGAACAACCATTATTGGGTTTACAATAGGTGTGTTTGTATTTATTTTCTAGGGCCTTTTATTTATAACATCCCTTTTGAAATCAGTTTGTAGCTCTACACTTATTTCTAGATATTTTGCCATTCTTGATTTTATATTTATTGAGGCTATGGAAATTTAAAATAGGGACATTTGTGAGTTACTATTAATTATTGTTTGTAAGTATGTACTTTATAATGTACAATGCTTGGGAAAATTTCTGTACAGAGTATTCTAGTTTAAGAAAAAATTTAAATGTATAATTCTCTTATAAGCATGTTTATTACAACTCATTAAAACTACCTAAACTTTAGGTGTTAAGTGTATTTAAGTAAATGTTATTTTTTCATTTTATAGTCTGAATTCAGTACATGAACAGATTCAGAAATTAAAATCTTAAAATTCATTTAAAAATCAACAATTCTCCTTCTACTGTTGGTTAATGACTCAAGAACCTGGTTAATTCTTTGATCAGAAGATAATCTTCAAATCATTATTATTATACTAGAGGCCCGGTGCACGAATTTGTGCATGCGTGGGGTCTGGCTGGCCTGCCAAATTGGGGCTGATCGGAGTGAACCAGCTGGGGAGAGGGGCCGGGCATGGTTTGCCAGCCGGGCCCACCCCCTGGTTGAACTGGTTGAACTCCCGGTCAGACTCCCAATCGAGGGGACAATTTGCATATTAACCTTTTATTATATAGGATTAACATTTTACAAAAGCCATTGACATATAATATTATAAACCCTATCTTTGTGACAGCATTTCTAGTTGAGTAAGAACATCTTAGTATATAGTTTCAGATGAAGTTGAACTCTGTGTGTGTTTCTAGCTTTCTGTAGATTTCACATGCCCTTGCCACCACATTCTACCAGGCAACCTGTTCTCCACTCCATTTTCTCAGGTAACGTATATAGCACATGGGAAGCAGAGCGTGCGTGCAACTCTTTCTCCAAAAGCCTAAGTTGGCGCATACGGCTGGGAGAAATGCCCACTGCCCAGGGATTATTCTGTGCTCTCCATATTTCCCCATCTCCTCGTCATTAGGTGGGGTCATATGACGCTCTGGCCAGTATGCTGTCAGTAGAAGCAAACATGAATGCATCAATATAACTGTCTATGTGTTAACATAAAATGCACAATATTGCATGTATTTGTTCTACAACTTGATTTTGAAACACTCAACAATATATCTTGGAGATCTTCCTAGAATATAATAAATAAACTGTTCTTTTGAACAGCTATCATATCCCAATAATGCCATAATTTCAACCACTCCCTTATGAATGGATAGTTAGATGGTTTCCACTATTTTGCTATTACAGAAACACTCCTGTGTATGCTCAAGGTAACCTGGGCAAAAAGTTATGTGCTTTGATGATTTTAAAATATAGTCTATTAAATTCAATTTGCTGGTATTTCCCTACGATTTTTATAATTAGATTCATCAGCGAGAATGTCCTAATCCTTCTAATGCTATCATCTTTCTCTCCTCTCTCTTCTTCAGTCCTTAACAAGTGGGAATACTGATCTAGTTGGGTCAGATTCCAGGATGTTGATGGTGATGAGTTTAGGAGCGTGAGGACATCCACCTGGGTGTGGTTCTCCCTGTGGTGCTTAGGTCTTTCTCAAAGAGGGACAGGGCAGCCGAACCAGGGTGTAGCTCTTCTGGGGGGCAGACCCTCTTCTCTCTCTTCCTCCCACATGAGCAGCGCCACACATGTGCCCCTTCAGGCATGGCAAGGAGCTGGTAGAAATTCCTGAGTTTAGCCTTGTGCCTAAGCCCTGTGCCCCAGCCCTGTGTCCCTACAGGGTCACCAGATCACCCTGCACTCTGGTTAGAAGAACCTAAAATAAGGAGATGCCTACTGCCCACGGCCATCGTCGATGTGTGTACTCCTCTCTCCAGGAGCCACCGGAAGAGGATGACCAGCCAAGGCAAGATCCAGGCCCATTCCTGAATATAATTTCCATGCGACCAAATCTCATTCAAGGAGTATTGTTTTTGGCAGCTTTTAGTATAAGTGTCTATATTGAAGAGTAATTTTAAATGTTCAAGTGTTTGGAACTTTTTGTTAAAATAAAATATTTTTGTTCAATTCCTCTTCATTTAGCTATTGGGATATAATAGTAGACAGTAAGGCATCCAGTTCACTTAGAAGCAATGCCGCATTGCAAAGGTGTTGGTTAACAGGAAGTGAGGGAGAAGGGTAATTAGAAAATGCTTTATGCTGTTTAAAATTGAAGTGTGAGGTTTCAAATCCAGCAAGGTTTTCCTTGTGGCATTAATATCCAGTTCTAAATGAACACTGTATCACAGATGGCAAAAAAATTCTTTTGGAGAAAACTAAAGCCAACAACTGATCAACACAGCATATGATTAAGAGGGCAGGGTGTCCAGGCAGGCTGCCTGGGCTCAGATTCTGGAGCCAGCATTTACTAGCTGAGCTGCCTTGGAGAAGTTGCTTACTCTTGTGTTTCAGTTTATCTATAAAATGGGGATAATGATAGTATTTCCCTCAAGGAGCTTTAAAAAGGATTGAATGAAGTGATATATTTAAAGTGCTTAGAACATTGTCTAGCATTGAATAAATTTTAGCCATTACTTTTAAGTATTGATCATTATTGAATTATCAAGGGTAGAACAGTTATACCTAACAGCTCCATTCCTCACAAAAGGTGTTAGATTGAGAACCATAGGCCTGCATTCACTCCCCAAATAGTAAATACTGAACTGAAGAACATGACAAGATATACCAGTGTCTGTTTAGACTTCGCCTTCCCTCACTCCCACCCGCCTCTCTCAGGCAGCCCCCTGGCAGCCAAACACCCTGGACCAACAGTGCCAACCAAGGTTCACCCGCGGCTGCTGCCTGATTTCATTGCTCTATTTCCCCACTTTCCTTGTTCTCTTCCTTCCTCTTCAGAAGGAGGGAATTCCATCTCAGACTCTTTCTCACACATACTACTACACAGCCTTGAATGAATTTTCTCCTGTTCTCCGGTTCCAGTTTTTGTGGTGGGCTTAGGGAAATTGCTTTTCTTCCCTTTATTTCATTTACCACCTTCCTGCCCTCCAACCCCCCAAATTCTAATCATGCCCAGAAGGCCAAGTAGTGCCAGTGATAGACTTGTGGAAAGGAAAAGAAAAAGGATTCAACCTGAAAAGTAAACAGCATAAAGGTTAAATAACAGCGTAAGAGTTGTCATAAGGCAGTTCAAGGTGTGGTACTGACAACTGATGCGGAGTCTGGACAGGGGGAGAGAAATTATTGGGGCTAGAGAGCGTCATGGAAGGCTTTGTGAAGAGAGAAGAGCTTGAGCTGGCCCTGAAAGGCCTGGGGGCTGTGGCTTCCAAGTTTTGCTAATCCAGGCGAAGGGGTGGTCTGAGTAAAGGCATCTGTGGTTAGAGGCATGGACCAGGTTAGTCTCTCTGCTGGAGGGTTTGTTTGAGTTGTGGGCAGTGGGCAAAGAGACTGAAAGTATAATCTGGTCCTGAGTGGTAAACAGGTTAGACATTACTTTAAGGATGGGTCTGATATGATAAATATCAATTACTGAGGTTGAGGGTAGGGATACAAATTATCTGTAAACTGTAAATTAAAAAAAATTTGCTAAAGTTCAGTACAGTGGTTATATAACTATGTTAAAAGTATTCTTATTCCAAAGTATTCTTAATCTGGTCAACAAAAATGAGGTGAACCATCCTGTAGCTAGCCGAACTCATTCGTATCAGCTCTGCAATACTTCAAAAAGACCTAGACTTCTGCTCTTTTATCTGCCTACAATTTAAGTAGTGTTTGACATTTTGATAGGAACTTACGCTTATAGGCACATAAACTTAACTGACAGAAACATAAAATCTTCTGCAGTTACTTGCATGTAAGCGGCAAGTGTCCCAGGGAAGGGAGAGTACATGGGGTGAAGGTGGGGACAGGAGTGCCTGGTGTGTGTGGAGGCGGTGGGTTTGCTGTGTGGATGCTGTGTGCTCTATGCCACCCGTGTGACACAGGAATATTAGTCCAGCCAGGTGTGGACAGCAGGGAGTAATGTGGCCTTGGCAAATATGGTCATAGCTGCTGTGTTTTCTCCTTTCTGAACAGAGTCTTTAGCACTGTTGAGTTTTTGTTTGTTTGGGGGCGGGGGTTGGTGATAAGGCTGACAGGTGTCATTTGCAGGGCCAATGGTACACAATCAAATAACTTTACGGAATGATTTGTGATCTGAGATAAAAGCTTTCAGTACTTTTTACTTATAAAGGTGTTAAAAGAACGCAGGAATAATAAACCCCTGTTGGGGGTATAATTATTCAGTTCTTAAATTAACTATGCTTTCTTAGATCTTCGACTCAAAACCCTAGAAATAATAGGGTTATTTTAAACTTCTTGAGTTTTAAAAATGTAAACTACAGCTTAATATCCCAATATACTAAAAACAATACTTGCCTGTGGGATCTTTTTCTAAAGAAGCTTTTCTTAAGTACAATTTTGTTTCTGAGTGACTGAAAAATCACAGGCATATATTTTAAGCTCTTTGCTTATTTGATAAGGAAAAACTGAAATGATTATATATAAAGCTGAATGAAGAAAGTAATGCCTATAGGAATTCTCACATCCAATAGATGAGTGTTTTTGGTAACTGCAGCCTCTGCCTCCAAAATCGCAAGTCTGCAAAACTGCAGCTCGAGGTGCCCCTGTCCCAGCTCCACCTCCTGCAGGCTGAGTAACCCGCAAGGGCCCCAGCTCTCTAGGCTTCTTTCCTCAACTGTAAAATGAAGATCTCTCTTTACAGCATTGACATGAAAATTAAAAAGTAAGTCCTCTGCACGCTGAAAAGTGAGTACAGAAGTTAATGGCAACGTTTCCTACCATGTGCTGGCCTCCCCGCCTTTATTTTTTAAAATTTATTTTTATTGTTGACACTATTACAGATGTCCCCATCCCCTCCTACCCACCTCCACTCAGCCCCCGCCTCCGCTTCTCTCTGGCCATCATCACACTGTTGTCTGTGTGTATGAGTTACGCATATATGCTCTTTGGCTAATCTCTTCGTCTTCTTTCATCCAGTCCCCGCGCCCTGACATCTATCACTCTGTTCCATGTATCCAAGCCTGTGTTTCTATTTCGCTCCTCAGTTTATTTCGTTCATTAGATTCCACATATATGAGATCATATGGCCTTTTAGTTTTTCTGACGGGCTTATTTCCCGCCTTCCTCCACGACTGCTCTCGCCAGGTCCCTTACCCTGCCTGGTCTGTGTATTCGTTTGTTGATATTATTTATTAATGTTCGCTACCGTTGTTGACTTCCCCGGTGACAGCAAACGCAGAGGACAGTCCCATTCTCCCAGTCCGCTGGCGTGGGAACCTTGCTCCATGGCTCCCTCACCACCCT
>NW_005355890.1:953164-957142 GCF_000412655.1 Myotis brandtii | reverse complement strand
CGCTGTCCTAGCAACCGCCACGCCGTGGTCATCCTCTGGCCACGCGGCTACTCGGTCACAAGGGACATCGAACGACTGGGGTCCTGGGCGAGGAGCATGGACGCTTCGCGCGCGGGAGGCGCCGCTTGTCACCTAGAGGGAGGCGTCCCTCTCCCGCCCTCTCGGGTCTGAGGCCCGCGGGAGGATGGGAGGGCGGCTGCCGAACCGGAACCGCCTGCCAGTCACCTGACCGAAGCCTAGTAAGTGTGGGCTGCGGTCCCTGCACGTCAGACCCTCCGCGGCTCCGGGAGCCTTGGGAATTCAGTTTCCGAGCTGGACTGCCCCTACTTACCGATGCCGAAACCGGCCCGGAGAGGCTCGGCGACTCGCCTCCTCACTTACCTGTTCGTTTCGGGGCCAAGTAGGAAGGCGAAGGCAGTCTGGGCTTTGGAGGTCATGCGAGAACCGGAACTTATTTATCATAACATGCGTAGCCTAAACCCGGGCCATGTGTGTGCATTGACTTTCTCCAGCTCTCGGTCCTGGAACGGCAGGCTCCCTCCGCGCCTCCGCACGCGCACGGTTTCCACAATCACACCGCCAAGACGAGCCCCATTCTCTGGCTCTTGTTATATGGGCATAAAGCTTATATTTAGTTTCCACTGGTAGTTTTCCTTTAATCTTGTTTTTGTTTTGTTTTTCCCAGCAATGACCTTCCTCCTAAAGCACCCCAATTATCCTCAGATTTTCTTTTCTTGGCCCTATTTTCTCAGCTGCGGGACAGCCCCTGTCAGTCTCCCTGCCTCCGCCTAGCCCTGCCCCTCAAGGGCAGAGAATGGGGTGGGGGTGGGGGTGGGGGTAGGGTGTTACCGCAGGGCACCCACGGGGCCTCATCCCAGCTTGCTTTATTTTTGGAACAATCAAAATTCAAACTCACATCAATCACAAGATATATCCACTTAGCCCAGACTTCTTTTTCAGAAGCTAACAAGGATATAGGAAGTTTTGGGTGTTGATCATAAAGCAGAAGTATAGTACATGTTAATAGAATTAATAGACTCTAAGTTGTGCGTTGGGCCTCAGCCTCTTACCATCTGGGCCTACTGTCAGAAGCCGTGAGGACGTCCGCAGGTGCTCCCCTCAGCAGCCATGGCCACCTCTCCGCTGCCCAGCATGGCAGACCCCGGCAGCACCGGCGTACGAGGCCCAGACCTAGTTCCTTTGGTTGGAGCCTTTGGACTTGTGCCAGATTAATCTTTCTATTTCCCCCCAAATTCTGCCTTCCCGTCCCTGCTTTCATCAGACTTTGACCTCCTCCTCCTCCCTCCTCCTTCCCTCCCTTCCTCCTCATCCTCCTCCTCCTCCTTCTCACACACACTTCTTTCTATTTAGGAAATCCCTTCCTGTTTCCCCAAGCTTTGGCCCTTGGGATAGCACTTAGGGCAGCGCTCAACTGGAATGTGTTATTTCTTACTCCTGGGTTCCTCTTTCCCCAATTTGTAATAACCTCAGATGAAGAAATCCTGAATAATACTAGTAATAATAACAACAACATAGTAATATCCAGAAAATAATGTGTCTGTTTAAACAGATATCAATTTCCTGATCTTACCCTTGTTAGAAATGCAAATCTTTGCCTTGTTTGAAAAAGAAATCAGGATTCTCAGCAATTCTGAGTGATCAATTTAAACTTTTAACACCCATGCAGACAGAGTGCCTGCTGTGTATGAGGTACTGTGCTGAGGACATTCAGATAGTTTGTCCCTGTAGTCATGGAACCCTCTTGCAGTCTAGAGAGGACAAATCTCAAGTGTTCAGGGCCACCTTGGTGAAGTGTCCAAGCAAAGGCCGGGGCTTTCCTGGGGAGAACCACAGGAGCCCACCCGGGAGGTGGGGAAGCAGGTGGGCGTGTGCAGGAGGGCTGCTTGCAGGTCTTCAGCGGCACTGCTGTGGCAGGCGTCCTTGCCCTCATCCCATCTGAGTAGGAGGATCCCTTCTGTTGGAGAGGCCCTTTCTTTCCTTTCTGTTTTCTCTGGATAGGTTCCATTTCCAGTTGTTTTCACTTCCCACAATGTGGGCATTCTCAGGCTAAAAAACCCCGAGGCAAGATCTGAGTCAATGATTCCTACAGGTTCTCTGATCCAATAGTACTAACCAGATTTTTTTTTTTAATTTTAGATTTCTTAAGTCATGTGAGTGCAAAAGGGGCTGGGGCACATACCTTAAAGGGTTCAGTTGCCTTTTGGTTTGAATCAAGAACATACCCCTTTGGCTCAGAAGCCTCTTAAATTTCCAAAATTCAGTTTAGGAGTCTTAGGATAGTTTATATAGCTGTGTTCCCTTTTTACTCTAGGGCATGGTTCTCAACCTTCTGGCCCTTTAAGTACAGTTCCTCATGTTGTGACCCAACCATAAAATTATTTTCGTTGCTACTTCATAACTGTAATGGTGCTACTGTTATGAATTGTAATGTAAATATCTGATATGCAGGATGGTCTTAGGCGACCCCTGTGAAAGGGTCGTTCGACCGCCAAAGGGGCCTCGACCCACAGGTTGAGAACCACTGCTCTAGGGCCTGTAGCTCCCTCTAGTAAGAATATAGGAGGTGGGTGAGTATGTTTCAGGGAAGAGAAAGGTGAATTGGCAATGATGAAATAAATAATAAAAAATCTTTATTCTAAGCTTCCTTTTGTTCTATAAGAACCATTGGCCAAATGTAAATATCAGTCTTTGTTGGACAGATCCCCAAAAGAAAGTTGAAGCATATAGTCTGTGCTTTTGTTGTTTTCATGTTCTGTGGTTCTAGAGTGGAAAGAGGAAGAAACAAAACTTCATAGCTCAATATGACTGGGGTGTGAGGGTAAAAAGATGCTTGCAGTAAAAGTGGGTATACGAAACAAAGCACAGTTACCAAGGGACAATGATTCTAAGTAATGTATTTGTACATAGCTCTTTCCAATATGTCAAGTGCTTATCCATGCAGAAGTCCTGTATGGCTACATTTGCCCTTTGCAATAGCCTGGGAGTTAGGGGCCATGGGTGGTGCCACCACTGTGGAGAAGGGAAGTCACCTAATGTGATCGCATGGACCTACACAGAATTTTCATTCTCAGTTTTCCCACTCCTATGTGATGCTGTCCAAATACTTTTGTGATATTCTCATCAAATTGAGCCCTCGTAGGAAGAAGGCAATATCTTCACCAATAATATGAGTTTGTGTACCTTTGGAATTCAACATATCCGGACAGTACAAATTTGCATAAACCTTAACATGGAAATCATTATCTTTAAAAACTTGAAAATGACAAATCAGGAAGCTTGTTGATCCTGAGCTCTGAAAATAAAGGTTATTGCTCTCTCTTCAGTGAAGACCCCGAAGCCCTAGGAGAAAGCAGTCCTCCTGGAATCACTGTGTTGGTAGGCTTGTGCCATAGCAGATGGTTAAGAAATGGCTTTGACTCCTGCTCCTGCCACTTACTGGCTGTGGGTCCTGAACAACTTCTTTAAATTCTCGAAGCTTCTGATTCCTCAAATGTAAACGGGGTGTTAACAGTATCGGACAGATATGGTTGTGAGGAATCTATGATACAGCACATATAAAAAGCTCATCTCAGGGCCTGGCCAGCAAATGGGAGTTGCTGCAGTTTTTTATTATTATTATTATAATTATAATAAAGGCACAGAACATTTTGTGTTCTAGACCCTACAGGCAACTGATGTGTTTGGAATCTCAATTATGCATCTACCTGCTGTGAGACGATGAAGGCCTCGGTTAAGCTCTTTCAGTCTTGGTTTCCCCATCTGTAAAATGGGAATAGTAGTAGGGCTACCTACCTCATAAGGTTATTACAAGGATTAAATATATATACTACCCAGAATACACATAAAATTGTTTGCCAATAATGACACTTCTAACTTCTTTTCAAAAAAATCTCCCTAGCTTGGGTCCAACTGATTTCTGTGTTTGAAATTCATGGGAGACTTTTAGGAAATACAGTT
>NW_005355890.1:942258-952386 GCF_000412655.1 Myotis brandtii | reverse complement strand
CTTCCTCCGTCACTGAAGCAAGCAAGCCTCATGTTCGCTTCAAGCTGCCTGGCTGCCGGCCGCCATCTTGGCTGGCGGTTAATTTGCATATCGCCCTGAGTAGCCAATGGGAAGGGTAGCGGAGGTACGGCTAATTACCATGTTTCTCTTTTATTAGATAGGATTATAATAAAGGCACAGAACATTTTGTGTTCTAGACCCTACAGGCAACTGATGTGTTTGGAATCTCAATTATGCATCTACCTGCTGTGAGACGATGAAGACCTTAGTTAAGCTCTTTCAGCCTTGGTTTCCTCATCTGTAAAATGGGAATAATAGGGCTACCTACCTCATAAGGTTATTACAAGGATTAAATATATATACTACCCAGAACATACATAAAATTTTTGCTAATAATGACACTTCTAACGTCTTTTCAAAAAAATCTCCCTAGCTTGGGTCCAACTGATTTCTGTGTTTGAAATTCATGGGAGACTTTTAGGAAATACAGTTTTAAAGATGGGATAAAGGACTATTTCCATGTTAAAAAGTATTATAGTCCAGGGGACTCATTTATATGCATTGCACACTCCGACTGCAGAAGTAAGCAGAGCTTTCGACTCTTTCCCCCAGTTGTCAGGCCCTTCCTGAAGTTGTGGTGACTGGGTTAAGATTGCATTACAGTTTGGCAACTCCTTTCCTCCTGTGCATATTGGCTATATTTAGGCAGATCTAGATGAGTTTAATATGTTGAATATTGCCTTGAGTCCAGTTGGTCCCAGAACAGCTGGCCATGTGAGCCAGAATGTGTCAATCCAACTTTACAGTTTTAGAGAAGAGAACATTCGGAAGGTGAGGCCGTGTATTCTGGCTGGGCTGAGCCTCCGTCTGGTTCCCACTCTCTCACTAGCTCGCAGGTGGCCACTCCACATGCAGAACAGTCTGTTTCCTCTCAGGGGTTCATCCTCTTTACCTTCTTTGGATGCATATGATTATAATTGGAATACTGATGTGTAATGAAGGTTCAGGAGTGATTACTTATTTTCCAAAACAGAAGACCTTTGTGTTTTTCTGATTATAAAAATAAATGTTTTAGAAACCTTTAAATAATGCGAAAATTCAAGCAATGTAGAAAAGGCAAAAGTCCCACACACTCTCACCACACAGAAAACTACTATAAGCCTCTTAGCATATATCTTTCTAAATGTTTTCCTGTGTGTGTATGAGTACCTACCTATGGATGTTGAATTTTATGGATATCTTTTAGCAATATATGTAGATATCTTCTTTGCCAACAAATATACATCTGTATGATAATTTGTTTAAAGGTTGGAGAAGCACTAACACAGTGTTTTCTGTTTTTGTTTTTTCTAAGAATAGTTCATTGATTTTTAGAGAGAGGGGAAGGGAGAAGAGAGAAGTGAGAGCATAACATCAATCGGCTGCTTCCTGCATGCCCCCCTCTGGGGATCGAGCCTGAAACCTGGGCATGTGCCCTAATGAGGAATCAATGCCCCGTCAACTGAGCCACACGGGCCAGGGCTGCATTGTAATTTTTAACTGGTAGATAGAATTCCACTTCATGGATGTACTGTAATTTATTTCAAACCAATCCTCTGTTGATATTAGATTGTTTCCAAGTTTTCAGGAAGTCTGAGTTTGACAATTGCCTTTACAGGAGGCCCCTGTGACTTAGATCCTAACACAGAGATGGAGATATCAAGCTCATCTTCTACCATCTCTGAGCAGCAGCTTCGGAGGCAAGAGGGACAGAGCAACACCAACACAGACGTGGCCAAGCAGAGTCTCATCTCATCCAAGGAATGGCTCCGACTGCATGGGCTAAAGAGCAACAAACTGAACTTGAAACAGATTTTGTCACAAATTGGATTTCCACACTGTGAAGGTAGAGTACTCACAGAGCGATGCTGGCTGGAAAACCACGGGTCTCTGAGCTTGTTTTGATCTCACTTTCTTGCGGGTAAAAAACGTTGGCACCCCCAATATATGAGTATTATATAGATGTACATTTGTTAATCTGCATACTAAATATTGGTAATGCTTAATTTCCTTCTTTCTTCTTTGAAAGGTGAAATATAATTTTTTTGTATTTATCCCCTGGGATGTACAAACCCCTTTCGGAGGGAGGTCAGTAGCGATGTGTAGTTTCAGGGAGAGGGTGCTGTTTTCCTGTGGTGGCCTTCCTTGCATTGTAGTCTAATTTTTTTTCTAAAGGCATTGGCTTGAATGTTGGTTATTAACTCCTATGAGTACTGCCCTCCGGCAGTGA
Organism: Myotis brandtii; assembly: GCF_000412655.1. Lineage (NCBI taxonomy): Eukaryota > Metazoa > Chordata > Mammalia > Chiroptera > Vespertilionidae > Myotis > Myotis brandtii. The sequence goes on along the minus strand of NW_005355890.1, from coordinate 950,117 downwards.
GTATGGCAATGTTTGAGGGTAGTGGATTATACTAGCCTTATAAAATTATTTGGAAATATTTACTCCTCTATCTTCTGATGTTGTTTGTATATATATATGATTGGCACTATTTCTTCTTTAACTGTTTGATAGAACTCAGCAGTGAAACTTTTCTGAGCCTAGAGTTTTGTTTGTAGGAAAAGTTTGATAAGAAATTCAATTTCTGTAGCAGACATAGAGCTATTCATATTTTTCTGTCTTCTTTAACTGTTTGATAGAACTCAGCAGTGAAACTTATCTGAGCCTAGATAAGTTTGTAGGAAAAGTTTGATAAGAAATTCATTTTCTGTAGTAGACATAGAGCTATTCATATTTTTCTGCTTCATCATGGTAATTTGGGAAGGTGTGTTTTTCAAGGAGTTTGTTCATTTTATCAGTGTGTTTTAAAAAAATATATTATTAAAACACTGTTCATAATATTCCCTTAACATTTTTTTAATGCCTGTGGAGTCTGTAGAAATGTCACCTCTTTCACCATTGATATTGATAATTTGTGTTTCTCTCACTTTTTCAGGACAGGTTTTGTTAGTGGTATATCACAACTCTTTTCAAAAGACCAAATATGGGCTTTGTTGATTTTTTTTTCTACTTTTTGTTTTCTATTTCATTTATATCGGCTTTGATCTTTATTATTTATTTTCTTCTACTTACTTTGAGTTTAACTTAAGGTAGAAACTTAGATAATTAATTGTAAATCTTTTTTTCTCTTCTAATGTAGTCATTGAGAGTTATAAGTATTTCCTCAAGCACTGCTTTAGTTGAATCCCACAAATCTTGATAGGTAATGCTTTTATTATGAGTGAGTTAAAAATATTTTCTTTTTTTTCTTGTGACTTTTTTCTTTGATTCATTTTTAAAAAAGAAATGTATTTTTTGATTTCCAAATGTTTTAGGACTTTGAAAGATACCTTATTTTTGTTGGATCTCTAATTTAATTTTGTTGAATTAGAGAACATAAGATTGTAGTCTTTGGAAATTTACTGAGATTTGTTTTATGGCCCCTCATATGTCTTGATGAATATTTCATACACACTTGGAAAGAATGTGTATTCTGCAGTTTCTACATAATATTTGTAAATGTTAATTGAGCCAAGATTGTTGATAGTATGATAGAAGTATTCTGTATCTTTAGCGATTTTTTTTTTTGTGTGTAGTATATGTGTCCATTTCTCCTTTTAGTTCTGTCAGTTTAGTTTGAAGCTCTAACTGCATATCCATTGGGATTGTCACATCTTTCTGATGACATTTACTTTGTTAGATGTTAATATAATTACCACAGCTTTGTCATGCTTAGTTTTCACATGGCATGCTGTTTATAGGCTTTTACTCTCAAACTACCTGTAATCTCTCTCTGTGCCTCTTTAACCCAGTCTCCTGGTCTCTGTCTTGTAATTATAGTGTTTGTTTTGTTTTTTCACTTTAATGTAATAATTGATATAGTTAAATTTAGGTTCCCCATTTTACTTTTTGTTTTCTATTTGTCCCATCTTTTTAACCCTTTGTTTCTCCTTTCCTGCCTTCTTTTGGGTAAACTGAATATTTTTTAGTATTTCATTTAATTCCATGTAAATTTCAATGGGCTTAGGTATGCCTTTCTGCACTATGCCTTCAGTGGTTATGGCTGTACTTTCAGTGGTTTGGGTGACTGATTGAAGCTCTTCCAGTGCTACCCCTTGATCGTCACACAGACCTCTATCTCCCAGCATCCTTAACTCCTGGTGGCCACCAGAAAGAAGGAGAGGGAGAGAGAAACATAGGTGTGAGAGAGAAACACTGATTGGCTGCCTCACAAGGCATCCCTACCAGGGACTGAACCTGCAATCGGGGCATGTGCCCTGACCTTGAATCGAACCAGTGACCTTTTGACGCTCAGCCAAGTGAGCCACACTGGCCAGAGTGATAGTTTATTTTTTTTTATTGCAGAGTAGTGTTCCATGGTATGGATGTACCATCAGTTAACCACTCACCCATTAAAAGTCATTTGAGTAGTTTCCAGTTTGGGGCTATTACAAATAAAGCTATGAACAATTGTTTACAGGTTTTTGTATAGAGCATAAGCTTTCATTTCTCTGGGATAAATGCCCAGGAATGCAATTGCGAGGTGGTATGTTAAGTATATGTTTTAATGTTTTGTTAAGAAACTGCCAAACTATTTTTCAAAATGGCTATACTACTCACATTAGTAATTATGAAAGATAGCTTTTCCTCTTTATAACAGCATTTAGTGTGTCAGCATCTAAAAATTTTAGCTATTCCAATAGTTGTGTAGTAATATTTCTTTGTGGCTTTAATCTGTAATGCCCCAATGCCTAGTTTAGTTGAACATCTTTTCATGTGCTGATTTGCTCTATATCATCTTTGGTAAAATAAATGTTTATGTCTTTTCATCATTTTCTAATTAGATTTTTTTAAATGTTGAGTTTTGAGAGTCTATTATATATTATATATTCTAGAAATGAATCCTTTGTCACATATGTGGTCTGTAGATATATTCTCTTAGTCTTTAGCTTTGTCTTTATCCAGAACTTCTGTTTCTCAGAGCAAAAGTTTCTAATTTTGATGAAGTCCCATTTGTTGACTATTTTCTTGTATGGATCTTGTTGAGTCTCAAAGAATTTCTCCTACTTTTCCGCCTAAAGTTTTATAGTTAACATCTTACTTTTAGCTCATGACCAATTTGAGTTCATTTCTGTTTAAGAGTCATTATTTTGACCATGGATATCCAGTTGCTCCAGGATCATTTAAAAAAAAGACTATTCTTCCTCTTTTGAATTGCTTTTGCATTTTTGTTAACAATTTGTTGGTTGTACTTGTATGGGGCTATTTCTGGGTTTTCTGTTTTGTTCTATGCATCTGTGTGTCTCTCTCTCCACTATTACCATAGTCTTAATTACTATAACTACATTATTACTATATATAATGTCTTGAAATTGGATAGACTGATTCCTTCTACTTTATTCTTTTTCAAAATTGTTTTAGCTACTCTAGTTCCGTTATCTTTTCTTTTAGATAACCATGTCTAGGTCTACAAAAATATTGTTGGGATTTTGATAGGAATTGGATTAAACCTGTATTTTAATTTAAGGAGAATTGACATCTTAGACCTGAATATCTTTCCATTTATGTATGCCTTTTGATTTCCTTCATTCAGGTGTTTTGTATTTTTGGTATATGTCCTACACATGTTTTGTTAGATTTGTACTAAATATTTCATTTTCTGAGCAATTGTAGGTGTGATACTGTATTTAAAATTGTTATTTCCCTATGCTCATTGCTAGTATATACAGAAATATGCTTGATATTTTTGTATGTTGCTCTTATATCCTGTGAGCTTACCTAACTTATTAATTTTAAGAGGGTTTTGTTTGTTTGTTTGTTTTTTCTTTTTTTTTCTGCTATTGTTGACTCCTTCATATTTCTAGGTAGACCATGATGTCATCTCCAAATAGGGAAAGTTTTCATTCTTCATTTCCGATCTCTATGTCTTGCATTTTCTTCTCTTGCCTGGTGCTGGCTAGAGCTTCTAGAACTGTGTTGAATAACAGTAGTGAAGGTGGACATCCTTACCTCACTTCAGAGCTTAGGGGAAAGCTTTCAGTCTTTCACCATCAGCTCTTTGTTAGCAGTAGGTTTAAAAAAAATAAAGTTGAGGAAGGTCTCCTATATTCCTAGTTTTCTGAGAGTTTTTATCATGAATGCTTGTTGAAATTTGTCAATTGAAAGGATCTTTTGATTTTTCTCCCCTAGGATGTTAATATGGTTGGTTATATTGACTGGTTTTTGAATATTTAATCAGCCTTGTATCTTAGAATAAACACCACTTGGTCATGTTGTATAATCCTATATAATAAAAGCCTAATATGCAAATCAACTGAATGGCGGAATTACGGTCAGTACCCTATGATGTGCACTGACCACCAGGAGGCAGACGCTCGGCACAGGAGCTGCCCCCTGGTGGTCAGTGCGCCAGAAGACGGGCTCATGGCTGGTGAGCACAGCAGCGGTGGAGGGAGCTTCTCCCGCCTGTGTGGCAGCACTAGGATGTCCCACTGCCGGCTTAGTCCCATGCCGGCTTAGTCCCTAAGCCATCAGTTGGACATCCCCCAAGAGCTCCCGGACTGCAAGAGGGCACAGGCCAGGCTGAGGGCCCCTCCTCCCCTGAGTGCACGAATTTCGTGCACCGGGCCTCTAGTTGTTTATATTGCTGAATTCTGTTTGCTGGTATTGTGTTAAGGGTTTTTGCATCTGTATTCATGGCAGATATTGGTCTTGAGTTTTCTCTTTTATACTGCCTTTGTATGGCTTTGGTATAAGGGTGATACTGGCTTCACAGAGTGGGTTGGGAAGTGTTTCTGTGTCTTTTATTTTCTGGAAAATATTGTGTAGAATGTTAATTCTTCTTTATATGCTCAGTAGAATTTTTGAGAGAACCTACTCAAGCCTGGGGATTTCTTCTGGAGAAGTTTTGAATTACAAGTTCATTTCCTTAATAGATATGGGGCTATTCATATTGAGTGAGTTATAGTAGTTTTTGTTTTGGGCCATTGATTCATTTCATCTAAGTTGTTTAATATATGTGTCAAGTTGTTTGTGGTATTGCATTATTCTTTTCATGTTTGCAGGGTCATTAGTGATACTAGTATTCCCTGTTTCATACCTGATACCAGTAATTCATGTTCTCTCTCTCTCTTTCTCTCTCCTCTCTCTTATTAATCCTTGTCTGAGGATATTCCCCCACTGATTTTTAGAGAGAGTGGAAGGGAGGGGGAGAGACACATAGATTGGTTGCCTCCCGCACGCTCTCTGACCAGGGCCATGGGGGATTGAGCCTGCAACTGAGATATGTGCCCTTGACCAGAATCAAACCCAGGAACCTTCAGTCCTCTGGCCGATACTCTATTCACTTCTATCCACTGAGCCAAACCGGCCAGGGTATGTATCTTTGTCCGTCTTGCTAGAGGTTTGCCAATTTTTTTGATTGTATTAAAATACCAGCTTTTTGTTTGATTTTTCTCTCTTGTTTTTATGTTCAATTTCATTGATTTCTGCCTTGACCTTGAGTATTTCCTTCTGCTTTCTTTGGATTTTTTTTTTGCTCTTCTTTTTGTAGATGGGAGCTTAGATTATTGATCTGAGACTTTTCATCTCATTTTATGTAAGCATTTAGCGCTATAAATTTTCCTTTTGGCATGCTTGAGTTGTACCCCTCAAATTTTTATATGTTGTATTATCATTTTTATCCAGTTTAAAGTATTTTTACTTCTGCTGAGACTTCCTTTTTGACCCATGGATTTTTTTTAAACATGTTATTTAATTTCCAAAAGCTTGGAGAGTTTCCTGTTACCTTCTTGATTTCTAGTTTATTTCCATTGTGGACAGAGCACATAAGTGTTTGGTTTTAATTATTTTAAATTTTTTGAAGTTTGTTTTATAGCCATGGGTATGATTTGTCCTGGTATATATTCTGTAGGTACTTGAAAATCCTATCTAATAAAGAGGGAATATGCTAATTGACCCTCATGCCATTGCAAAGATGGTGGTGCCCACAGCCAATAAGGAGGGAATATGCTAATTGACTGTCCCACCCTCAAAGATGGCAGTGCCCACAGCACAAGATGGCGGCGCCCAGTACCCTCAGCCCCACCGGGGTGGCAGGCGCGTGGCAAGGTCGGGCCCGCCTTCGGAGACCCCCAGTCCCCTTAGCCCCATGGCCGCCCAGGGCCGCCCGAGACTCAGGTAACCAGGGCCGGCTGAGGCTTGCGCTGCTGGCAGTGGCAGCAGCAGAGGTGTGATGGGGTGTCGCTTTCCCCTGATCACTGGGTCGCCCCCTGAGGGCTCCTGGACTGTGAGAAGGGGCAGGCCGGGCTGAGGGACCCCCCTCCAGTGCATGAATTTTCATGCACCGGCCTCTAGTAAAGTTTATTGTTCTGCTGTTGTATAGTTTTCTCCTGCTTATTGATGGTGGTGTTGAGTATCCTTGTTGATTTTCTGTTTAGTTGTTCTGTCAATTGAAATATCCAACTATTGTGGATTTGTCTATTTCTCCTCAGTTTCAACAGTTTTTGCTTCACATATTTTACAGTTTGTTGTTTGAAGTATATATACTTAGGATTGCTATGTCTTCTTGGTGGATTGACACTTTGATGATTATATAATGTTTTGTTCTGTCTCTAGTAATATTTTTTGCTCTATAGTTTACTTTTCTGATATTAATATAGCCAGTATGGCTTTCTTTTTATTAATACTTATATGATTTATATTTTTACTATTTACATATATCATATTTGAAGCAAATTTCTTAAAGATAACCTATTGTTGGGTCATTTTTAAAATCCTCTTTGCCAGTCTCTTTTAATTGTTGTATTTAGACAGTTTACATTGAATGTAATTTTTGCTACGTTAGGCCTTGTCTATTTATTTTGTTGTTTTATGTTTTCCATTTATTTTCTTTTTCCTACCTTTAGCTTACTTAAACATTTTTTAGAATTTCCTGGTTTATTTATTTATAGTATTTTTAAAGTATATCCTTTCCTACAGCATTTTTAGTGGTTGTGCTTGCTATTACCTTATAAATACATAAATTATCAAAATCTACTGGTGTCAACATTTTACCAGTTTGATTGAAGAGTGGAAACTATATTTCCCTTTATGTATCTTTACTCTCCCCATTTATAATATAATTTATCATTTTCTTTTCATACTCTGAGAATAACATTAGACTCTGCTATAATTTTTGATTCAACAACCAAACAATTTAGAAAACTTGAGAAGGGCTATTGTATTTATCCATATTTATGCTTACGATGTTCTTTCTGATGTTTCAAGTTCCTTTTTTTATTATTTCCTTCTTGTTTATAGAATTTCCTTTATTCTCTTTTTAAAAGCAGCTCTGTTAGTAACAAATCTTTTTAGTTTTTTGTCTGACAATGTCTTTATTTCTCCATCATTCCTGAAGAATAATCTCTCCATAGGTAAGATTTAGGGCAGACAATTCTATTCTTTTAGCACTTAAATAACATTGTGCCACTTCCTTCTGGCCTCCGTGATTTCCATGAGAAAGCCATTTTCATTAGAATAGATTACCTACTGCTAATATGTAAATGTTTTTACTGATATTTCTTTATTCAATTCATTACATTTCCTTTATATACTTTCATATTATACCCTTCTTTTTAATCTAAGAATTTGAATATTTTATATCTATTGATAATTACCATATTGGAAGTTAAGACTAAAAAATTTTTAAAAATATTTATTAATTCATTTAAAAGTAACAAACCCAACATAACATTTTTAAGAAAAATAAGTATATTTTCTAAAACAAAAATTTTAGTAAGAGTGGCATTGTTTTACATTTTAAAAAATCTTTTTAATGTCTGTCTCAGTAGAAAATACTTAGATTCTCATTTCTACTTTTTAAAATAACAGCTTTATTGAGATGTAATTCACATACTATACCATTCACCCATTTAAAGTGTACAATAGAGCATTTAAAAATTTTTTTTAAAATTTTTTATTTTCTTTATTGATTAAGGTATTACATATGTGTCCTTATCCCCCCATTGCCTCTCCCCCCCACCACCCCCTCTCATGCTCTCATCCCCCTGGAGTCTGTGTCCATTGGTTATGCTCATATGCATGCATACAAGTCCTTTGGTTGATCTCTCCCCTTTATCCCACCCTCCCCTGCCTTCCCTCTGAGGTTTGATGGTCTGATCGATGCTTCTCTGTCTCTGGATCTGTTTTTGTTCATCAGTTTATGTTGTTCATTATATTCCACAAATGAGTGAGATCATGTGATATTTATCTTTCTCCAACTG
>NW_005355890.1:935195-942101 GCF_000412655.1 Myotis brandtii | reverse complement strand
GGTTAGGCTTATATGCATGCATACAAGTCCTTTGGTTGATCTCTCCCCCTTACCCGCACCCTCCCCTACCTTCCCTCTGAGGTTTGATGGTCTGATCGATGCTTCTCTGTCTCTGGATCTGTTTTTGTTCATCAGTTTATGTTGTTCATTATATTCCACAAATGAGTGAGATCATGTGATATTTATCTTTCTCCACCTGATTTATTTCGCTTAGCATAATGCTCTCCAGGTCCATCCATGCTGTTGAAAATGGTAAAAGTTCCTTCTTTTTTATAGCAGCATAGTATTCCATTGTGTAGATGTACCACAGTTTTCTAATCCACTCATCTGCTGATGGGCACTTAGGATATTTCCAAATCTTAGCTATTGTAAATTGTGCTGCTATGAACATAGGGGTGCCTATATCCTTTCTGATTGGTGTTTCTAGTTTCTTGGGATATATTCATAGAAGTGGGTCAAATGGGACTTCCATTTTTAACTTTTTGAGGAAACTCCATACTGTTCTCCAAAGTGGCTGCAGTGGTTTGCATTCCCACTAGCAGTGCATGAGGGTTCCTTTTTCTCCACATCCTTGCCAGCACTTGTCATTTGTTGATTTGTTGATGATAGCCATTCTGACAGGTGTGAGATGGTACCTCATTATTATTTTGATTTGCATCTCTCAGAAGATTAGTGACTTTGAGCATGTTTTCATATGTTTCTTGGCCTTCTGTATGTCCTCTTTCGAAAAGTATCTATTTAGGTCCGTTGCACATTTTTTGATTGGGTTGTTTATCTTCCTTTTGTTAAGTTGTATGAGTTCCCTGTAAATGTTGGAGATTAAACCCTTATCAGTGATAAGATTGGCAAATATGTTTTCCCCTGCAGTGGGCTTTCTTGTTATTTTGTTGATGGTTTCTTTTGCTGTGCAGAAGATTTTTATATTGATTTAGTCCCATTTGTTTATTTTCTCTTTAGTTTCCATTGTCCTAGGAGCTATATCGGTGAAGATATTGCTTCGGCATATTCAGCCTTTTTAATATATTCATAGGTATGGGTCACTATAACAACAGTCAACGTTAGGACATTTTCATCATCTTAGAAAGAAACTTGGTACTCCTTATCTACCCAACCTATCCCTCAACTGCCAACCCAAAGCAATCTACTTTATGTCTATAGATTTGCTTGTTCTGGATAGTTCATATACATGGAATCATATAATGTGTTTTTTTGTCATTGGCTTCTTTCACTTAACAATGTTTTTAAGACTTATCAATGTTGTAGCATGAATCAGTACTTTATTCCTTTTTATGGCCAAATAATATAAGGAGATGAATGGTATGGATATATGACAGTCGATCCATTCATCAGTTGATGTGTGGAGAGCTGATTCTTATTTTACCAGGTAGTTAACTTGGTTGGACTCAAACTGCAAACTCTGTCCTCCCTGTGACAAGCTCACCGATTGCCTTCTTTCAAGGATTAATGCCAATCTAGTTTCTGCCTGTTCTTGATTGCTCTCTAGTACCTTCAAGTAGCTATTTTTACATCTTTTTCTGAGTTAATACTTTTTTCTCTGTGAGGATTTGCCTATAAAATTCACCATTGCTAGATGCAGAATTCACAATGCCTCACATTTTAATTAGCAATTGCGGTTTATACAGTCTCCTGTAGGTTCATCTCCTTCAGTCCCCCCAAAACAGTACTCTTTCCTCATCCCAGGTAAATGTCTTAAGTAAAGAGAGAGTATTGTCGGTGATTTGAAGTTGCTCTATCTGTGTCAGTTAAGAAATTGAACTCTTGGAAACAGAGATTTTAGAGTTTGAGTGTTGACAATGTAAGAAACGTCCAAACCTATAGAGAATATTTATGAGTTTATTAGCCAAATTGATGACACTTTCTTGGAAGCAAAATCTCAATGGATTAAGAAAATGCTACAGAGAATAGCCACTTTACAGCGTATTTTATTTATTTTCATTATTATTATTTTTTATTTTTTTACAAATTCCTTTAATAAACACATACACTCTCTCTCTCTCTTTCTTTTTTTCTTTTTTAAATCCTTACCCAAAGGTATTTTCCCATAGATCTTTAGAGAGAGTGGAAGAGAGAGGGAAAGACAGAGAGAAACATCGATGTTACAGAAACACATTGATTGGTTGCCTCCTGCATGCGTTCCAACCAGGGCCCAGGCCCGGGAGGAGCCTGCAACTGAGGTACATGCCCTTGACTGGACTCGAACCTGGGACCCTTCGGTCCACAGGCTGACGCTCTATCTACTGAGCCAAACCGGCTAGAGCTATAGCTTATTTTATATATTACAATCAAAGGAGATGTACGGGGTGTTACATGAAATCCATTGTTGGAACATTAAGGAGGCAGCAGAAAGCAATGTGGGAAATCTCTGGGCCGGATAAAAAGTAAAATGGAGAGAGGCATACTTTTTTGCATGGTGGGTATAGGATAGTTAACATTAGCAGCACATGGAGATGGTATTTAGGCAGCAAGGTAACAATGAGAAATTCCGTGGTCCCTTCTCTAGTTGGAGATTGTACTCTGAGGGGTCTGGAAAAAGGGGATTACTCTGACATTCTAAAGGTATGCTATAATAGATGTAAAAAGACAGTGGACAGTCTCAGTTAAGGTAAAGGTTGACCTTTGTCAAGGAAAATACTGACCTAGGACGTGACTACTCACCACAACTCGCTTTCAGTCAGGAAGTGTTAGTTTCAGAGCATCCTGTGTAGCTACTTTCGGTCTCTGAGTTTGTAGGCCCGCTATGCAGGCCTTCCCTGAGCTTGTCAGGTTTGGTATGTGACCCCTTTTTTGTCCACATGATTGAAGTTATTGCTGATGGAATTCAGTAGTTCATTCTTTACTCTTTACTATTATGAACATTGAGCTGCAAGTCTTGTAAATTTTCTCACCCCTGATGATTTGGGACCAAGCCTGGCCAGGGAAGCTGTAAAATCCAGCCTTGCCCTTTCTGCCTTTCCAAAGCAGGCTGTCATCCTGCCTCCCTAGAGAGGCAGGGAGTAGGACATGCTAGGTCTGAGAGTACCACCATTCTCGTCTATCGTGGGAACTTAACAACAGCAGCAATAAAGTAATCATCACAATAAGAACATCTCTGGGAAGCCTTGCCTCATCTCCTGTCCTGCAACTCAGAGTTAGTCCTTGAATCCTTTCTGTAGCCTCCTGTCCCATGAAGGATAAAATGTTTTAGGCAGCATTGTATTCCCATTCCGTGAGCACTGTGTGTATCACGTGGTGGGTGCTCAATATGTGCTTGTGCAACAGATTCTGAACAGTTGAGCACATAATCTGATAAATCTTGTGGTTTTGAATTCTGTGTGAGTGTTCTGAATCCATTACCTGCTTGCTTCATTCACTCATCTATTCATGAACCCCCACTTGAGAGAACAATGGACAATATCTGAGTTTAACTTTTAAAATTCTGAAAACAAGTCCAAGTCCTGAATAAAAGTTTTGAAAAATTAAACACAATTCCTATGTTTTCTTGTTGACCTCTGACTTAATCATCCTGGACAAACGAATCAGGAAACCAAAAGCAAATCCCGTTTTCCTCCTCATTCATTCATGTATTAAAGGATTACCATGTCATAAGCAATTACATTTTAGCACCCAGAAATACTTCAGAATGCAAAGCATCACAGCGTGTAGCTATCACTGGGGATCTGAATGATGTTAGAGAAAAGCATTTTGAAATAAGAGTAAGTGTTGATAATGCACCATTTTGATGGTTGTGGTTTTTTTGAAAATGCAGCTTATGTGGCTTCTCTGGGGAGATTTGTGGCTTCCCGCTATGCCGACGGACTATTCCCACGGGTCTACAGAGCGGAGGATGGCACAGCATACAATGTAAGTGGGAATCCCCTCAGGGACAGGCCCTGTGATCACTGCCGAGGTCTGGAGTGGCCCGTGCAGAGAGGCTCACTGCTTCCAGTGATGCCGGAGCTTGAGGAATAAGTTTGAGGGACAAGGGGATGGGGAAGGAAAGGAGTTGAAGACAGACGGGACAGTGTGAGCCAAGGCATGAAAATGTGGAATTACCTGGTACATGGTCTGTTCAAAAGACAGTTTAGGTACTTGGGAGTGTTCTGAGGGTTGTTGAAGTTTTTCAAAGGTACCAGATCTTTACAATTTTGGTTCTTCACAGGATAAGTATAATTTTTTCTTATTCCTTTCCCATGTCTCCCACCACCTTATACCCCGAAAGGCCTTGCGCGACTGTGCCTGTTCTGTGTGGATGATGGTTTGTGTGTGCAAGAAATGGCCCGCAAGCCTCTGTCACCTTTCAGTGACGGCCCCGACGGGTGTTGGTGGCGGCTGTAGGTGACCAAGTGATCCAGATGCAGGGGAGCCTGGGCTGAGAGACGGGGGACACAGGATAGAGGTCTGAGCAGGAGGATAGTCGCCGGCGCAGCATCCTTGGAGGAAGCCGGCAGGGGTGCTGGCGTAGTTAGAAGCATTTGCAGAAATACTTTTGGCATGTTGTAGTTAGGAAAACTTTTCAGTGAGGCTTATAAAAAATAAGCTTCTCTCTTTTTATTCCTCCTTAATTTCTTAAAAGTTTCCCTGGAAATTTTCTGATAATGATTATTCTGTAACTGTAAAGATAAAACATGATCTAGAAATAGATCTTTTAAAAGAATAATAACACGTGATCATCTTTTCTCCTGTGGGGAATCAGCTACAGGTTTTTAGCTGCAAGACTAGAACCCTTCCTTTTGGATTATGTGGGGGTTGGAGGTCATCTACAAAACTGTTATTAATGCAGTTCTTGATGGCAGGGGCCTCGGCTCAGTGGGCCCTGTTGTTCCTGGCTGCACTGTGGGTCAGGTGACTTATTTTGGTATCCTCGTTATTTATTTATTTGTTCATTTATTTATTCATTTAATTAATTAAATTTCATTAAGCTGACAGCTAAATCAGAACTGATCTGTCAATTTGTGGAACATTTAAAACAAGCGGTGGAGAGCTATGAGCAGCGGATAAACTGGCTCACCAGCAGAAGCCGGCAGGTGTTCGGTGTCATCTTGGAACAGTGCATCACCATAGTGCTGGATTGGGGTGCCATGCGGGAGGAGGAGCTCAGTCTGTGCCAGGACGCTCTAACCATGGTCCTCGAGGAGCAGGTGGCTCTCATAGCCAAGTTCAACATCATACGGTGAGCTTCCCACGGGCACGGAGTGCTTCCGTGAAACTTCATAGGCAGTTTTCATTCATGTGGAGTTAAGTAGCGTAACTAGCATAGTTAGCTCTATTGGAGGGGGGGCGGGGGGAGAGGAGAGGATGTAATTTTGTAATTTCCCTAGAATATAGACTTCCAGCAGAAAACCCACAATGAATATCTCAGAAAACTTTTATCTGCTTTGCTCTTGGTATTTTAGTTTTCAAATTAGGAGAGATTTAGAAACACACTTTTCTTCAATGCATGGCAAGATGAAAAAATATAAGAATATGAATGATATTGAGTAAAAATCCCTTCACTCATTTTAGAATTTAGCTTGGATAGTGGATTTAACCTGGTCACAAATTTCACTGGTTTTCAGACTGAGCTCGCAACTCAAGTTGACCTCTCCATAAGTTCACCCCTGAATCAGAACAGCAGGTGGCTGGCTTTTTAGAATCTCCCGTATTTCAGGGCTTTCGCAGTCAATAATTCACGGACACTTGGATTTGAGAGGATTTGGACTGCAGGCCAACTTCCCATGTGGAACAGTGGCTGTACGTCCCCGACAAGAGGCACCTGGAAGGGGGGCATCTACCTGAGTTTTTCTTTCTTTTTTTTTTTTAAATATATTTTATTGATTTTCCACAGAGAGGAAGGGAGAGAGATAGAGAGTCAGAAACATCAATGAGAGAGAAGCATCGATCAGCTGCCTCCTGCACATCTCCCATTGGGGATGTGCCTGCAACCCAGGTACATGCCCTTCACCGGAATCGAACCTGGGACCCCTCAGTCCGCAGGCCGACACTCTATCCACTGAGCCAAACCGGTTTTGGCCTGAGTTTTTCTTTTATTTTTTAATTGAATTTATTGGGATGACATTGGTTAATACACTGAGTTTTTCTTTTTTAAAAATAAAATACTTTTAGCTAAATAGATGGCATCTTTGGGGATGCTGCCTAATCGTGTCCTATCCAATGTTCCTGTTCCTGTCCTAGATATATTGAAGGAAATAGTGCTAAAGTCTACCACACTGTAGCTTTCTTGGAAATGCTCTAGCGTATGGGCCACACGGCCAGATTCTCTACCGGGAAGCCGCCCAGGTGACACATGTGTGTGGCAGCCTCTGTCTCTGGAGGTTCATTGAAGCCATGTTTCACATCATTCTTACACTCATAAATTCATATGATTCATATGGTCACTGGATTATAAACATGGAGATAAATACATTCAAATGGCTGTTTTTGAAATCAAAATGATTTAATAAATCTAAAAGACTTATGCTCTGTTGAACTCAGATCAATACTATTTTTTTATAAAGTATATTTTTATTGTTTTGTTCTTTTTAGAGAGAGAAAGAGAGGGAGAGATAGAAACATCAATGAGAGAGAAACATTAACATTGATTGGCTGTCTCCTGCACGCCCCCTACTGGGGATTGAGCCCTAACTGGGAATTGAACCGCTGCCTTCCTGGTGCATAGGTCGATGCTCAACCACTGAGCAACACCAGTCGGGCAGAACAAAACTATTTTTAATCCAAAAATACATTGATAGGATTCTTTCAGAACAATGAAAACAATGTAATAAAAGAACCAGAATTTTATAGTAATAAAATTGTTGCTAATTTGCAAGTCTTAATGCTGTGAATCCTTTTAAATTTACTAGCAATAGAATAGTTCATATAAATCTGCCTGTTTATGAAAATAACTTCCTCAATAATTTTTTAAAATAT
>NW_005355890.1:927592-934930 GCF_000412655.1 Myotis brandtii | reverse complement strand
AACATCAATGATGAGAATCATTGATTGGCTGCCTCCTGCATGCCCCCTACTGGGGATCAAGCCCACAACCTGGGCATGTGCCCTTGATCAGAATTGAACCAGGGACCCTTCAGTCCGTAGGCCGACGCTCTACCCACTGAGCCTAACTAGCTAGGGCACTTCCTCAATAATTTTAATCTACTTTATAATGTTTGAAATTCTCCTCCATAAACATTGTTTTCCCAAGTCAGTACAGCTGATGGCAGGTAATGGTGCTTTGGAAACCTCTTTCAGAGGCTGGGAGCTGCCTGTCTTTCTGTCAGTGCTGATGTTAAGTGGCTGCTGCTCAGGACTGTGAGACTGAGGGCTGAGAGCTGTTGTTGACCGCTGCTGGTGACAGCCCCATGCGATTCCTTTCAGGGCTTCCCGAGAGCCTGTGAAATGGCAGGAGAACGCTGCTCCTGCGATGGAACAATCCATAGCTGCCGCCATCAGTTGGGTGAAGAAGCTGACCTTTGAGCAGGCTCTGAGCCAGGCTAGCCGCCTGGACGCTCTGCAGGAAGCGGGGAGAGACAGAACTGTAAGTGTGTATCCAGGGCTGGCCCCGGTCACGAAGGTGGCTTCAGGCTTATGTCTCACCTCAGTATCCTCATACTGCCGTTCAGCTGATCCGAGTCCCTTCCCAGGGGCATCCCACAGGGGCTGCCTCATTGGCACTGAAGAGCCCCATCGTCTTAATCCTGTTCTCCTCTGAATTTGGAACCAAGTGAGACAGAGTGACAAGCCCCAGACAGGGATCAAAATCACAGCTTTGGCGATGGCAGAGCTGGACCAGCCAAAATGAGACTCCCTAACACCTGTCCTCTGGGCTCCTCTGGTGGGGTGACTGGGGTCGACCCTCATTTACGAGAGCCACATGCTGCTCAGAGCCCCTGAGCATCGAGGAAGGACAGGGTGTTAGGACCTGGTTCTGCATCTCTAACACTTTAATTCCACTCTTGCTCTCCTGACAATTAGATGAATCAGGCACCTCTTATGGGAGGAGAGGTTGGAAGAGTCCTCATAGCACCCTTCGATGAGGAAGTAGGGCTTCCCCCACACCCATGTTCTGAAGCTTTCCCACTTCCCCTTCTCACAAATGGGTCTGTCATGTGCTTTCCAAGGTGATGTACATCCATGCCAGTGATTCATCCATTTTCAAATGTGAATGTATTCACATATATACATTTTGATAGTGACCTTTTGGAAATAAAGATTAACTGGAAGAAGTGATTAATGGTGGTGTTCTATGTGTCTTTCAGCCACAAGGATGTGTGTTTTTGTGAGTGACTCTAATGGTGGGATTGTCAAGCGTTAGTGGCAAGCCAGAGAGGAAGTCCTCTGGGCAGGTGGGTCCTTTGACCCGCCTCAACTCCCTGCCTGGGGGTGGGTCCCCTTCCTTTGAGATACAGCTACTTAATTAATACTTATTAATTAATATTAACATTTAATTGCTTTCCAACCCTGGAAGCTGGGGAATTCTATAGATTTCAAGCTTTATTCTGCTGCGTTAAGAAGTCCTTTCTTGGGCCAGAAGGCCGTGTGCTGACACCTTGAAAGGGTAGTCCTCAGTGGTCACCAGGCTGTGTTTATGGATACTGAGGAGGATGGTTTGACATTGGAAACACATTGTTTATCCTCTCGAAGCCGGAAGAGCAAATGTTTCCCATTAAAGAAGAACAAAATACAACCTACTTTGTTCTTTGGCCTTTCAAGTTTGTCTTAACATCTGTAAAATTTTAAGGGTCTGGACATTGTAATTAGCATTCAAGAAATGGGCCATTTCACAGGCTGTGTGTGTGTGTGTGTGTGTGTGTGTGTGTGTGTGTGTGTGTGTACATACACGCGCGCCCTCATGGGTGTTTTCTTTCTTTGTTCACCTGGCTACCCTTATCACAGCTGACTGACACCTTGACTGCAAGATTTCCCCGTGACCTTGATTTTCTGTTTTACTTGCCTCTGGTTTGTGCCTCTCCTTTCTCTGGGCTTCATCCCAGCGCAGGAAACAAGGAACATTTCAGTGAGTTCCAGGGAAGTCCAGAAGAGGAAGAACCCAGAAAGAAGCCAACACACACTGACCATCAAATGCCCCCTGAAGACCTCGAGGAGAGACTGTGGAGTATGGCAACTGCAAAGTGCGTTAGACAGGTGGTCCCTCCACCTCGCGCTTTGCTTGGTTGTGGTCCCAAGGGAAATTCTGTAAATGCAGCTGCCTCGTGGGTGAAACTGCCCATCCTTATGCTTTATGAGGAGTAAAGCAAAGCTCGCACGTGTGTGTAGGTGGGGTGGGGAGGGAATGGGTCCCCTGCTCTGTGAAACTCAGCCCACCCCAGTGAGTTTCAAACTCATCCATGTTGCTGCCGTTCGCTGTGACTAGAAAAGATTAGGGCTTAAGAAACTTGAACAATAAAGCTAAACACCCAGACTTTTCCTACTGAGGGTAACCTGCTTGGGGTTAGCGTCTCCCAGAAGCGAGTCCTGAGAGGAACCAAGAAAGTGAGTATTGTCTTGTGTCCAGAGACGTACTCGGAGGTTGGGTTTTTGTATCAGTCCCCACGAGAAGGGGGGTCCCGTGTGCTTGGTTACGGGGAGGGAGAATGTTCAGAGGCCCTGGCCTCCTCCGGACTGGGCTCTGTCGCCGCAGACGGGCCAGGAAGATTGAACAGCGGGATGAGCATGAGCCCTCACGTCCAGAGGAGCCGGGCAGAGGGTGGGCTTACATCTCTCATCATGGCAGGTGAAGAGCACTGTACATGGGTGAAGTACTGAAGTGTCCTGGGAGGAAGTCCTGGCTCATGGGCAGGGCAGCCTGGGGTGCTGGAGGGATTCCGCAGTCTAGAGGGGCTGGCATCACCCTCAGGGCCCAGGTGTGCTGTCCGGCTCAGGGCTCTGCCCCGCGGCACACTGCGGTCAGAACCCTGCACACGTCTCTCGGAAGTTGGTAGTTGCTCAGTCTTTATGGAGGAGGAGGTGCAGGGCCCAGAAGGCCTGCTGGCCCAGGACATGTTAGGAAGGAAAGACTGGTGCTCTCGGCTGCCTGAGAAGCTAACCAGGGGCCCTGCCTCTGCTTTCACAGCGGCCACCTCCCCAGGGGCTCCTGTTCTCTCTCTGTTCTCTCAGCCTCTCTCCCATCCACTGAAAGGCACAAATGTGTTTACCCTTTTACTAGACGGCTAAGTGGGTGAATGGGAGACGGACCCCCGTGATTCCATAGGAGCCCCCCACTGGGCAGTAGAGAAGGAGGGGCCACCTCAGGCGTTCCATTTACTTCCTTCAGAGATGCAGACAGGCATCAGCTCTCACCTCTGTGTGCTTAGCAGTGGCAGTGCCTGGCAAGGGCTCGCTAAGTCTTTGGTAAACAATGAAGGAATAGGAAGGAAATAATGTTGATATTCTTCTTTTTAAATGTTTTTTATTGACTTTTAGAGAGAAAAGAAGGGAGAGGGGGCCCTGCCTCTGCTTTCACAGCGGCCACCTCCCCAGGGGCTCCTGTTCTCTCTCTGTTCTCTCAGCCTCTCTCCCATCCACTGAAAGGCACAAATGTGTTTACCCTTTTACTGGACGGCTAAGTGGGTGAATGGGAGACGGACCCCCGTGATTCCATAGGAGCCCCCCACTGGGCAGTAGAGAAGGAGGGGCCACCTCAGGCGTTCCATTTACTTCCTTCAGAGATGCAGACAGGCATCAGCTCTCACCTCTGTGTGCTTAGCAGTGGCAGTGCCTGGCAAGGGCTCGCTAAGTCTTTGGTAAACAATGAAGGAATAGGAAGGAAATAATGTTGATATTCTTCTTTTTAAATGTTTTTTATTGACTTTTAGAGAGAAAAGAAGGGAGAGGGAGAGGAAAACATTGATGGGAGAGAGAAACATGGATCGGTTGCCTCCCACAGGCATTCCTGCTGGGGATCAAGCCCACACCTGGGCAGTGCCCTGACCGGGAACCAAACCGGCAACCTTTCAGTGCACGGGATGGCGCTCCACCACCTGAGTCACACGCCAGGGCAGTGCTGGCATTCCTGGGCTTGGGGGCTGGATGTGGTCTAAGAGAGTCCCCTCCCCACCTAGGGTGCATATTTGAGTTTTTTGAAGTGAAGGGAGGTGGTCTGCGTGGAACAAGGCAGGCGAAATTGCTGAGCCTCTGTGACTGATAGGGCCGGCGGGTGGACACAGGGACCCTGAAGCCCGGGAGTCCCCAAAGTTGGTGGTGGTCAGGGTGTTAGGGCAGATCTGAGACGTGAGCTGATTAATACCACGGGGGTAGTTCCTGCCGTAGGAGAATCAGAAAACCGAAATTGCTGCTCCAGGAAAGGGCTGCCACAGGCCAGGGAGGATCTGGAAGTTCCACTCAAGGTCCGGGTTGGTCAAAACTGTTGCAGTGGCTAAAGTTGTATGATGAACGAGAAAGTGTTGCCAGACCTCGCCATGCTGATGGGGTCGACTGTCACTGTTGCTTCCTTGCGGAGCGGGGATTTTCAGACCCAGAGGCCTCGGTGCTCTGACCGGCAAGAGCCACGGGCAGTCAGGAGGCAGCCTCTTGGGGCTGGTCCTTCTTCCCCCCAGGCCTGTGGTTGGGAGGCTGCGGAGGACTCCTTGGCGGGCAGATGCAGTTACCCCGGGAAGCTGCTGGACATTGGCTCAGACAGAACAAGACATTTTTAGTGAAACAGAAAAGCTCCGCCCTATTCTATGCAGTATAAAGTGGCAAGAGTTTGTGACGCAAGAAATAGCTGAATGTAACCCACACATTTTCCAGGTCTTGTGTTATCAGATTCAATGAGATTGGCATGAAGGGAAGTGCAGGTCAGTGAGGAAGCTGGCCTGGTCCTGGCTGCCCTGCCCCAGCCGGGCCTGCCCCGGGGAGCTTGGAGGTGCTGGGTGGGGGGAGGGTTCCCGGGGAGATAAACCCCTGAACCAGACGACCTCCTGGACTCAACTTTGGTCAGTGACGTTGACAGCTGGTGGTCGGAGCTTCGGATGCTGTGGGAGCCGAGGAAGTGAGAAGGGTGCCTGGCCTCTGGCCGCTTGGTGTCCATGATCTCGCTTTCACAATGCTGGGTGTTCACCTTCACCTCCAATAGGTGGCCAGCCTTGCCATGAAGAGGCGACAGAGTGAAGTGGTTGAAAGCAAGGACAGCAGCTCATGGGGTCAGGCAGCCTGGGTTTCCTAGCTGCAAGACCAGGTCAATTAACCTGTCCAGGCCTCAGTTTCTTCATCTGTAAACTGGGCGTGAAGATAATTCATATCCCACAGGACTGCTGTATAAAATAATTCATTTAGCTTATTGTCCCAAATAGCAGATGACCCCAGAGCCATTTCACTTTAAAGGGCATTTGGCCAGTTGGGGAGGGGCTGGTGGTAGGCAGCGTATTATCTCCCTGTTCTTCTCAGTGTCTTATGAGGCAGAAAGGCAGGGTGCAGGGGGAGGGGTGGGACAGGCGGCCTCGTGGGAAGCATGTAGCTCGGATACCTGAGAGCTGGCAGAAACAGGCAGTTAAGAAGCTGAGGACTGAACTTAATGAGTAACCCTATCGCCTTCGCGAGGGAAGGAATCCCGACTCGCTGCTGGCTACAGCAGTTTTTAGTTTGATGAAATCTCGAGGGAAACATTCTGCACAGGGATTCCAGACTCCTGGGTGACTGCCAGGGCAAAGCAGCCGGGTCTGCACGCCCTGCAGGGGCGCTGCGGGGTGTCAGCCGGCAGACCACCTAGAGATGTTTACCCTCCCTGACCTCCCCGCCGAGCTAGCAAACCCAGAAGGTGCCCCCGTGTCTGATCCCCGTCTCAGGCCACGTGTGAATTTAGTTCCTCTGAGGGGATGCACCATCCGTGCAACACTTGGCACCAACACAGCTGAAACACGCATCGCTAGGAGTAGCTCAGCGGCATCCGCCCTGCATCTCACACAAGGTCACGGATGACAGCAGGAGAAAGTGGGCCTAGTGCACTTGCTGGAAGAACAATCTTAGGAATAAGGAGGAATCTGGACAACACTGCCACCTGGGTGACTGGCTGAGAGCATGTGCCGCTTCCCTTAGTCTTTACTCCCCTTCGATTCTTTTTAAAGTCGGAGCTGGAGTTAAAAGGCCTGAGAGGAAGTGGGGATGGGAGGTAGGGCAGGCACAGGGGGCTCTTTGGTGTTGGAGGAGGCTTGTTGCTGCAATAGGCTGGTCTCCGCTCCCACTGTGGTCTCCTAGCTCCCAGCCTGCGTCCTCCTTTGCCCTGCCCCTCCTGGCTCCGGGGCACAGAGCCTGTCCTGGCCACTGACCATAGGGTGTCCTAACCAGCTGGGGAGCTGATCATAAGCCCGTCTCTGTGCCAGGTGGGTGTAAGTCCCAGGCTGGAAGTCTGGGGGAGATCATTGATGGTTTACCTTCTGCTCCAGGGGCCTGTGATTAGAGCAGAGAGAGGCTCGTAAGTCCTAAAGGGATAGGCATCTCCTTATCCCTTAAAGATGGGGGTTCCCCCTGGCATCTGGAGACAATCCATCCAGGTGTTGGTAGGCAGGTGTAGATGCTGTGCAGTGCGGGCTCTCTTATGTACATAAGTGTAGGTCATCTTGTTTACTGCACTCTCGCTCTTATATTCATTAGAATTACTTGCCCCAAGTTACAGAGCCCATGGGGGTGTGTGTGTGAGGGGGTGTGTGTGCTATGGAAGGCAAATCCTGGAAAGGAGCAAGGGCGTTGTGGTTGCTGTAGGACCGTTGTCATGGGGCCCTTGGGTGGGACTGACATCACTCTAAATGAAGCAGGGAGCTTTTGGGGATTGCCTCCTATCTGGTGTGTGTGTGTGTGTGTGTGTGTGTGTGTGTGTGTGTGTCCTGACACAGGGGCTGTTCATTCTCTCACTATTTTCATGGCGACAAGAGGCAAGGCCCTGTGGATGGACCTGGGTCTTCGCCTGCTGTGTGAAGTCCGGACAGCCTCACCCCCCTCCGGGCATGCGCTTCCCTGTGAGATGAGACCCGAGGATGAACCAGCCGGGAATGTGTCTTCCTGCCACAGTCTGCCTCAGACCAAGGATGGAGGAGCTGGATTGCAGGATTCTGGCTCCGCCATGGAAATGGCTGATAAGCTTCCTGCCGCAGTGGCTGTGTGTCTTCCTGTTGAAAACAGCTGCTCCTGCCCTTGCCCCTGCGCTGTGTGCTGCACTCATGGGCACAGAGAAAGCTCCTCTCCAGGCTGCCAACCATTTCCTCCCATGCAGTACCCGAGGCTGCGGCCACTCCCACAGACCTTCTTGGCACCAGGCCTTGGATCCCTCACTTCCTGACTTTGGTCCCCAAATGTCCTCACAAAACATTGAGCAGTGCTGCTGCC
>NW_005355890.1:921144-927406 GCF_000412655.1 Myotis brandtii | reverse complement strand
CACCACCCTTTAAAAAAATGCCGTTTTGTAGGAAGTGTACTGCCAGTGAGCCCTGCACAAGGCGGGGCGGGCAGGAGGTGAGTTGCTGGGACTACTTTCTTGCAGATTGAATCCATGTACTACTTTGTGGTGGGGGACATTCCTGAGGAGTCCAAGCAGCTGCTCCTGCAGAGGGTGTTGGAGATGCCATGTCCTGTCTGCACCGTGTCCTTCAACGCCAGGGGAGAAGGCACCGTGGCTTTCCTAAAGGACCTGAGCGCCGAGGCCCATGGCAGGTAGGCAGAAATGGGCCCTGGACGGACTGCAGGGATGGGGCCTGGCCGGTCTGCGCTGTGCTCTTCCCGTCTCCCCAGCCATCTCCGTCTCCACGCACCTTTTCTTCTCCACCCTGTACTAGTCTTGCCTTTTTTTTTTTTAAATCCTCACTCAAGGATAGTTTTCCATAGATTTTTAGAGAGAACGGAGGAGAGAGGGAAAGACAGAGAAATATCGATGTGAGAGAAACACATTGACTGGTTGGCTCCTGCACGAGCCCCGACCAGGGCCTGGGCCAGGACACTGCAACCGAGGTACGTGCCCTTGACTGGAATCTCAGGCCGATGCTCTATCCACTGAGCCAAACCCGCTAGGGCAGTCTTGTCTTGTGTTTCCTGCAATGTGGATGCTTGGACGTTGTGGGACCTTGCTGACCTTGCAGAGACTGCCCCTCCCAGGGCTGGCTGGTCATAGAGCAAGTGAGTGACCCCTGAGCGAGCTGCCCAATGCAGACCCCTGTGTCCTGCTCACCCCGGAGCAGGTACCAGAAATTCCTCTGCCTCAGAATGCGCTGAAATTATGCAAACATAGCCAGTCCCAGGCCTGCTTCTCTGCCTTGCCCGTGCCTTCCTGCAGAATCTCTACAGACTCCGGCCCATGCTTCTTCTGCCGCCTCTGCCTCCTGACCGGCCCTGGCGCTTTCCTGTGTGGCCCTGGGTGGGGGTGCCCCTCTTCTTGGGTGCTGTGTTAGTTCTGTCTGCCATAGCCAAGTAGCACAGGCTGGGGCTTAAACAACAGACATTTATGTCTCACTGTGCTGGACGCTGAAGTCCAAGATCAAGGTGCCTGCTGATTCAGTTTCTGGTGAGAGCTCTCTTTCTGGCTTGCAGACAGCTGCCTTCTTGCTGTGTCCTGTATGGTAGGGAGTGAGAGGGGCAGGGAGAGAGAGAGAAGGGGGTGGGGAATCCACAGCATGTGAGCTCCCTGGTGTGTCTTTTTAAAAGGGTGCTAATCCTATCAGATCAGGACTCCACCCTGAGGACCTCCTTTTACCTTCATCAGAGGTTAAACCAGTGGTTCTCAACCTTCTGGCCCTTTAAATACAGTTCCTCATGTTGTGACCCAACCATAAAATTATTTTCGTTACTACTTCATAACTGTAATGTTGCTACTGTTATGAATTGTAATGTAAATATCTGATATGCAGGATGGTCTTAGGCGACCCCTGTGAAAGGGTCGTTCGACCGCCAAAGGGGTCGCGACCCACAGGTTGAGAACTGCTGGGTTAAACTTTATAGGCTTCAGGGTATGAATGGAAGGGTGGACACAATGCACTCATAGCGGGAACTGTGAGTAATGGATTGCCTTTTCAGTGGCAGTTGAAGTGATCTGTTGGCCTCATCATATCTGAATAATAATGAAATCTGCATTTTATTTTACTTTTTTAAAATACATCCTATTGATTTTTTACAGAGAGGAAGGGAGAGGGACAGAGTCAGAAACATTGATGAGAGAGAGAAACATCGATCAGCTGCCTCCTGCACACCCCCCACTGGGGATGTCCCCGCAACCAAGGTACATGCCCTTGACCGGAATCGAACCCGGGACCCTTCAGTCCGCAGGCGGACACTCCATCCACTGAGCCAAACCGGCTACGGCTATGAAATCTGCATTTTAAAACAAACCCCACGGGCCTGTCTATGTGTGAGTTGAAGGCCCTGGGGGAGAGAGGCCAGCTGCTTGTGTGAGTACCAGGAGAGGCCTGGGCCTTTGGAAAGTTAGCCTGTCTGAGACGAGTGCAGTGCCGCTCAGGGGTCTCTTCTCAAATTGAGTTGCTCCTCGTGTTTGTGTGGGGAGCTTGTTCATCATCAGAGGCCGGGGCTTTACCTGGCAGGCTGACTCCGCACAATGCAGGGGAGCCTGGTCACATGCAGTTAGCCCTGCGTTTTGCTTAAGAACTATCCAGGGAGCTTGATTAAAATGCAGATGTCTTGGCCGCAGCCCCAGAGATGCTGTCAGGAGGGAGGGAGAGCCAGGAACCCCTGGGGTTCTGAGGGACACTGCTCTGGCTGCTCTTAAAGCACTTGGGAGAAATTGGCTCCCATCCTGGTGCCGGCCCCCCATATACAGCAAGGGCTCACTGCCCCATTTTGCTGTTGGAGACAGAAAAAGGCAACCAGCACAGCCACCTTGCTTGTCCTCTTCTCAGCTCAGGTGGGCATCTCCTCTGGGCAGGTGAGTAGCCAGGGAGTAATTTAACAGGGAGTTCGCTCTGACCTTTAGCACTTCAAAGCTTAACAATTTACCCCTGCATTTCAGCTCCTGTCTTGTATGTAGGCCATGCACTGGGGAGTGTGAGTTTTGAGGAAGAGGGCAAGGTGTAGACACCCCCTTCCCACCCCGTCCCTGCTCTGGCCCTCGAAAGTGAGCCCAACCCACAGCCAGCAGTGCTCCTGCCCCTCACGGCGCCAGGGCCCTGGGTCCCACTTGGTCTCCCTGCACTTTTGGCTCTTGAGCCCCATCTAAAGTGCAGTAAGTGTCCAACTGTAAGGGCATGTCCTGAGCGTCTCAGCTGGCGGGGCCTGGACTCTGGGTGCCCCTGTGCCCCAGGGCAGAGCCCCCAGCCCTCAGGTGTGTGCTGTGCTCTGTGGGCTCTTAATGGTGATTTGCTTTCTGCACAGCGAGGCTTATTAGCCAGAGGGAATGTCTGCCTTGCTCGCTTTTCTAATCCGGAGACCACATCAGAGAGTAGAAAGTCTTGGGTACCAAAGGCCTTGGCATTCATGGGGTGGGCCTGCCGGGACTAGCTTGGCATCTCTTCTCTGTTCCACCAGGAAGCTGGCCATTTCTGCTCGGGGAAGAGTAGAAAGTCTTGGGTACCAAAGGCCTTGGCATTCAGGGGGTGGGCCTGCCGGGACTAGCTTGGCATCTCCTCTGCTCCGCCAGGAAGCTGGCCATTTCTGCTCGGGGAGAGGTCCCAGCGGGAGGCAGGCACAGCCAGGTTGAGTCCATCGGCCTCACGAGGAGCCACTGGACAAGGCTGGCTGTTCACTGCCATCAAGCCATCGTCCTAGTGTCACCTGAAACCCTTTAGAAATAGACAGGACTGCCCAGCTGGCGTGGCTCAGTGATTGATCGTCGACCGGTGAATCCAGAGGTCACGGTTTGGTTCCTGGTCAGGGCACATGCCCGGGCTGTGGGCTCAATCCCCAGTCGAGGACGTGCAAGATCAGTGATTCTCTCTCATCATTGATGTTTCTATCTCTCTCCCTCTCCCTTCCTTTCGGAAATCAATAAAAATAAAAACAGTAAGAAAGAAGTAGGAGGGACTGAGGCTTCCCGTGGCCCAGGCAAGGCCACATCCACCCACCCGCGCTCACCTGTGCTTCAGGGTTCTCTCTGGGAGGGGTGAGCAGCCACGGGCCACCCCGACAGGCTGGAGGACCATTCCTCAGAGATCTCCTCCGCCCACCTGGAGAATTCCCCGTGGCTATTGACTTTAGATTCCAGATAAGTGGCTTCGGCCGTGGCTTAGCCCACGACCCGCGCACCACACCGGCGCTCCTTGAGCTTTAAGGAGCACCAGTCCCTGGGGCGGAAGCTTGTTCAAATGCCGCTTGCACTCAGCGTCGTGGTGGCTGCGGGAACATGCGTCCTGGGCAGCTCCCAGGCGCTGCTCTCCTGGGCCACGCTTGGAGGACTCAGTCCCTAAACCGTCCACACAAGAAATCTTCCCATTCGGACTCCGCGTGGGTCCCGGGGAAGTGTATTTGCCGAGCTCAAGCTGACTGCAGCCTGGCGGCCATCGGCAGGTGCCATCGGCAGGTGAGCCAGTGCCCCTTGTCGCCTGAGCTCTGACTGCAGGGCTGTGGGCACTGTGGGACCACGATAGACTTGACTTGTCAAGACTGTGCTGCCATGAACAAAGAATCAACATAAGTACAGGGTATCGTTTCTCCAGGCTCAAGAAATACCATTTGGCTGAGCAATGACTCTGTAATGAAGAGAAGAGTGATCAGTTAACATCCCAACACATCCACAATTCCCTGTTTCCTCCCACCTCCCTGTGTGCCCCCTGGGGGAACAGGCGAGGTGCAGGGAAGCGCTGATGGTGCCCGGCAGCGGGGAAGAGCAAGTTCAGTCTCGGGCGACGGAATGGACATGCGCGAGCACCACTTTCCCACCTAATGTTGCAAATCTCACGTTTCAGGTTCCATGCGTTTGCAGAGAGAACAGAGTATGCGGGATTCCCTGCATCCTCCCTAAAGGATGGTGACAGTGTCATGTCCAGGAATTCAAGGAAACTGAAAGGAAAACCCCCTCCAGGTACCTGGCATAGAAAAGAAACAGTGTGCGTTGTGCCTTAATGATTGCAGGTGGTCTTGTGTCTTAGGAAATAAAGCACCAGGTGGGGACTGACTGGGTCTTGGGTTATGTAGGTGGTACCAGGGCAGAGCTCATGGTGCTAATGGTGAGTTTGTCAGTGTAGCAACCGGTCTGAAGTTTATCACCCGGGGAAGCAGCCTACGTGGTAAGTGCTCACAAACTTGGGAACCTTCTGGAGACGTGGCCCCGGGGCATGTCAGCGCAGGGCTTAGTTCTTGGCAGGCAGAGCCCTTCCGCCCAGGGTAGCTGGGTGCCGTGGCGAGGACGCCTACGGTCTCGTTTCTGGGGCCCTTCACGCAGGGACAATGGAGCTTGTAGATGCCCGTGCGGGATTGACCTGCCCCGTGTTGGGGGCCAAGGCCACACAGGAGCCTCTGATTGGGCTGAATGAACCTCCCCTCTCATCTAAGGAGTGTGATCAGAGACTTGAGCAGGCGTAGAAAATGAGGTCACGGAATCAGTGAGAAGCAGGGTAGTTATTCGGACGGTGCTAGACGGTTACTCAGAAAGCCAGGAGGTGGAGTTTCTTTGGGACTGTAAGGTGCCGGACGCGGGGCACACACCGCCGGAGAAGCAGGGAGGAGGTGCTGCCTTTGTGAGTGACATGGCACAGGGCGGTCAGAAGGCTGAGAAAGCCCAGCCACCTCCACCCACCCTCCTGCCAGCAGAAGGTGTCTGTCCTCAGCGTGAGGCAAGCAGGACTCTGGGACAGGGAGAAGCTGCAGTTAAGCTGCTAAACTCCTCTTCTGTAAGTGTGGCAGAGGACGGGAAGGGCACTGGGGCTTCACGGAGGCAGTGTGTCAGGCGGGGAAGGCGGGGGCAGCCGGGGGTCAGGTGGAGACTAAGGCAGGGGGTGGGGCCACAAAGTGTGTCAGAGGCAGGCTTTGTGAATTCCCATTCTTAGTGCCCCACGCGGAGCAGGAGTGGTCCCTGTGACACTCAGGGTGGGCACTGCTCAAGGTCAGAGCCTACACCTCTGTTCTGACGGTGACGTAGACAACCCCAGGAAATCGGAAAAATACCCATTGATAAGCAAGGTTGATGCTAAGCTAAGAAGAAATTAATTCAGAATGTATGCCATCCTATTGGGAATAACTGCCAAGATGAAGCCTGCGGGCAATGGATCAGTCGGGGTGGAGACTGGGTGTCGCCAGCTCCCCAAGGCAGGCCAGTTACTGTCAGTGGGTTTGATTTTGGCCTCTGTACTCCTTGGAAGTCAGTGTCAAAGGGAGACGTATCTGGCTGCATAGCTTACATTTTCTGCAAGTGTCATCTTCTCAACCCTGCGACGCATACAAATTAAATTACAGATTAAAACATTCCTCTTAGAACAAAAGGCTCAGAGGGTGGCCTGCCACTCGAATGCCATTTTAGTGATCACATGTTCTGAATTTGGGGAGAGAGCCCCAGATCCTGCATATGGACCTTCTCTCCTCTGTCCATCACCATGTCCCGGAAAAGCCAACGTTCCAAGTCGACCTCTCCCACTCAGAAACGCCCCAAATCCTTGACTCTTTTGTTTGGAGATTTTGTGGTTTCCACCCTCAGTGAACTGCCTCAGAGACAGTTCTTCAGTCTTTTCCTGATCATTTCCCCTCCCCGCCCGCCCCCCCCCCGCGTC
>NW_005355890.1:914087-921120 GCF_000412655.1 Myotis brandtii | reverse complement strand
GCGTCCCCCACCAGCTGTTTCAGGCATTCATCGTGCCAGTTTCCTCAGGTTCCCCTCCAGTGTGGGGAGGGAGGGTTCCCTCAGGAGGTAAGTTGCCAACTATTGCATAGAAAAGCAAGACTGCCAAGTGAGGGGCTGGGGATGGGTGCTCAGGGAAATCACCTGCCATTTAAAGAGATTTAATGCTGTAATTGACTTTCAGAGGATAACTTGCCATCACCCCGTGCAGTACACCAGTGCAAAAAGAAACTGTAGTTAAGATAAATATTTTTAGAAATTGTAGTAAAAGATGCATAACATAAAATTGACCATCTTAATCATTTTATTTTGGTAAATACATTAACACATTTCGGCCAGATCACGAGAATTCTCGTTTGCTAAGGCTGTGGCCTTAGAAAACTTTTAAAAGATATTAGTTTGTAAGAATATGTAATAAATAACTTCAAAATGCAATGGGTAATTAATTTTAAAGCGTGTGAATATTCTGATATATAATTATTATACGGATTGATATATAATTGCTTGCATGTGGTTGCACCCTAGGTAGCAACGGATGTGTTCCTTCATGTAATACCATATTAACTTGGGTAAGAACGAGTTTGATCATCCAACACTTACACCCCTGTGACAATCCTGGAGAGACGAAAATAACTTTTAAAGCCTTTTACATTTCTCTTATCTAAGATTTACTTATTTTTAGAGCAGTAAGTCATTCTGCAGAAGAAAATTCAGATAAGGGCTAACTTTTATTAATCCTATTTTAGACTCAAAGCCATATAAAAAACTAGATCTAACAGAAATCTTACATGAAAAGGATACATTTTCTAGTAACAAAGCATTTTATATCATATAAAATTGCTATTTAAAAAGTATAAGAGCCCTGGCCAGTATGGAAAGATACTCAGGACTGTAATTTGTAAAATAAGCAAACAAAAAGGCTAGTTGCATTAACTCAATCTTTAAAAAGCTTTAATTCAAAATACAGAACAGAATCCTGGTCTAAATATATGAACCAGATAATCAAAATGGGTTTCTTACAAAGAGAGCTGCATCTGCGGGAAGTCGGTTGAAGTGTATTTCTGCATGAAATCTCCAGCCCACTTAGAAAATGAAGGAAGATACTCTTCTACTTCTTGTTTTACTTCATCTTGATTCAAATTTAAGCGGTACCTGGAAAATAAAAGATTACATGTAAAAGCTTAAATATGAAAACAGTAAAAAAGGACAAAAACATCCAAATAAGCAACCCAAGTACCTCTGGACTAAAAGATAAACAAAGTGTGGGCTATACATACAAGGGGTTACTATTCAGCCTTAAAGGGGACAGAGCAGAGCCCTGTCAGTCCTCCGAAAGCGCTGGGTCAGCAAGGAAGACAAATGAGCAGCCCACTCTGCCAAGAGCATCTCCTGAGCACGCCCGGAACCTCAGCTTGAGAGAGAAGCTGAAATCCCTCAAGCCAGGGAGCAGCTGCTGACACATGTCCCAAACGATCCCACCTTCCGTCTGACAGAGGCAAAGGTCATCCTTGCAAAAGACTGTTTGAGCTCTGGCAACTTCCAGTCGATAACAGAGGATGTAGGTGAGAATGTGGGGAAACCAGGACTCAGGTATTGCTGGCAGAAATGTAAATTGAGGCAATGCCTATATAGAGCAATTTGGCAATACATATCAAAACTTTTTTTTTTAATTTCAGAACATCCAGGGTGGTCACTTTAGGTGTCTGAGTTTGCAAGGCCAGGCCTCCACACAGGCCTCCCGGGAGTGGGTCAGGCTAGCATGTGGGCCCCCCCTTTTTAAAAAAAAATATATTTCTTTATTGATTTCAGAGAGGAAGGGAGGAGAGATAGAAACATCAATGATGAGAGAGAATCATTGATTGGCTGCCTCCTGCACGCCCCCCCTCCCCCAACTGGGGATCAAGCCTGCAACCCAGGCATGTGCCCTTGGCCGGAATCGAACCCGGGACCCTTCAGTCCGCAGGCTGACGCTCTATCCACTGAGCCAAGCCGGGCAGGGCCTGAGTTATTTTCTGAGGTTACACAGCTGGTAAGAGGCAGAGCTCGAGGTCTGAGCCCAGGCTCACGAAAACTAGGCTGCCTTGTACTCTGCAGACATAGTATAGACAAGATGGAAAATACAGGGAGGGAAGGAAAAGGAATATTGTTGCCACCAAAGATTTTCCTTCCAATCTTCTCATTGCGTATACTCTTTTAAACAATTAAAGCATAAATGTCATATCATGTATCCACTTGAATATTGCATTTTCTACTTAATATTATAGTATTTTTACATGTTCCTAGAAAACTTTTGTGACATTTAAAAATACACAATACTTCATGAATGCTGCAGTATAGTATAATTTTATTAATAACTTATTGTCGGACATTTGAGCACTTTCTAATTGTTTTGCTACTAGAGATGATAACAATACTTATCTTTTTGTGTGTGGTGTATTTCCTCCTGCATTTTAGATCTTGGGGGATTGATTTCTAGTAGTGAAAATACTGGATCAATATATTTGTATATTTTGGGGTAATCTCTCACATTGAATTGCTTTCCAAAAAATGTTTCAAGACAAGTTAACTCACATCAAAAGTGTATGGGGGCCCTAGCCGGTTTGGCTCAGTGGATGGAGTGTCGGCCTGCGGACTGAGGGGTCCCGGGTTCGATTCTGGTCAGGGGCATGTACCTTGGTTGCGGGCACATCCCCAGTGGGGGGTGTGCAGGAGGCAGCTGATCGATGTTTCTCTCTCATTGATGTTTCTAACTCTCTATCCCTCTCCCTTCCTCTCTAAAAAATCAATAAAATATATTTTTTTTAAAAGTGTATGGGGAAGACCCATTTTACTGAAACTGAATTAGCATAAAAATAGTATCTCATTGTTTCCATCTGAGTTTCTTTAATGAAGAAATTAATGTCAATTTGTAGTGAAAAACAGTAAACATTTTTGTATTTAACTTCTTTTGTGAATTGTCTCTGTCTTTTGCTCATCTATCTGCTGGGGTCTTGTGTTTCTTATATTGTGTGAACTCTGTGTATTAATGACATTAACTCTTTGGTGCTATTACTTATGGATAATTTATCCTAGTGATTGTTTGCCTTTTGATTTTGGCTATATTTTATATGAAACCTTAAAATCTTCACTGTAAATTCAACCTGTAAATCCTATAACTTAAGTGACTCCGTCTCTTTTCCATTGATTCTTTATAGCCTGAGTTTAAAACAAAAACAAAAAGCGTTTTAGTGCACCTAGACTTATTTTGAGGTATGCATAATGTACGGATATAAATGGATGTTTTCTTTAGTAGCTCATAGCTGTATTCACCATCCACTTCCTAACCTCTGTCTCTCTGGCTGCCTTTGTAACATATTACATTCCTATGTGATAGGCTTGCTCCTGGCCGCCTGCTCTGCTTCACTGCCCTTCTAGTCTTCCCTTTCAGGGGAAGATACAGCAAGTACAGTCATTTATTTATTCTGTGCTTGCTTTGGGTTCTTATATGGACATTAATTCCTCGGAAGAATGTCCCTCAGGTGAAATTTTTCCTATTTGTTTTTCCAGACTGTTCTTTCTAGGTGTCTTGACAAGGGCAGCGTGTGCTCTTTAGGTTGGTACATTCAATGGTGCAATACATTTAAGTTTTTCTTGCATTACCTACCAGGAGTGCGTGGTCCGTCTTCTCTGTCGACAATACTCAGAGAGACGATAGGAAGGGGGTTAAGGTTCATGGTACCTATTGTGTCAGCTCCACTGAGCACTTGTCTAGATGGTAGTGCCTGTCCACCACAGGGATCAAGAGAAGATTGCCTTGCCCGGCCGGTGTGGCTCAGTGGTTGAGCATGGACCTATGAACCAGGAGATCACGGTTCGATTCCCAGTCAGGGCATATGCCTGGGTTGTGGGCTCAATCCCTGATCAGTCAGGAGGCAGCCAATCAATGATTCTCTCTCATCATTGATATTTCTATCTCTCTCTCCCTCTCCCTTCCTCTCTGAAATTAATAAAAATATATTTTGAAAAAAGAGAGAGAAAACTGCCTCTGACCCATGATTCTGTGGTCAGGGGCTATCTGAAGACCTTCCCTGGATTTCTTTAAATACACACACACACACACACACACACACACACACACACACACACAGTGGCCAGATTATTATGACCACCTGACGTTTGTAGGCAAATTAGCTATAATTTCACGCTGAAGTTGCTAGAGGGCCAGACCATTATAAATAGGGAAGCAGGTTGTTTACCACGACAGTAGAAGTGATTTTTTTCGTAATGATTTCAGAGAGAAAGGGAGAGGGAGAGAGAGAGAGAATCGGTGATTGGCTGCCTCCTGCATGCCCCCCACTGGGGCATACCCCCTGACCAGGAATTGAACTGTGACCTCCTGGTTCATAGGTCAATGCTCGACCACTGGACAACACTGGCCGGGTTCCCCAGGATTTCTGAGAACCTACGGCAAACCCTCTTGTTGCCCTTGACCTCTGGTGTCCTCTGTTGGCCTGCACTGTGTCTGGTTTCCCCACGTTAGCCTGGATGAGAATTCATGTCCTCTGTCCCCTTCCGCCACTCTCTTCTCACCCTCTTCGTTAGCTGTTATTTCGGTAGATGGTACTGACCCTCTGAGGGCTGAGGAAAGACTAACATGCATCCTCCCTGGACCTTCCCTTCTGTTTCTCCTTTTGCCTTTGAAGCCTCTCACTATTTCTTTTTAAGAGCAAACCATGCCATTGAGCCTCCCGCCAATCCTAATGTCCTTGGGGTTTGTTAAGCCCTTTGAAGCCTCTCACTATTTCTTTTTAAGAGCAAACTATGCCATTGAGCCTCCCGCCAATCCTAATGACAATATGTCCTTGGGGTTTGTTAAGTTTCTTGGACCTGTTGGTTTACAGTTTTCACCAAATTTTGAAAAATGTCAGCCATTATTTCTTGATCACAGGTCTACAGATCAACTGCAGTTAGATTACTCCAGGGTGGACTCATCTTTCTTTAAGTGGTGTTACCCAAGGTACATTTTTATTGTAGCAAATGCTGCGAGCACACGAGCCAAGCCAAACCCTGCAGCCATGCGTAAGGTCCCTGTTCATGTAACATCCACTAATACTCCGTTGGCCAAAGCAAATCACGTGACCAAGTTCAACAGTTGTGGGACGGGAGGTCTCCACTCACACTGAGATGGAAGGGAAGTAAATATTTGCTGAACAACAATGTGAGCTTGTCACAATCTTTTGTTTTTGTGTGATTCTTTTTTTTTTTTTTTTTAGCTCTGGGAAAGTGTTTGCTGGATATTGAATCAACTTTGGAGTCAGACCTGGGCTCATACCCTAGTTTTGCCACTAATTACTGTGTGACCTAGACAAGTTACTTAACCTTTCTGACCGATGTTCTCTCAGTTGTAAAAACGGGAATAATAGCACTTACCTCATGTGGTTGTGGGAAGAATAAAAGCATATGGCACACCCAGAAATGTTTGGTACAAGATTGGCATTCAGTTCATGTTAGTTTCCTTTTGGGATTCCAAGTGGCCTTCCATTGGTTCTAGAAAGTAAGATAATCCAACAAGATATGGCAGCCTCTGTCATATAGAGCATTTGCTGCTGACCAGCTTATCTGCACGCATAACGATGGGTGGGCACTGGAATTTGGAGCGAGGAAGTGGATACTGAATTGTTAAATTGTGTCCAGATGGGAGGAAGATCCATGTTTCAGGTTGATACTAGGAGTGGGCCACTGGGGGGACCTCTCTAGAGCTGGGACTGGAGCACCTGCCCTTCCAGGTGAGGCGTAGTACACGGCGGGGCCCTTCTGGGAGGACTTTCCCCCACTCCCTATTGTCAGACTGGGCTCAGGGAGAGGCCTGAAGTGCCGGCATATTTGTAAGTTGGGCTTCAGAAACTGTCAGGTTGGGTGGATTGTCCTGGTCGGGGCTGGGTCATTACTGTCTTGGGGAGGCCCTTTAACTGCCAGTGCTTCCCAGGGACTGTGTGTGTAAGAGGTCCAGTCCCCATCCTTTGGGGAGCTGCTCCTGAGGCTGTGAAACCCCGTGGGCCTGAGTGAGGGGTCTGTTGAGTGGTTTGGGGACTTTCTCCTGGGAAGGAGAAAGGATTTTGATCTTTTGGGTTTAAGGCAAATCTCATCTTTTGGTTTGGTTCTTTCTTCCTGTTTTATGCTAGAAAATTTAATTAAACCAAAATAATAAAATTTTCAATGAGGGCCTTGCATCCGGCTATAAAAAGAGATAATTTTGGCATTGATGTAGCCAGCCCAGGATCTGGACCACTGGGGAAGCTAACATGGACTTATTTTAGATGGCCTACAGTGTCAGGCTCTTCACAATTGAAATTCAGCGACTCTGTGGTAGGATGAGCACCCAGGCTGACTACCGCCGTCTGATCTCGGAGCTCCCATTTCAGGCCAGAGCTTTATACTTTACTAGAGGTCTGGTTCATGAAATCTGTGCACTGGTAGGGTCCCTAGGCCTGGCCTGTGATCAGGGATGAGCTTCCCTGGCTGCTGGCAGCCGGCCCCACCCTCCGCTGCCGAGGTCTGTAGGGCAACCAGCGGGGTGATCGGGGCCACACTCGCCCGCACCTGCCTTGGCCTGATGTCGCCCGCATCTGCTGCCACCCACCCCTGGTTCCCTGTTCCCCATCAGGTGATCAGGGCCTGCGGGCTGAGGGCAGCTCCTGCATTGAGTGTCTGCCCCCTGGTGGTCAGTGCGTGTCATAGCGACCAGTCGTTCTGCCGTCTGGTCAATTTGCATATTATGCTTTTATATACATAGACTAGAGGCCCGGTGCACAAAAATTT
Organism: Myotis brandtii; assembly: GCF_000412655.1. Classification (NCBI taxonomy): domain Eukaryota; kingdom Metazoa; phylum Chordata; class Mammalia; order Chiroptera; family Vespertilionidae; genus Myotis; species Myotis brandtii. The sequence continues at coordinate 914,304 of NW_005355890.1, read as the reverse complement.
GTGCACTCGGGAGGGGGGGTGCCCCAGCCCGGCCTGTGCCCTCTCGCAGTCTGGGACCCCTTGGGAGATAACGACCTGCTGGCTTAGGCCTGCTCCCGGGTGGCAAAGGGCACGTCCAATCCCTAGGTGCAGCCCCTGGTCAGGCTCAGAGCAGAGCCGATAGGGGAGTTGGGGCGCCGCCCCTGTCACGCACAGAGCAGGGCCAATCAGGGGGTTG
>NW_005355890.1:912519-912875 GCF_000412655.1 Myotis brandtii | reverse complement strand
TCGCTTCAGTGCATGGCTGCCAGCCGCCATCTTGGCTGACAGTTAATTTGCATAAGGATATGCTGATTAGCCAATGGGAAGGGTAGCGGTCTTACGCTAATTACCATGTTTCTCTTTTATTAGTGTAGATACTGAGGAGGAGGAACAGAAGGAGGAGACAAACTGTGGACAACTGGGGGACAGCTTCAATTTCCACGTGTTTACATAGATACTGAGGAGGAGGAACAGAAGGAGGAGACAAACTGTGGACAACTGGGGGACAGCTTCAATTTCCGCGTGTTTACATATTTTTCTTTTTTTAATTATTTTTTTATTTTAATTAAATCTTTATTGTTCAGATTATTACAGTTGTTCCT
>NW_005355890.1:895709-911064 GCF_000412655.1 Myotis brandtii | reverse complement strand
TCTTGGATCTCTAAGGAGGTGCTAATTTAGCCTCTGCCTGAGTCTACCCAGCAGGAGTACAGAGAGATCTGCAGATTCCTCTTCTTTGTTTGGGGTTTTGAGTTGCCCAGATGAGGCCCAGCTGTGAAGCAGTGCAAGCTGCGGTGGGGCCTGGGGCCTTCTTTTGGATGTTCTGGGTCTCTCTGACCCAGCTGCAGTTTGTTAGGTAATTTTAGATTGCAAAGGGCCAGGCCTTTCATATGCAAAAGCCTCTGGGCACAGCTTGGGTGGGGCGGGGTCTCAGGGAATCAACAGGGTGGAGCAAACAGCTATGGCTGCTCCTCAGTCCTGCCCTAAGAGGCCTCGGGTCTCAGTGTCCCGAGGTAATCACTGCAAGCACCTCTGAGAGAAAGCCCCCCTCGAGTTCCGATCGATGCCAGACAGTCCAGTTTTTCCCCGTATGAGTCTGGGTCCCCAGAGACTCGCCCGGAACTGGAGTCCAGAGCCGTCGGGAGTTTGTGTCTCCCTCCCGATTGAAAATGACAACCGCGTCCTCAGTTGCCAGCCCTTTCCCCTTGTGCCTCTGTACCTCTGCACTTTACTTCCGCACCTCCTCTGAGTCTCAGTGTGCTTTTCCCTTTTCTTCTAGTTGTAGAATTCCCACTCAGCCAGCCTTCCTGTGGTTCTGGATGATGTCCATTTTGTCTTTTAGTTGTATTTTTGAAGTGGTTGTGGGAGGCAGCAATTTCAGGTGTTTACCTATGCCGCCATCTTGGTTTTTGTGTTTACATATTTTTCATAAGTACAACCAACAAAACCAGTAGCTCAGAACCCTCTCCTAGTTCCAGGAGACCGGGTCGGACAGCACAGCACTTTCACGTCTAGGCCCACCCCACCCATTCATTCATCACTAATCCATCCATCACCCCCTTCCCACCAAGCCATGCTGGCCTCAGCCCCTCCCAGCACCACATGCTGGCCAGGCCCTGCTAACGGAGCTAAACCGGCAGGTAGGGTTCCGTGTGCTCACGAGAAAGACCTAGCAATGAATAAGTAAAAAGGAGGATCAGGTAATAGGAAAAAGGCAGTTTTTCTGAGAGTATCTTCTGGCAAAACAGTAGCAGAAAAGCTGCCCTTTCCCACTAGTATTAAGTCCAGAAGTGGTGTAGCTGTAAAAATGTGGTTAATTCTGTCTTTGAAAGCTGCACTTCTTTTGTGTTGGTGGAGAAAAATGCATGGACTAAATCTGAATATTGTGAAGCCAGATTTTATTCTCTGTGACATATGCTCAGGCTGTTACGCCTAAGGAGGAAAAGTGACCAGGTTGTGTTCCTGGTAGACGCTGGCGACCTTTAGTTAGCTACAGTTTCCTGGCTCATCGCTGGCCATGGCGTTGCTGCCTCGTTCCTTGTCTCTAATTTAATTTAGAAGCGCCGATGGGTGCCTGCTTACAGCTTTCTGACGCAGGAGGCTCTCTCGGAGGGCGGACGCCTCCTTCTCCCAGGACTCAGTTTAACTCAGTGGGTGGAGCTGGAGCAGCTGCACTTCCCAAGCTGTTGCCACATCACAGTCGACATGGCCCAGGACGTTACTGCCCTCCAGGTCCTGCTCCTTCTGACCGTGGGTGCTCTGAATTTTTTTATTTTTTATTTTTTTCTGCTATGAGACATTCATCTGGTTGGTTAACAAGCATTTATTAAACTCCATTTGTGTGTTTACAGTCTCACTCAGGTTGAGGAGATGCAAAAGGAATAAAAGACATGGTTCCTGTGGAGGGAACCCACACTTCTGGAATGCCCATTATGCTGCTTCTTGCTGATTGAAAAGTGGCTCCTTGTCTCCGTAGCTCCGGAACCCCAGTTTAGAACTTAAGAACTGTTCCCCTGCACCCCTTCTCCCCTCAGCGCTCACCTTCACCGGATGCATATGCAGGTCTAGTTTTCCCAACAGGAGAGTGAGCCCCAATGAGGGCAGGGAACCTTATATTCCTCCTCCAACAGTGGGTGTGCAACCTGGGCTCCTGGTTTTATTCTCAGCTCCTGGCTGCAGGCCAGCCTGCCCCCAGGACGCCCACCGCTCACTGTACCTCTCCTGGCCTGGGCAGTGGTGGGCAGGCTCAGCCCAGTTCTTCCATCACCAGTATAATCTCCTGGGCCCTCGCTGGTTAGGCTCAGTGGATAGAGCATCTGCCTGCGGAATGAAAAGCCCCAGGTTCAATTCTGGTCAAGGACACATGCCCAGTTGCAGGCTCAATCCCCAGTGGGGGGTGTGCAGGAGGCAGCCAATCAATGACTCTCATCATTGATGTTTCTATCTCTTTCTCCCTCTCCCCTTCCTCTCTGATTAAAAAATAATAATAAAAAACATTTTAGAAAAAGTCTCCTGGAATCATGCTGAAGTGACCGAGTGATGCAGCCTGCATCACCTAACAAGACATGAGCATAGAGAAATCCCTCCAAAATCTTTTAACAGTTAAATGGAGCTACTAGGAAAAAGCAATAGTGAGGCTTTCTGGTAACATATGAAAAACTTGCTCTGATTTCAGAGTGAGAGATCCACTCGCGTTTGTTATCTGAGAGCCGCGCAGTGTGCTGAGCTCTGGGGAGCGGTGACGAAAGGAGGCGGTGGTTGGCGACCGCTGTTCTGTTTGGAAGGAGCTGCCAGGAGCCGGGGCGTGCCAGGGAGAGTGGTCACCAAAACCGATAGACACAGTTCCGGGTCCAAGGAAGTCACAGCTCGACAAGGGGGAGAAGCTGCAGGTGGCAGGAGCCCGACCCTTGCGAGCTCTCTGAGTTGCTCACCAGCAGGCCTGGCTGTGGAGGCTGCGTCCCAGGGCAGGCCGAGTCCAGCCACACGGCAGGTGTGTGTTGTGACTCACCAGAACATCACATCAGACCCTGCCTTGGGGGCAACCACCGTGGTCCCCTGTGTCACAGAATTGGCCTGGGTGGTTTCCATCCCGGGAGATGATGGGTCTATAAGCCCCTCGAAGGAAACTAAAAGCAGCCATAGCGTGGGAGGCTGCTGGAGCACGGTGTCCCGGGGTGGGGAGTGTATCTCGGCTTTGGGCACACAGACCCGAGCTGAGTCCTGACTTTACCACTTAGCAATTGTGTGGCCTTGGGCGAGTTCCTAATTTCCCTGAACCACAGTCTGCTTATCTGTAAATGGGTGGTAATCCCTACTTGTATGATTGTTGTGAGAGTGAATGAGTTAATATATTTCAGGGCCCAACATGTTGGCTGGTACGGGGTAAATTTTGGTTTCCCCCTCTTTCTCCTTTATGTATCAGCAGGAAGCAGCCATTATAGAATGCATCTAAGGTAAACAGTGCTCTACGTGTAGGATGCTGTGAACCAGACCAGCCACACGGCAGGTGTGTGTTGTGACTCACCAGAACGTCACATCAGGCCCTGCCTTGGGGGCAACCACCGTGGTCCCCTGTGTCTCAGAATTGGCCTGGGTGGTTTCCATCCCGGGAGATGATGGGTCTATAAGCCCCTCGAAGGAAACTAAAAGCAGCCATAGCGTGGGAGGCTGCTGGAGCACGGTGTCCCGGGGTGGGGAGTGTATCTCGGCTTTGGGCACACAGACCCGAGCTGAGTCCTGACTTTACCACTTAGCAATTGTGTGGCCTTGGGCGAGTTCCTAATTTCCCTGAATCACAGTCTGCTTATCTGTAAATGGGTGGTAATCCCTACTTGTATGATTGTTGTGAGAGTGAATGAGTTAATATATTTCAGGGCCCAACGTGTTGGCTGGTACGGGGTAAATTTTGGTTTCCCCCTCTTTCTCCTTCATGTATCAGCAGGAAGCAGCCATTATAAAATGCATCTAAGGTAAACAGTGCTCTAAATAGTAGTGAACCAGATCAATGAGGGCGGCTGGGCATGGTATCCAGAAGGTTGGACGTCAGGGCAGAAACAGGGACATCAGGATATTGGGATATTGTTTCTGGAAATCATCGAACTTTATTTTCCCCCTAAGAATGTTTTTATGGGAATAACTTGTTTACATGCCCTTCTCACCTATTAGACTAAAATGCCCCAAACCTTTGTTGCAAAAGAATCACTGGGATGCCTTTAATTTCCTGGTGCCCCACCCGCAGAGTGCACCTGGGCGGGGTTTAGGAGTCTGGAATTCTGGGCTGTTAGATGGCACTACATCTGCACATCACGGTGCTCTAGTACGGGGTAAATTTTGGTTTCCCCCTCTTTCTCCTTCATGTATCAGCAGGAAGCAGCCATTATAAAATGCATCTAAGGTAAACAGTGCTCTAAATAGTAGTGAACCAGATCAATGAGGGCGGCTGGGCATGGTATCCAGAAGGTTGGACGTCAGGGCAGAAACAGGGACATCAGGATATTGGGATATTGTTTCTGGAAATCATCGAACTTTATTTTCCCCCTAAGAATGTTTTTATAGGAATAACTTGTTTACATGCCCTTCTCATCTATTAGACTAAAATGCCCCAAACCTTCGTTGCAAAAGAACCACTGGGATGCTTTTAATTTCCTGGTGCCCCACCCGCAGAATGCACCTGGGTGGGGTTTAGGAGTCTGTGGAATTCTGGGCTGTTATATGGCATTACATCTGCACATCACAGTGCTCTACTCAGAAGAGAGGCCCCGGGAGCCAGTGGCATACCCCCTACTAAGAGCTGCCCACATGTGGTATTTGAAATTGCTTTTAAAGGCATCATGGCCCTTGTGAAACATATACATTCATGTCCCCAAGAAGAGGTCAGACGTTTATCCAGATGGCGAAGTGACTCGACTTGCTTCACTGGTGGTTGATTCCATCGGGCGAGACTGCGGCAGCTGCACACTGGCCTCCAAGGGGGTGGTCATCAGATCAGTGACCTCTTGACATCAAAACCCCTTAATATATACATTGTTTCGTTACTCCTCACCCGGGGATATTTTTTCAGTTGACTTTTAGAGAAAGTGGAAGGGAAAAAGGTAGGTTGGGGGCGGGGGAGAGAAATATCAATGTGAGAGAGACACATCAATCAGTTGCTTTTCACATGCCCCCCCTCCCAAGGCTGGGGATCAAACATGCACCCCAGGCACGTGCCCTTGGTGGGGAATTGAACCCATGACCCTTTAGTGCACAGGCTGACGATGTAACCACTGGCCAGTACTAAACACCTTAATATATACTTTAACCCGTACCTGGGGATTTTTCCATTACAACAAAAACTGCTGGTTTCACCACTTTCAATCTCTTTGTGGATATAGTACGTCCCCTTTCACCAGACACATCAAAGTATATCTGACCTGGTCTTATTTCATTTAGACCAGCCAGTCTGAGAAATCAGTTCTGGGAGCAAATGAAGAGCAGCAGCTTAATGCGGCATCTCTCCCAGCTGATGTCAGCGTGCGGCGAGCCTTCGGGCATGTGGGGGTGTTGGGGGGTGCAGGAGGGGTCACTGGGTGGGAGGGTCTCTCAGGCCGCCCGATGTCTCTATGAGGAACCGTGTCCTGCCTGTGAGCACTGCAGGCCTGGCTGGCCGACGCCCCGACGGCCAGATCCCGACGGCTTCATTGTTGTTTCGTCCGCTCTCTGTGTGAGCCTGGAGAACTTCAAGTTCCCAGAGCTCTCTGACACTGAGCTTGCCTGTGCCTGTCCTCCTTCCTCTCTGTTCCCCGTGGGCTGTCTCCCTGGGCTGCAGCTGCCCTGTATCCTACCAAGCCCCGCAGAGGGGCCCCGGGAAAATGCAGCTCGTCCGCACTGCTGCGCAGGGACTGGACGCAGAACCCCTAACACGGAGTCGTGCCTTTTACTGGCCTGTGGCTTTCCTTGTCCACTAGCTGGTTTGGTTTTGTTTTTAAACAAAACTAGTTAAATGGATAGTTTTGAGTTGTTCTGTTTCCCGATCCCCAGCGTAAGAACCTGTAGCTGCCTAATTGCATGGCTACCCCAGTGTGGTGATAATGCCAACCACGGCTCCCGCAGGGCACGCGTCCAGGTCACCGCTGCCCCGGAGGCACACTCTCCTGTCCCTGCATCAGGAGCCGGTGGGATTTCCTCAGATGCTGACCTGTGGTCACTCCCTTTTAGGATACCAATGGGAAGCCTTGACTCGTTTGAAACATTTTAAGAGAGAACCCTGCTACTTAACACGCCGCTGCTGGCTCTCCCAGCATCGGAAAGGCCTGTGGCGCCGGGTTTGCATTGGCCACAGCCGGTGGGGATATGTTTGGAGTTGCTGCATGGAGCTGAGTGCACATCACCTTTCACTCCTTGGACTGTTGATGGTGGCAAAGCCATGGTGGCCTCATCTCTGCTAGGGCTTGTCACCCACTTCTTTACAGGCAGTCACGAATGCTCCCTCAGGCGATCTTGGCCAACGTTGGGAGGGCAGAGCTCCGGCGTCCCTTTCCTTCCACCCTGCCCTTCCTGACTACTTTTCACCTCAGAAACATCGACTCTGGTCTGCCCCATCTGTCTCGGCGGCTTTCAATCTCACTGTATGTGCGTGCCCGCACGTGGTATTTTGTGGAAGAGCCACACTGAAGGGGCCAAAGAACCACATGTGGCTCGCGAGCCGCGGTTTGCCGAGCCGCAGTTTGCTGACCACTGCTTAGGCGATCTTGGCCAACGTCGGGAGGGCAGAGCTCCAGCGTCCCTTTCCTTCCACCCTGCCCTTCCTGACTACTTTTCACCTCAGAGACATCGACTCTGGTCTGCCCCATCTGTCTCGGCGGCTCAAGGTCAGCCCTGTGGCCTGGTGGGTGAGTCTCCTGGGGTGGCCTGTTGACCTGTGGTCTCCTCTTCTGTGGCTGTGGCTCTCAGTGTCCCGGGACAGCTAGTGGACAGGCTTGGTAAGGGGGTCCCTCAATCTCTGTGGCTGGAGACTTAGTAGAAAGGTTTGGTAAGTGGGGTCTCATCGCAGCTGGAGTAGGGGCTGCAGGGCCCCTTGGTAACCACTCGCCACTCTATCAGGGCAACTAGGCTGAGCTGGTGTAGTCACACCAACCTGGATTTGACTCTGCTCTGCCACTCATTGACAGTGTGACCTTGGACAGCTCACTCTGCCTCAGTTTACACAGCTGTAAATGGGAACAAGAATAGAATTTTCTCGCAGAGTTGTGGTGAAAAGAAACAAGAAAATGTCTAGGAAGGCCCAAGCATAACGTCAGGCACATAGCAAGCACCCCCCAAAAGTACTTATCATTACGGAATTTGGACCCAGCTTGCTTCCATGATAACATCATCAGTGTTCTCTGAGCCAACTGTATACAGTCTGTGAAGTAGAGTTGTTGTGTGTTTGTTTGTTTTAAATAACATTTTCAGCCCTGGCCGGGTGGGGTTTGTTTGTTTTAAATAACATTTTCAGCCCTGGCCGGTGTGTCAATTGGTTGGAGTATCGTCCCATACACCAAAAGGTTGTGGGTTCAACTCCTGGTCAGGGCACATACCTAATTTTAGGTTCTGTCCCCAGTTGGGGCACATACAGGAAGCAATCAATCAATGTTTCTCTCTTTCCTTTCCTCTTTCTAAAAATCAATAAAAAACATATCCCTGAGTGAGGATTAAACAGACCCACACAACTTTTTTATTGGAATGGAATTTTAAAATGAGCAATACAACTGCTAAATTCTTGTCTATACAACTGTTTAAAGCAGCACAGGGCCAGGGACTCCCCTGTAGCCCAGGTGCCTTGAGGAGTGCCAGGCTGGTGGTTGGGCCACAGATACCACTGAAAGTGGGTGGGTGGCATCTTCCACTCATGGTAGCCTTTTGCCGTCACCACTGGCCATGTGCACACAGCGCAGAGGGGTGGTGATCATTGTAGGTGCATGTACAGTTGTAGGAAGTAATACAGAGATCCATGTGCCCTTTACCCAGATCCCCTTTGTAAAACTATAGGACAATATCACAGCTGGGACACTGACATTGGTACAGTCAGGGTACCCCATAGGATCCCTCCTGTTGTACTTCAGTCACACCTATATCCTTCCTGCTCTTACACCTCCTTAACCTCCAGAAACTGCTGATGTGTTAGAGCAGAACCTACGTGAGGGCAGAGCCTCTGTCCCAGCCTTGGACGTCTTACCATAGACCCACTGTGATTGATTATTGTGAGAGTGACGTAAATGAGCCATGCCATGAAAAACAAAGTCATACAGTCTAACCTAGCCCTAAACTGAGACAGCAGAGGTCCAGAAAAGGAGGCCAAAGACTCATAGTAACTTCAGGGGAAAAGAAAGACTTGGGAAGGTGCTTTCAAAGAAGGCAGGCTCAGCTAAGTCAAGAAAGGATAAGGGTCGTCACTTTCCTAAACCATTACCTTTCCCTTCCTCGCCACATTCACCTGGCATTTATTAGGTGCCTTTGAATATTTTTATTCTTCATCATATTTGAGTATTATCAGTAATTCACCTTAAAATATCTGGGCTGCTACAAATACTTACTTTACAAAGATTTATTACAGCCCAGATGTGCAGTTATAGTTTCTGGAGATGACAGCTCTTCCGTAGGGATTTCAGTTCTGCTTCCCAGAGGTTATTGAGGAACATGGAAATTAAAAAAAAATAACTTTAACTTTTCAATTACATTTCATGTACAATATTATTTTAGTTTCAGATGTACAGCGCAATGATTTGACATTTATATAACTTATGTAGTGATCACGCTGATAAATCTAGTACCCATCTGATACCTACATAGTTATTACAATATTATTGACTATATTTCCTATGCTTACTTTATATACCCGTGACTATCCTATAACTGTCAGTTAGTACTTCTTTTCTAAAAATTTTATTTGTATTTTTTTCAATTACAGTTTATATTCAGTATTACTCTGTATTAGTTTCAAATGTATGGCATATTGGTTAGACAGTCATATACTTTGTAAAGTGTTTCCTCTGAGACTTCCAGTACCCACATGCCACCCGACATAATTATTACAATATTATTGACTATATTCTCTATGCTGTACTTTATATCCCCATGGCTGTTTTGTAACTACCAACCTGTACTTCTCAATCCCGTCACCTTTTTCAGCCAGCCCCCAACCACTCTCCACTCTGACAACCATCAGTCTGTTCTTTGTATCTATGAGTCTGTTTATGTTCCGCTTGGCACATGGAATTTGATGTTCAAAATGTTCTAGAAAACTGGCCGGGGAGTGCCAGGCCTGCTTGGACTGCCAGCCATGGCCAGCCACTCACTCTGTGTTTCCCTCCCAGGAGCCGGGGTCCGAGAGGATGTGTTTCTCATTTGGAGGGAGCTGGAGGAAGCCTACAGTACGCTGGCCCAGATCCAGAGGCTGGTGGCCGAGCCCTCCAAGTCTTACATGGCCTCAACGGAGAGCGGTGGGTACTGCTCATGTCCCTCCTGTGCAAGAGTCAGAGCTGCTGCTGCTTGGGGTGGGGCTGCTTCCAAGTTCTTTCCCAAGGAGTGCTCCTGAGCCCAACCTGCGGGGAGCATCTGGAGCTGTGGGGCATGTGTACATGTGCATGTGTACATGTGTGTGCATAAATGTTTGTGTGTGATTGTGCATGTGTGTGTGTGTGTTTTGTGTTTATGAAAATTATTAAATTAAAACTAGAGCCAGATAGTAGTTAAAGCAATAAAAACAGATTCTATCAGGAACTATTGCAATAGGGAAAGAGGTGATACAAACTAGGCTCAGTTATGAACACAACATGGAAAAGTCGAGATTTATAGCCATGGAGCAGTGTCAGGGTGGGTCAGTAGACAGAAAACTACTGAGAGGAAAGATCAGGAATCGGGGGGTGCGGGGGGGTCGGGGGGTGATTTCTGGCTAAACGGACCTGCTAGGGTTCCTGCTGTGGGCAGGCCACACTGATCAGGGGTCACCTGGGGCATTGAGGGGATTCTGGCTAAACTGACTTAGCAGGATTTTTGCTGAAACGGGGCAATGCACAGACAAGCAGGAAGTCCCAAGACCACAGTCTAGTTGAGAAGAGGATTCAGAGGGGCCTGAGTTTTGGAGTAAGAAAAACGCCCTTTGTACCAAGGAGCAGAGATAAGCGTGACAGCAGATTTCTTGCTGGGAGTGAAAGGACAGTGGGGCCCATCTTTCATTCAGTCCTCTAAATTTTCAATCTCGAATTCTATGTCCCGTGAAAATGTACTTCAAAAACAAAGACAAAAATAAAGACTTTTTAAGACATACAAAAGCTGAAGGACTTTATTATCCGCACATCTGCACTGCAGGAATGTTGGCGGCAATCTCAGGCAGGAGGAGAGAAAAATAAATGGAAATATGGAGCTATGCAAAGTAATAAACACCAGAAAGAGCTACGCAGATAAATATGTGATATTTTTCTAATTACTTATCTTTAAGACAATTAACCATAGGAACAAAAATAGTGTGTCTGTAACAGATGTGTAAGTAAGATGTATGACAATAATAGCATAAAAGCTAGGAGAAGAATAGCAGCATGATCCATAAGTTCCAAAGATAAACAACCCATATGTCCACTGACAGACAAGTGGATAAACAAGATGTGTACTAGTATATACTAGTACACATAACAGAATATTAGTCAGCTTTAAAAAGAAAGGAAATTCTGACACATACTACAACATGGATGAACCTTGAAGATGTTATGCTAAGTGAAATAAGCCAGACGCAAAAATGACAAATATTATATGACTAGAGGCCCGGTGCATGAAATTTATGCGTGGGGGGGGGTGCTATTCCTCAGCCCGACCTGCACCCCCTCCAATCTGTGATCCCTCTCACAATCTGGGACCACTGGCTCCTAACCGCTTGCCTGCCTGCCTGCCTGCCTGATCACCCCTAACCGCCTCTGCCTGCCTGCCTGATTGCCCCCTAACTGCTTGTTTCTCATTTGGAGGGAGCTGGAGGAAGCCTACAGTACGCTGGCCCAGATCCAGAGGCTGGTGGCCGAGCCCTCCAAGTCTGACATGGCCTCAACGGAGAGCGGTAGGTACTGCTCATGTCCCTCCTGTGCAAGAGTCAGAGCTGCTGCTGCTTGGGGTGGGGCTGCTTCCAAGTTCTTTCCCAAGGAGCGCTCCTGAGCCCAACCTGCGGGGAGCAGCTGGAGCTGTGGGGCGTGTGTTCATGTGCATGTGTACATGTGTGTGCATACATGTTTGTGTGTGGTTGTGCATGTGTGTGTGTTTTGTGTTTATGAAAATTATTAAATTAAAACTAGAGCCAGATAGTAGTTAAAGCAATAAAAACAGATTCTATCAGGAACTATTGCAATAGGGAAAGAGGTGATACAAACTAGGCTCAGTTATGAACACAACATGGAAAAGTCGAGATTTATAGCCATGGAGCAGTGTCAGGGTGGGTCAGTAGACAGAAAACTACTGAGAGGAAAGATCAGGAATCGGGGGGTGCGGGGGGGTCGGGGGGTGATTTCTGGCTAAACGGACCTGCTAGGGTTCCTGCTGTGGGCAGGCCTCAGTGATCAGAGGTCACCTGGGGCATTGAGGGGATTCTGGCTAAACTGACTTAGCAGGATTTTTGCTGAAACGGGGCAATGCACAGACAAGCAGGAAGTCCCAAGACCACAGTCTAGTTGAGAAGAGGATTCAGAGGGGCCTGAGTTTTGGAGTAAGAAAAACGCCCTTTGTACCAAGGAGCAGAGATAAGCGTGACAGCAGATTTCTTGCTGGGAGTGAAAGGACAGTGGGGCCCATCTTTCATTCAGTCCTCTAAATTTTCAATCTTGAATTCTATGTCTCATGAAAATGTACTTCAAAAACAAAGACAAAAATAAAGACTTTTTAAGACATACAAAAGCTGAAGGACTTTATTATCCGCACATCTGCACTGCAGGAATGTTGGCGGCAATCTCAGGCAGGAGGAGAGAAAAATAAATGGAAATATGGAGCTATGCAAAGTAATAAACACCAGAAAGAGCTACGCAGATAAATATGTGATATTTTTCTAATTACTTATCTTTAAGACAATTAACCATAGGAACAAAAATAGTGTGTCTGTAACAGATGTGTAAGTAAGATGTATGACAATAATAGCATAAAAGCTAGGAGAAGAATAGCAGCATGATCCATAAGTTCCAAAGATAAACAACCCATATGTCCACTGACAGACAAGTGGATAAACAAGATGTGTACTAGTATATACTAGTACACATAACAGAATATTAGTCAGCTTTAAAAAGAAAGGAAATTCTGACACATACTACAACATGGATGAACCTTGAAGATGTTATGCTAAGTGAAATAAGCCAGACGCAAAAATGACAAATATTATATGACTAGAGGCCCGGTGCATGAAATTTATGCATGGGGCGGGGGTGCTATTCCTCAGCCCGACCTGCACCCCCTCCAATCTGTGATCCCTCTCACAATCTGGGACCACTGGCTCCTAACCGCTTGCCTGCCTGCCTGCCTGCCTGATCACCCCTAACCGCCTCTGCCTGCCTGCCTGATTGCCCCCTAACTGCTCCCCTGCCGGCCTGATTGCTCCCAACTGCCCTCCCTACTGGCCTCATCGCCCCCTAACTGCTTGCTCCCCTGCGCCGGCCTGATCTCACCCCTAACTGCTTGCTCTCCCTCACTGGTCTAATCGCCCCTAACTGCTTGCTCCCCTGCTGGCCTAATCGCCCATAACCACCTCTGCCTCAGAACCTGCCACCATGGCTTTGTCCAGAAGGAAGTCGGACGTCTGGAAGATGTCCAGTCGACCAGGGCTAATTAGCATATTGCCCTTTTATTAGTATAGATTCCTCTTATATGAGGTAAATTTATAATCAAATTTGTAGAGACAGAAAGTAGAATAGTGGTTCCCAGGGACCTGGGGCATGTGGAATGAGGAGTTATTATTTAATGGCTGCAGAGTTTCCATTTGGGACACTGGAAGAGTTCTGGAGTTTGATGGTGGTGATAGTTGCACAACAATGTGAATGTAGTTAATGCCACTGAATTGCACACCTAAAAATGGTTAAGTTTAGGTTGTGCATGTTTCACCACAATTAAAAACAACAAACCACTGTGGGAACTTGCCCAAGCTAGAAAGTGATGGAGGCAGGACTTGAACCCAGAGCTTCTGACCCCAAGTTTAATGCTCTCCCAAACACACCGCCTTGGTCTATTGGCCATCTCCACCTATGCATGGGGCCAGTCACCTTAGGTAGAGAAGAAGTAAGATGAAGTGTAGCAGGTTCTGGCCTTTTAGTCTTGTGAACTGATTCTTTTCCATCTCTGCTTTGGAAAGCATGCTTCCTGAAGTGAGTGGGGTCCCCCAAAGAACATGTTTGAGCGTGGTGAATATTAAGGTGGGGGTGCAATATGAATGGCTGTGTAATCTGAATGGCTAATGATCTGTGATTCCAGAAATAGAGTCAGGAACAACCTCTGTTGAAAGTGAACCAAATCCAGAAGACATGTGGGACTCTAAGAAGTGGCTGCAGAAATATGGCTTAAAAGCCCAAAAGCTGTCATTTTATGATGTACTTGCTGACTGTTCCTTCCGCCATGCTGATGGAGTGGTTGATATAAAAGCCAAACCCGAGAACGAGTCCATACAGACCAGCGCGGTAAGTGCGCTCCCGTGGGGCCGTGCCTCTCTTGGTGCCCTGAGTAGGTAGGCGAGGCCTCCCTCAGGCCAGTGCCCAGGGCAGCACCAGGTTAAAGGCGGCGGGGAGCGAAGCTGCCTGGGGTGTCCATGCGGAAGGACCGTACACTGCTTCTCACCGTACACTCCCCTGTGGGGGTGGAGGCCAGCTCTGGGAATGTTTTCTAGAGATAAGTGAACTATACAATAATTATACGTAAGCCAGGAGCTGGGCTTGTAATTCAGGCATTATGCATCTCAGAAATATGCAACGTTATTTCTAAGGAGACGCCCGGTGCTCCTCCATATTGAATGGAAGAAGGAAACTACTTGTGAAGATGCCCACAGCAGGCGTCCCTAGGTCCATCCCAAAGATGCACCAATCCTAGTGCCTGTCCGCCAGCACTGAGTGCACCCCCATGAGCACGGAATCGGTTCTGTGGGGGGCCATCCACTGGGAGGGGGTGTGCATGTTGAGACCCTTTGACAGCTGTAGTTCCATTGTGCCAATGGGTCGGGAAGGAGCGCAGCTTCTCTAAGTGCCCGACTCTGGCTCCCAGGGAAGGATAAGGATCTATAGCAGCGGTTCTCAACCTGTGGGTCGCGACCCCTTTGGGGGTCGAACGACACTTTCACAGGGGTCGCCTAAGACCATCGGAAAACACATATATAATTACATATTGTTTTTGTGATTAATCACTATGCTTTAATTATGTTCAATTTGTAACAATGAAATTGGGGGTCACCACAACATGAGGAATTGTATTATAGGGTCGTGGCATTAGGAAGGTTGAGAACCACAGATCTATAGTAACAGCTCCTAAACACTAACACGTGTGAGTCAGTGGGTCTGGGGTGGGAGCCAAGAATGTGCATTTAGACCAAAGCCTCAGATGACGCGGAGGCTTCTGGTCCAGGGGCCACACGCTGAGAAATGCTAGATGTAAATAGAACCAAAACTGTCAAAAGTTCAGAATTATGGAGACTAAAAAGTATCACAATATGAAACAGGACATCGGGATAAAATGAATATTCTAAATGTATCTAAACTGAAGAAAAGCTCGTTGAGAAGGTAGTAAAGGCCCAGGTACCCACTGCAAAGTGAAAGCCGAAATGCCAGCAACAGAGCAGACACGACTGGGAGAGGAAGTCGGGGTCCTTCTCAAAGGCAGGCCACTCTATGTATCTCTAATCTCCGGTTCAAGGTCAAGATCGTCACTGAGATGTCTGTCAAGTTGGAGGTGAAACCCCAGGCTCTCCACCACTCAGGCGGGCTGGCCACGGCTCCTCGGGGAAGGGCCTTTCTCTCAGGCCTGCAGACACTCGATGTTGTATGTTTGCCCTTTCACTGCTGTGTGCTGACAATGAGCTGCAAGGAGGAAAATATAAAAACGGAATTAGAAGGAAAATGCAGAATTGATGCAGACTTGTCTCCTGGCATATATGCTGGCTGCAGAGTAATTGCTGGGTTGTGGGGACATCTCGTTGGTTTCCTGATTTTGTAGACATCATTCAGTAATGTCATTAGTTCAGGAAATAAGCATAACTAAATTTTCATTTTAAAAGGTACATTAGGCCCTGGCTATTTAAGAATATGAATCCTCAGAGAGAAGGTGGGGAGGGAGGGGGGTAGAGATCAACCAAAGGACTTGTATGCATGCATATTAGCATAACCCATGGACACGGACACTGGGGCAGTGGGGGCTTGTCCTGGGGATGGGAGTGGACCGGGGAGGGGGGGTTGTCAAACAGGGAAAAAGGAGACATATTTAATACTTTAAACAATAAAATAAGAAAAAAGCAACCATTCTTTTTTTTTTTTTTTTGGGGGGGGGGTGTTCA
>NW_005355890.1:872322-894495 GCF_000412655.1 Myotis brandtii | reverse complement strand
TTCCCCCCCTGAGTGCACAAATTTTTGTGCACTGGGCCTCTAGTAATAATAATAAAAGAATATGAATCCTTCCCATTGGACCTAGCTCACTGCCCCTTCCTGGCCACGCGGAAGTGCCCTCAGGCCTCTCCAACACGGATTTTCTCCTTCTTCCCTCGATAGTTTTATGTGAAATTTTATAGGGAAAGTTTGAATAATTTGGCTTATGAGGAATATTTTGCCTCAATTTTCTTGTGCTAATAAATAATAATGTAGTAAAAGTTGAGAAGTATACAGCGCAGCTATCCTCTTTCCCAAATATTGATGAAAAAAGGGACAATTTTATTTTTAGTATTTGGGGTGACATATCTGAAACCAGATTTATGCCTAAAATTGTGATGTGTATAAGGTAGGGAGAGCCTGAGGCTATGAAAGAGATAGATTATTTAGGGTTCTCCCAGACTACCATGGGCAGGGCCTCATAAACTCTTAACTATAAAAACCAGTTTGTAGGTACTGATCTAGGAAACTCGTTTGCACTGAGAAATAAATGACTAAAAAGGCCTCGCTGTGTAGCATTTCCAAGATAATGAGCAGGTGGGAGGAGGAGACAGAATGTGTTTCTAATTAGGACATTTCAGGCAAAGTCTAGTAACATGAAATTTCAGGGCACCCCTGAAATCACATCACAGGCACGGTTGCCTGTGCTGCTCACGTACAAAGCCAGGCCTGACGTTCCCAAACCCACTCTGGTCGCACCATCTCTTCCTCTAACAAATGTTTACGGAGCCCTTACTCTATACCAGGCAGTCTGGTTTGGTGGAAGGTGCACCAGATTTGGAGCGAGGAGACCTGGGTGTGAACACTGTTTCTACCAGTTACTAATTATGAGATGTTGAGCAAATAATTCAGCCTCTTTTAGTCTCACTCTCCACATCTGTAGTAGGTGGTGTAAAGTCCAAATGAAAAGAAATGCATGTCTGAGCACAGTGCCTGGTGCCCAGGAGACACCCAGCAGACGTTGCCTGCCTTCTTTACTAAACGCACGAGAACTCAGAAATGAGCACTTATGGAATGCCCATGTGCTTTATACAGAAGTGGCATGTTTGCGCTCTCATATCAAATGTGACAAAGCGAAGTCACAGGGCCTCCGAAAGGTGAGGCAACTCACCTGCCACCTCATGGCAGGTGGAGGCCGGGGTTGACCTCAGATCTGCTTGGCTCTCACACGGTGCTTTCCCCATTCTGAGACTCTGCTGCCTAACCCTGGATTCACATACCATATGGTTTGGTGTGTTTCTACTTGGGAGTGTGTAAGGCACAGTTGGCAGAGGCCGCGTGTTGGGGTTGAGTAGACAGAACTCTCGTGGGTGCCATCCCAGGACCGTGGTGAGAATGAGAGGACATCCTTCCCCTGGGGCTGCGGGGAGATGTGCTTCCCCTCTGCCCGCCTCGGCGGCATCAGGGCTGATTTCATCAATGCCCTCAACCCGGTTCGCATCAGTCACCACAGGGCCCCTGAATCTCACTCGTGTGTGGCTCTGACCTCCCTTTCCCGAGCCTCCTCCCTTTCTCCCTGACTCCCAGAACCCGCCCACTGTGCCCTCTGAACCTAGAAGTCATCAGCAAACCCCTGGAGCCTCAGGTGATCTGAGGTGTTCCCTTCTCCTGCTTGTCTGGGTTCTCGCTCACAGACCCTGGGTTCACTCCCCTCCTTCTGTGGGCTGGGGGTGGGCAGGGGTGGGCAGTAGCCTCTTTGCTGCTTCTTGGTCATTCTCCTGCCCTCTTCCCATGTCATTAGAATGTACCATCCACTACACCTTCTGTGGCTGTCATCTACAGTGATCCAGGCCACCTCCATCAGTGCTTGGCGATTAAGCTTGTGGCTGCTGTCACTGGCCCTGTTTCAATTCCTAGTGATGTCAATACCATGTAGATGGCCCCGACCTTTCATCTCTTGACCTACTCTTCTCCAACGACGTTCTCCTCTACTCCCTATACACCACTTCCGTCATAGGCTACCATTGACATTGTCATTACAAATAGCTGTGTAATCATAACCCATATAATCAATTCCAAAGGTCCACTGTTTGATCACTTATTCTTAGGTCATTTCCTCTGCTGTCCTAATTGCATCAACCTTTCAACCCCACTGGGATGTCCGATTTGTTGTTTCTGCCATCTTTTCTCTGTTCTCTCTATCCTTTAGTCCCTCTCACACATCCTCGGCTACTTTCTCTCTTACATTCTTGCACTCCCTGGCAAAACCCCACCCCTGGTTAAATCCACTTCTGCCATTTCTGCCTTATACCTGTGCAGTGACTACAGTGGGCAAAGTAGGAGAAAAACACAGCCATGCGTCTGGCTTCACCTTCAATCCCTGACCTGTAACTTCAGGCGGGTCTTTTGTGCTGCAGCACAGTCCCATGTCCTCTCCCAGTCCACGCAGACTCTCATCCTGCCAGACGTCTACCTGCTCCTCCCTCCTCCAACTTCAGCGTCTTCTCTGTGCTCGCTCTCAGCAGGCGACCTTGTTCTCCTTGCACTGACCATTGAAGTGAACATCCATGAACACCTACAAACAGCTACAAATATCCTAGCATCTGTGTCTGGAGGTTCTCCTCTCATTTCTCCTAGGATGGCTGAACTGCCCTTGCTTCTGTCTAAGACCAACCCCTCCATGTGTGCACTGATCCCAATTCCCTCATTCATTCATTCTCCCCCTTTCTAATTCGTATCATCAGTATTGCCCTCATTTTTAGATCTTTTCCATCAGCATATAAACATGGTGTTATTTGTTCCATCTTAAATACAGTCTGTTCACCCTTTACTGGCCTCCAGCTCTGCCTCCTTAGCCTCATTCCTTAGCTCCTCTTTAGAATTCAATCCCCTAAAGGTTTTATACATTCACACTCTCCAATTCTGGGCTTCTCCCACACTCTTGAATGCACTCCAGTCAGACAAAGGCCCCCTCTCCTCCAAAACCCACTTGGAAGGGATACCTGAGTTGCTGAATCAAGGGATCAATTCTCAGTCTCTTTCTGTTATCAACACATGATGTAGTTTGGGTACTTCCTTGAATTCTCTTACTTACAGAAAATGCACTGTCCTGTTTTTCCTTCTCGTTCTCAGCATTCCTTGTTAGTTCTTTCCCAGCTAAATGCTGAAGGCCTCGAGGTGCCGTCCTTAGACCTCTTCCTGCCTGCACTCACCCCCGGTGTCCCCCGCTGCAAACAGCAGCTTCTCTGGGGCACAGACGGGGTTGCACACATCTTTCTGACATCATCATGGCATCTAGCACAGGCCTCCGTATAGAGCAGACCCCAGTGCACGCTTGGTTGAACCAACAGTGGAATGATTTTACGTGGGAGTGAGTGTGATGAGCTGTATGACTACGGCAGAGATGGAGGTGCCATCTGGAGACTTTTCGTGGTGGGATGGTTTCTGAGTGGCTCCTGTCCTTTGTCCTTTCCATAGGAGACCAACAGGAAGACAGTCCATGCGAAATACTGTAGCAGATTTGTCCACGCGCCCTGGAAGGACGGGAGCTTGGTCCACGTCTGCTGACCTACTCTTCTCCAACGACGTTCTCCTCTACTCCCTATACACCACTTCCATCATAGGCTACCATTGACATTGTCATTACAAATAGCTGTGTAATCATAACCCATATAATCAATTCCAAAGGTCCACTGTTTGATCACTTATTCTTAGGTCATTTCCTCTGCTGTCCTAATTGCATCAACCTTTCAACCCCACTGGGATGTCCGATTTGTTGTTTCTGCCATCTTTTCTCTGTTCTCTCTATCCTTTAGTCCCTCTCACACATCCTCGGCTACTTTCTCTCTTACATTCTTGCACTCCCTGGCAAAACCCCACCCCTGGTTAAATCCACTTCTGCCATTTCTGCCTTATACCTGTGCAGTGACTACAGTGGGCAAAGTAGGAGAAAAACACAGCCATGCGTCTGGCTTCACCTTCAATCCCTGACCTGTAACTTCAGGCGGGTCTTTTGTGCTGCAGCACAGTCCCATGTCCTCTCCCAGTCCACGCAGACTCTCATCCTGCCAGCCGTCTACCTGCTCCCCCCTCCTCCAACTTCAGCATCTTCTCCATGCTCGCTCTCGGCAGGCGACCTTGTTCTCCTTGCACTGACCATTGACGTGAACATCCATGAACACCTACAAACAGCTACAAATATCCTAGCATCTGTGTCTGGAGGTTCTCCTCTCATTTCTCCTAGGATGGCTGAACTGCCCTTGCTTCTGTCTAAGACCAACCCCTCCATGTGTGCACTGATCCCAATTCCCTCATTCATTCATTCTCCCCCTTTCTAATTCGTATCATCAGTATTGCCCTCATTTTTAGATCTTTTCCATCAGCATATAAACATGGTGTTATTTGTTCCATCTTAAATACAGTCTGTTCACCCTTGCCTCAGGTGATCTGAGGTGTTCCCTTCTCCTGCTTGTTTGGGTTCTCGCTCACAGACCCTGGGTTCACTCCCTCCTTCTGTGGGCTGGGGGTGGGCAGTAGCCTCTTTGCTCCTCTCTTACTGGCCTCCAGCTCTGCCTCCTTAGCCTCATTCCTCAGCTCCTCTCTAGAACTCAATCCCCTAAGGGTTTTATACATTCCCACTCTCCAATTCTGCGCTTCTCCCACACTCTTGAATGCACTCCAGTCAGGCAAAGGCCCCCTCTCCTCCAAAACCCACTTGGAAGGGATACCTGAGTTGCTGAATCCAGGGATCAATTCTCAGTCTCTTTCTGTTATCAACACATGATGTAGTTTGGGTACTTCCTTGAATTCTTTTACTTACAGAAAATGCACTGTCCTGTTTTTCCTTCTCGTTCTCAGCATTCCTTGTTAGTTCTTTCCCAGCTAAATGCTGAAGGCCTCGAGGTGCCGTCCTCAGACCTTTTCCTGCCTGCACTCACCCCCGGTGTCCCCCGCTGCAAACAGCAGCTTCTCTGGGGCACAGACGGGGTTGCACACATCTTTCTGACATCATCATGGCATCTAGCACAGGCCTCCGTATAGAGCAGACCCCAGTGCACGCTTGGTTGAACCAACAGTGGAATGATTTTACGTGGGAGTGAGTGTGATGAGCTGTATGACTACGGCAGAGATGGAGGTGCCATCTGGAGACTTTTCGTGGTGGGATGGTTTCTGAGTGGCTCCTGTCCTTTGTCCTTTCCATAGGAGACCAACAGGAAGACAGTCCATGCGAAATACTGTAGCAGAT
Source organism: Myotis brandtii (assembly GCF_000412655.1). Lineage (NCBI taxonomy): Eukaryota > Metazoa > Chordata > Mammalia > Chiroptera > Vespertilionidae > Myotis > Myotis brandtii. The sequence goes on along the minus strand of NW_005355890.1, from coordinate 889,271 downwards.
TTGTCCACGCGCCCTGGAAGGACGGGAGCTTGGTCCACGTCTGCGTTACCAAGGAGAAGTGCACGTGGTACACCGAGAGAATCCATGCGGTCCTGGCCCAGATCCGGCGCAGGTCGGTGTGTTTGCAGAGGGTACAAGAGGTCTGGTCTCTCTGAATTCAAATCTGCTTGAACTCTTTGTAAAAGCGTAACCAAGAGAAATGGCCAGTAAACATGTTAAGTCAATTTGCTGGTGGTTTGCTGGTGGCCTTGTTGTTAATACCAAAGGGAGATGTTTGGATTCAGATTCTTAAAGACAGCAAAGGTGTAGTTAACATGCTGGTTGTGCGTCACTATAAGCGGCTAAGGAGTGCTTCTCCTCAGAGTTGTGGGCGAAGGTATAGTGAGACTGTATTCCATCAGTCCTCTTGAATATTACACTTCAGGGCAACTGTTACAATGTGAAACATTTGATTATAGTGGAAAAATTGATGTGGATACTAAAGGTCCGGTGCACGAATTTGTGTACCAGCCTCGGCCTGGCTGGAGATCAGGCCGATTGGGCTGTCTCTCCCAGTCCCAATCGGGCTGGCCAGGGGGAGGGACCACAGGAGGTTGGCCGGCTGAGGGAGGTTGTTTAGTTGACCAGTCCTAAAGGTCAATTAGGCTTTTATATATACAGATATGCCTTTTAGAAATCAGCTAAAAATAATTTCATGTGGTCCCTCTCCACCCTGCTGTTAATATTTGCTGTGGCCTCAGGGCTGTCTCTCCCAGTCCCAATCGGGCTGGCCAGGGGGAGGGACCACAGGAGGTTGGCTGGCTGAGGGAGGTTGTTTAGTTGACCAGTCCTAAAGGTCAATTAGGCTTTTATATATACAGATATGCCTTTTAGAAATCAGCTAAAAATAATTTCATGAGGTCCCTCTCCACCTTGCTGTTAATATTTGCTGTGACCTCAGACCCCTGGGAATGATCCACCTCATGCTTTCACCTCCCAAGGCAGGGACAGCTTAGACCATGAGGACCAGATCCGTTCAGGTGCATGGGCTCCAGGGTCAGAGAGAGCTGGATTCTAATCCCCGCTCTGCACTTGCTGTGTGACACTGGGCAAGGTCGTTGATGTTTTTGTGCATCAGTTTCCTCGATTATAAAGTGGGAATATAATGCCATTTAGAAATGTGTTCTATGGATTAGATTAGAGACTAAATGTAATGAGTATAGGTGAGTACCGCCTGCAGTAGTCACTTGGAAATGAGAGTTTCCTACTTCCTTCTGTGTTCTCTGCTGTAAAGGTATAGGCTGCAGACACCTGTCTCCATATTAAGTCTTTGGAGCTCCAACTTCTCAAAACCCAGTTGGTGATGGGTTATTGGTGAAGGGTTACTCAGAAAAACAAATCCTTATGTCTGGAGTCATCTCTGCCTATAGTTTCAAGGTTGACTTTTGGGGAGAATTGTTTGGATTTCAGGTCTGGGGGAAAGGATGCTACTTAGGAGACATTCCCACCTGGCAGCAGCCAGGTCTTTTGTCCCTCTTGTCACACCGGGTTTGTTAGAAAGTCTTCTCTCCTTCTCCGTTTCCCGTGGAGAATTGATATCATCTCTCCATTAAATGCTTGTGGAATTCACCACTGATGCCGTCTGGGCCTGGAGTTTTTCTTTGTGGGGAGGTTTTTAATTACGTATTCAATTTCTGTAAATGCTCATAGAGCTGATATTGGTAACTTGTCCTCTTTATTTTCTAAGCAGTCTGGCTAGAGGTATCCATTTTATTCATCTTTCCTTTTGGTTTTGTTGTGTGTTTTTCTCTGCAGGGTTTTCTCCTTTCTATGCTATTACTTTTTATTCTCACCCTTTTTATTTAATTTCTTTTCCCTTACTTTGGGTTTAAGTATCTTAGAATGGATATCACTAATTTGAGATCTTTCTTTCTAGTGTAAACATTTATTTTTTTCTTTGTTTTTTTGTTTTGCTTTTATTTTATCATTTTTTATTTTTTATTTTTATTGATTTCAGAGAAGAAGAGAGAGGGAGAGAGAGAGATAGAAACATCAATGGTGAGAAAGAATCATTGATTTGCTGCCTCCCGCATGCCCCCTACTGGCCTGCAATATGGGCATGTGCCCTTGACCAGAATGAAACCCAGGACCCTTCAGTCTGTAGGCTGACACTCTTTCCACTAAGCCAAACCGGCTAGGGCATAAACATTTATTTTATAAACTTTCCTCTGAGTAGCTCTTTAACTGTCTCTCACAAATTTTATTATGCTGTATTTCATTTCATTCAGTACTCTCCAGCAGTGTCTGTCCTACTAATTCTAGTTGCCTAGACCTTGCTGAACTCTGAACTCAGTTTCGGGTATTTTTTTATTCACTGCTCCCTCGCCCAGGCTTTGCCTGCAGCCATGAATTTAAGTTTGCCTCCTGTGATGGGAGCCCAGCCCGTCCCCAGAAGCAGCCCTGCACACACAGAGGCCTGGCGCGTGGTCACTGCAGGGGTCTGGGGCGCCTGGCATTGTGCATGAGGACCATCGAGGCTCCAGGAATGCGCTGGTGTTACCAGCAGACTGTGGTCAGCTGGGCTAGAAGGAAAGCGGTCTGAAGGCATAGCTGAGGGCTTCAGACTCTCAGATGACTGCAAATAATTTACTTTTGACTTTGGAACCCAGTATTGGATTTATTTTCTGTCCCATTAATTTTCCTGGTTTTGTTTTATTTGGAATGATGATGGTTAGGGGAGGGGGAGTCAATGAGGGAACCAGCCCAAATGTAGGATTGTCCACAGAAACCCTTCAACATGAGTAATCCACCCACAGGAGATTGTATATAACAACGCAGCCCAGCTCTGGCCTCCGTAGGCGTCTCATGAAGTTCTTAGGAAGGTGCTCTCGCTCCACAGGCCCTAACCATTCACGTTCAATCTATTTCCTGCCTAGGATTGAATGGCTACAGGCTGGGAGTCGAATCCTCTTTGGGAAAGTGTATAAGGACTGCGTCTACATCCTCATTGATACGTCTCACTCAATGAAGGGCAAACTGGACTTGGTGAAGGACAAGATCATCCAGTTTATGCAGGTTAGATGAGCTGCTAGCCCATGCATTGGGGCCTGTGTATCATGAAAACATCTCCACTGGTCTCACTGCTGTGGGAATGGGAAGTGCACCGGCAAGGTTTGCACTAAAAAAATCCACAGGAAAGCCAGTCATTTCAGGAAAAGGCTCCTTTCACCAGCGAGAACCGCCCGTTCTCCTTGGCAAGCAGACCTTCCTTTGGTGGGTCCTTTCTGTAACACGTGGGTTATCAAGGGAGTTTCTGTGTCCACTGCTGCAGGTTTTCTCTGTCCTGAAGTCTGTGCGTGCACACACCTTCATGGTTTTCATCTGTAGGTCATACTGGAATTTTAATTCCCAGTGGGTTGGCACCCTCTTAGCACAGCAGGCAGCGCGTCAGTCTCATAATTCCCAGTGGGTGAAGGTGCTGCATGCGCACAGACACAGCCTGGCGATCAGGAGCGTCCCGTGCTCACTCCTGCACTGCCTCTGGCTTGTAGGCCTGACGCAGACGCCGTGTGTCCTAACCCCAAGTTCCCACACCTGGAAATGGGCATCACAGCACTGTCATGGGCCAGCAGTAGTGAGGTATTAACCACAGAAAATAATGGGGCGGGGGGGAGGTGGTGTGGACAACTACAAAGTGCAGCTTCTCATTGGGGAGACCTGTCGGAGAAATAGGGGCTGATGGGGGGCAAGTGAACAGAGGAGTTACGGAGTCATAGCCCTGCCAGAAAGATGGCCAAAGTGGAACTCTGCTTCGGATTTCTTTTTCTTAAGCATGTTGCATTTAATGGGAGCACTTGGTGTATCATTAATATCAGTCTTAGAGACAACATTCAATGTCACACTATATATAAACATCCTATATAATAAAAGAGGGATATGCTAATTAGCCCAGATATGCTAATTAGCCACAAGGGGATATGCTAATTAGTCATGATCAGTATGCAAATTGACCATCACTCAAACACACAAGATGGCCGCCCCCATGTGGTCAAAGATGGCCCCCCCCATGTGGCCACACCAGAAGGGGAGGGCAGTTGGGGGTGACCGGGCCAGCAGGGGAGGCCAGTTTGGGGGGGACCAGGCCTGCAGGGGAGAGCAGTTGGGGGGCGACCGGGCCAGCAGGAGAGGGCAGTTGGGGGTGATCAGGCCGGCAGGCAGAAGTGGTGAGAGGCAATCAGATAGCAGGCAGGCGAGAGGTTGGGAGCCAGCGGTCCTGGATTGTGAGAGGGATGTCTGACTGTGGGCATCCCCCGAAGGGTCCCAGATATGAGAGGGTGCAGGCTGGGCTAAGGGACAACTCCCTCCCCCCCAGTGCATGAATTTCATGCACCAGGTCTCTAGTATACATATATGATACATAGTATATATTCATGCTTATATACATTTGTAAAGGTTTACTATCTAAACTGTGTATAACTTACTTAAAAGCCTTCTGTATCAGAAAAGATTTTCTTTGTTGAATGTAATTTTTACCTTCTAGAACTGAAAATAGATATCATGGTGATTAAAACTTATCAAACCATGACCTGTCCTAATATTTTCTTACATTTGAGTGGTTTGATGGTTAAATAATAATTGTCTCTTACAGGAACAGCTGAAATTTAAAAGGAAGTTCAATTTTGTGCAGTTTGATGCTCACGCAGTTGCTTGGCGGGAAAGACTTGTTGACATCAATGAAGATAACTTGCAAGGGGCTGGGTCCTGGGTTAGAGACATGAAGGTGAGAAGGAGGGGGGCTGGGAGAAGCAGCCGCTTGATCCCTGCTGAGCTGACCCTGGGGAAATCCCGGGAACGTGCTTTGAGCTGCGAGGATGGCAGTGGCTTCACACACACACTCACCTGGATTCCTCAGGCCACATGGGCCCCGTCACGGTGGTCGGTGTCTTTCGAGGGGGTGGGTCTCTCTGCAGCTCCGAGCCCAGCCCCGCCTGTTCCTCCGCAGGTGTCGAGGGCTTGCTGCTCCCTCCTTCCTTCCTCAGCTGTGCTGGTTCCCACCGGGGCCCAAGGGTGGCAGGTGCCCTTCTCCCCACCCCACCACGTGCAGACTAAGGCTTTGGGTCTGTGGGGAGGCAGAGGGAGGGTCTCTGGGGATTCAGGCCGCTGTTCCTCTCCCCCATCCTGCACCGTGAAGGAGACGTTCTTGGGACTCCCCCAGGCTCTTCTGTGAGCACCGGGGGTTTGTGGTGAAAAAGCCACGAGAGCACAGATTCCCCTGTAGCTGTGGCACCCAGGCCGAGTACCCCTGGGCAGCCTCCACCGACTCGCAGTCATCCCCGAAAAACTCTTCTTACGAGTGTCTGGCTGCATCCTGGCCCGGAAAGCCAGTGCGCCCCGCCTGACTGCAGGTGCCGCCCCGCCCCGTATTTTGGCCCGTTGCTGCCCTGTGCCCTCTGGTGGGTGTGACAGCTGTCCGGGGCCTGCCACTTGTCTGGCATTTTCACTGCGAGTTTGGGAGTGGCACTCCTGCCAGTGCTCTGCATCCCTTGGCAGAAACCATAGGAGTTTTTAAAACTTACGGTTTCTTTGTTGAACCTCCAGATTGCTAACGATGGCTCACTCGTGTTTGTGAACACGGGTGTCATGAATCAGTCCTGGTTTGAAACAAACACATCCCCGCCGGGGTGTGCCCAGGCTGCAGGGTTAAGCCGTGCTGGCAGCTGAATGAGCAGTGGCTGCGTTAGTGCCTCTCAGGGACCTGCACTCAGAGCTCTGCCGTCAGGACAGGGAGGCCCGGCCCTGGCTTCCCGCAGCCCCGGGACCGCGGAGAGAGGCCTGACGGCACGCCCAGGGGCTGGCTTCTTGGGATGCCTGGGCTTAAATTATTATCTCAATATCATTTCATGCATCTTTTATTTCACAAGCACTTCCCTTTCTTTCTGGGAGCAGAACGTAACATTGGTTTGAGATCTTTCTTGAGATTCAAGTGCGTGCCGGCTACCTCTCCCTCTTTTCTGTAGGTCGGGAGTTCCACAAACACTCTGCATGCCCTGCAGATTGCTTTTGCTGATAAAGAAACACAAGCAATCTACCTTTTGACAGACGGGAGACCTGACCAGGTACTGATCAGAGCTGGGGACAAAGAGGGACTCCCCAATGCCCTGACACTCGATGCTGGGAAGGGATTGGGGCCTTTTAACCTGCCATCTAAAAGCTGTCGAAAGGTGTTTCCTTGGCTGAGGGTCTCCAAACCGAGGTGAGAAAATACTGGAGCAATTCCTTTGTCTAAGGAAGCATTGAGGACAATGTATGTGGCCTTGAGTGCTGTCTGGTCAATGGCCACACACCCACAGGCCTGGAGACCAAGCCATGTAAGGAGCTCTCCGCCTTCCATTGAACTCTGGTTTACATTTTATTATAAACGAAGAGGGAGAAGAGTCTTTTTCTTTTTTCCTCCGGGGACTCTGAATCTAAACATGTCACTGCACACGCCCGTGGTTTTACCCCTAATGTTAACTCGGTGATCACTTAAAGGGAAGCATGCCTTGCTAGTGAAATGTTCTTTGTTTTGTTTAGCCTGACTGGAAATATTTGAAAGTTTCAGCGGAGTCTGTTCTTCTTTTGAGCTTTGTGAATGAAAGTCTAATGCTCTGGGCATTAAGTAAATACACAAATTTGCAGGCCAGGCCATGTAAATTAACCACTAGAGTGAATTGGTAGCCACTCGTTTCCTTCATTGTGAGCTGTGTGCATGTGAAGACAGCTGGGCCAACAGTGTGCAATACCCTGTGCCCAGTGGTCCAGGGATTACATAGCAGAGCAGCTGGGCTCGCCGCGGCGTTAGACTTACCGTGGCCGAGACCGAGTATGTAAAGTTGTACTTGACATGATTTCCCGTCCACGTCACTGCACTTTCTCTCAGAAGCAGAGTGTTGTGCCCTGTGATGTCCTACGTGTGGCGCCAGGTGTGAGGCTGCAAAGGTGCCTCGGTCCCTGCTTAGGGAAGCGGGCACTGCAAGGGACGTGCAGGGGCGTCCAGTGACCCGACAGATGGGCGTGCTGGTGCTCTGCGATGTGAGAAGCCAGGCACGTTTCCACCGAGGAGGGGACGTCCCGCTGCGTCTGGAAAGAGGAGAAGGAATGTTGTAAACGGAGGAGGTGGCTGGTATCCTGGGTAGGAGGAGCAGAGGGGCTGTTCGGAGAAACAGTGTGAGAACAAGGCAATGAGAGAAGAGTGTCAGGCAAAGCCTGGAAAGTTAGGTTGGGGAGATTGTGAAGGTCCTAGACGGCCACCTGGAAAGGGTGGATTTCACCACAGGCAGGGAGGGGTGCTCAGAGGAGCGTATGGTTCTGTCCACCTGTGTGTTAGACATATGCCTGTCAGTGCCAGGGGCAGAGAGACCTTGATCACTGGTCAGGGCCCACCTCAGGTAGGAGCATCAGAAAGGGGGACAAGGACACTCTCTTCTGAGATGAGATCATGGAAGTGGCTCAAAGGACTTGGTGACCGATTTGGGAGGGGCTTGTGGGGCCGGCCCAGTGAGGAGAAGTGGGAGCAAGGGAGAAAGAGGTCAAGCTGACTGATTTCTGGTTCTAACGATTATGTTGTCAACTGACTTGATTTAATGAAGGCTTGGAGGTTGCTGGTGGAGGAAGCCGAGTTTGAGCACTTGTAGTTCCTGGATGGCCAGAAGCCCCTAGAAACGGGGGCTGGGGGCCTGACTTGAAAGTCATCTGGACAAGGTCCTTTTCTTCTTAGCTAACTCCCACTGATTTTATTGCAATTTAGAAGATATAGACCAGCATAAGCATAAGAAAGAACAAAAGTTAAATCATTCACAAGTCAATTTTGCTTTTAAAATATCTAGTATGTGCAAATTTTTCAAGTCATGAGAAATTCTTAAGAAACATCATTCTCAATGACTGCACTATATTCCATTATAGATTTCATAAAACATTCACCTTCAAAATTAGTTTGTTTATGTAATTTTTGAATAGAAATACACTGACATGGTGTAAATTACAAAGGTACAAAATAACATATAGAGAAAATTCTCCTTCTACTTCCTGTTCACCAGCTAAGAGGCAATGGATGTTACCAGTGTCTCCTCTCCTCTTTCAGAGATAGTTTGTTTGCCAGCAGATATGTACTTATACATACGTTTTCTTTAAAATATACAAGTGGCAGCATGTTACACCACAGCTCTGAGGACCTTTATTAATAAAACAATATACAGAGCTTCCTCATTGTCTTATAGCTGCCTATTATTCTTTCACGTGGCTACTTAGCCATGTCCCCTGAAGATGGACATTTAGGTTGTTTTCAATCTTTCTGTTATGAACAACGTTGCAAAAGTAACTGTGCCTACTAGTCTATATCGTTGTGCACATGTATGAGTATGTGTGTAGGGTAAATTCTGAGAGATGGACTCAGGCAAAAGGTATATGTTTTGATAGATACTGCCAAATAGCACGCACACACGCACACACACACACACACACACACACACACCGCAAGAAGATGTAGCAAATAACACCCCTGCTAGCAGGATATTGAATCTACTTCACAAGATGCTGTGAGGATTAACTGGGACATTGTGCCCCAACAGGGTGCCCAGCACACAGAAGGACACTTAATGGCTCTTTGTTTGCTCTCTGTGGGAGACACACTGACCATGGCTTGTCTGAAGCTGGAAATTGCTCTGTTGGTGGAGATCTTTGGAAGCCACGTGAATATCCAGGGTCCCCACTCTGTGGAATCCTTATTGTCAGGAAGTTCTACTCCTGGCCTCTGACTGCAGTCCTGTAGGGGTCTCATGCAAAGCCCAACACCTTAAAAGCATGGATCCTCAGTTTAGGCGCACCTAAAGCTGAGGGACTTGGTTTGCTAAATGTTTCTCCCGGATTCTTTCTCCCACCCTCAGAGGGTGAGGACCATGTCCTCGGTCTCTGTGCTCACACTGTCTGGCAGTGCTGGCTTTCCGTACTGACTTGAATTGATACCTTGCTGAGAAGCCACTCACTGCTTGCTGCATAGGAAATTACCAGCTGAGGTTTCACTATCTTCGAGCAAATGCTAAGGGATTTTACATCTTTTTTTTTTCTTTCTCTTTTTCTTTCTTTCCATCTCCTCTTGCCTCTCTCTCAAAACTTATCATTTCAGCCACCGGAAATGGTTATAGACCAAGTCAAATTTTTTCAGAAAATTCCTATTTACACCATTTCCTTCAATTACAATGACAAGATGGCGAATGACTTTCTGAAGGAACTTGCTTCTTTAACTGGAGGAGAGTTCCACTCCTACCAATTGGGCTCCAAGGACGCCTGTCCTCCGGAGGCTGAGCAGGTAAGAGCTTGATGAGCTGAGAAGAGTGTTCACTTAACTGCACGTGACAGTCCGGAGGCCCAGGAACCACACCTTGACTGGGAAAACAGCAAACATAAAGCCAATGAAGTCGCGCGAATGGATCCCTTGACCGTGAGTACACCAGTGTCTGTCAGGGACCCCTGGGCTAGGGCCCAGGTGAGCATGCAGATTCCTGAGTCCCCCTCCGTAACTACTGAGTCAGGCTCTAGGCACAGAACCCCAAGGCCTTGCTATATTTTGTTTTCTGCTCAGGTTTTTATTGTGGAAAGTTTCAAACTTAACAAAAGTAGAAGAGTACTCATCCCCCCATGTACCCATCAGTCAAATTAAACAATTATCAACATTTTGCCAAACTTCAGGAATCCGTATTTTTAACAAGCAACCCAGGGGATCTATATGTGAAATCTGTTAGCCACTGCTGTTTATGGACATATGTGGGATACTTTCAAAAAAATTCAGATACTGGGTAGTTGTCTTCTAACTTCTTTGACCATATAACCACGTGACCATCTGATAAAGCAATTCACTCTAATGGGCTAATGGGAGAAAGTAAATAAAATTCTATTTTTAAATTTTCCAGTCTTGACCTGAGGATATATATTTCAAGAATGCCCTTTTCGAGAATGTGTTTTTCATCTCATTGTCTGTCCTGAGGAGTGAGCCAGAATACTGATTAGTACTTGCATGTGATGAAACTACTAGATTCTGGGGAATGAATCATCCAAGAGGATTGTAGGGAACAGAACCCAGAGTCCACACAGAGATGGGAATAGTGAGGATTCCCATAAACTAGACTGGAAAACCTTATTACTCTATGGGCATTGGCTGGAGTATGCAAAAGGGTCTTGCCTCAGTATCGGGAGCAACCAAACACTGATCCAGCTCTGCCTAGGAAATCTTAAATGCAAGAACCAAAAGGACCAAACTGTTTCCAAAGATCTATACTGAATCCCTGAGCAAACCTCAAGAATAAGTATAGGAAAGCAAACATGTCCACCACTCAACAAAGTGAAATTGAAAATGTCTGGTATTCAATCAGGTAGTACAGGTGTGCAAGAAGCCCGAAAATACAGGTGCATAATGAGAAAATGTAAGCAGAAAAATAAAAACATACCCACAACTGGCTCAGATGTTAGTGCATTAAAACAGTTAATGTTATTGTACTAGATACCTATGCAAAGTTAGGGAGAAACATGGATGATTCAAGTAAGATACAAATAGAACTTGTAAAGATGAAAACTACAGTGTATGAGATGAAAAATACATGGAATGGGATAGATAGCAGATCACATATTGCAGAACAAAAGATTGAATCTATCCAAATGTAATACAGAGAAGAAAAAGAATCAAAACAAAAAATCAAACAAAAAAAGAGGTATCAGTGAGCTGAGGAAAAGTTCAAGTAGTCTACTAAATGTGTAATTGAAGAAATAGTGGCCAGAAATTTTCCAACTTGTATTAAAACTATAAACCCACAGATCCAAGAAACGTACTGAATCCCAAACACAAGACATATAAAGAAAACCACACCAAGTCACATCAGAATGAAACTGCTCAGAAACAATGGCAAAGAGAAAAGAATAGGGAGAGAGAAGACATGCTATGCACAGAGGAATGGTATAAAGATGACAGTAGGCTTCCCGTCACAAATGATGCGAGCGGAAATACAGCGGAGTAACATTTTTTTTAAAGTTCTGAAAGAAAAACCTGTCATTGTATAATCTATATGTTTGAAGAATCTATATGTTCTTTCAAAAAGGAAGGTGAAATAAGACTCTTAAAAATATACAAAACCACCCTGGTCGTTGTCATTGTGGCTTGGTTGGAGCATTGTCCTGTACACCAAAAAGATTTCAGGTTAGATTCCTGGTCAGGGCACATACCCAAGTTACAGGTTCCATGGTTGGGAGGCAACCAATCAATGTGATGTTTCTCTCTCACATCCTTTATATGGAGGTGTTTCTTTCTCTCTCTCTCTCTCTCTCTCTCTCTCTCTCTCTCTCTCTCTCTCTCTCTCTCCCCCTCCCTCCCTCCTTCTCTCTAAAACCAAACTCGCTGAATAGGCTCAATAGTAGAATGGAGATAGCAGGATTGTATCAGTGAACTTGAGGTCAAACAATAGAATTCTGCCAATCTGAACAACAGAGAAAAAATAGGCTAAACAAAGAAAAGAAACACAGGGACCAGTGGGACAATGACAAAAGATCCAATATAGTATCATAAGAACTCCCCAAGGAGAGGAGGAAGTGAAAGACTATGTGAAGAAATAGTAGCTGAAAACTTCCAAAATTTGATGAAAAATACAAATACACAGATTTTAGAAGCTACGTAAACTCCAAACAGGATAATCTCAAAGAAACTCATGTGAAGGCACATCATAGTTAAACATTTAAAAATCAAAGACCAAGGAAAAAAATCTTGAAAATAGCCTGAAAGAAATGACACCAAATTGACAGTGGATTTGACAGAAGATTTCTCATCTATAACCAAGAAGGCCAGGAAAAAAAGGGGCACAATATTTTGTATGTGTGACAAGTAAAGAGCCATCAACCACAAATTTTGTATCTGATAAACCTATCCTTCAGAAATGCAAGGGAAATGAAAATATTCTCAGACAAATAAAATTTAAAAGAATTTGTTGCTAGAAGACCTGCTCTTATATTGGCTCTATTAAGTTCTTCAAGCAAAAGGAAATCATGAAAGAAGGAATCTTGGAACATCAGGAAGAAAGGAAATAAGAGCAAAAATATGAGTAGATATAATAGACTATCCTTTCCTCATACAATTTATTAATCATATTTGATAATTGAAACAAAAAATATAGCACTGTCGTGTACTTAAGGCAATAATATTTAAAAGGGAGGAAGGTGAAGGCACCTAAATAGAAGTGAAGTTTCTCTCAAAGTAGAAAATATTGATTGCTAGTGCACTTTTATAAATCACATACATATGTTGTGATACGCAGAGCAACCATTACCAAAACCGTATGAAGAGATACATTCAAAAGCACAACAAATGAACCAAGATAAAATTATATTTAAAAGTTAAAATAACCTGGAGAAAGGCAAGAAAAGAGAAGCAGAGGAACAAGACCAATGAAAACATATAGAAAATAATAAAATAACAGGAGTAAGTGCTAACATCAATAATCACTTTAAATGTAAATGTTCTAATTACAGAAAAAATATATATTGGTAGAGTGAATAGAAGAACGCGACTCAGTTTTATGCTGCTTACAATAAACTCACTTCATGTACAATGACAGGGGGGCGTTCAAATAAAAGGATGTAAAAGACATACCATATAAATATTAAAAAGCTGAGCTGGCTATGTTAATAACTGGTAAAGTAGACTTCAGAGCAAAGAAATTTACATAATAATAAGATAATCAATCCACCAGGAAAATATATGTGTGTGTGCACAAACCAATACAGCCTTAAAAGACACGAAGCAAAAACTGATAGAATCAAAACAAACAAACAAACAAACAAATGGATCAATACAAAATTATAGTTGGGGACCTCAACATTTCCCTCTCAGCAACTGCTAATTACAGAAAAAATATATATTGGTAGAGTGAATAGAAGAACGCGACTCAGTTTTATGCTGCTTACAATAAACTCACTTCATGTACAATGACAGGGGGGCGTTCAAATAAAAGGATGTAAAAGACATACCATATAAATATTAAAAAGCTGAGCTGGCTATGTTAATAACTGGTAAAGTAGACTTCAGAGCAAAGAAATTTACATAATAATAAGAGAATCAATCCACCAGGAAAATAAAAAGGAAAATATATGTATGTGTGCACAAACCAATACAGCCTTAAAAGACACGAAGCCAAAACTGATAGAATCAAAACAAACAAACAAACAAACAAATGGATCAATACAAAATTATAGTTGGGGACCTCAACATTTCCCTCTCAGCAACTGATAGAACTACTGGACATAAAGTCAGCAAGAACAGAGAAGGTCTGAACAACACAATCAACCATCAGGATGAAATTGATGTAGACATAACACTCCCCACCAGAACAGTAGAATACACATTTTTCCAGTGCTCACAAAATATTCAAGATAGGCCATAAAATGGGTGATAAAGCTCAACTAATCTAAAATCAACTAATTGAAATCACACAGTTTGTCTTCTGACTGCTGTAAAATCAAACTAGAAATTAATAAAAGAAAGACAGCAGGAATATGTCTAACACATGGAATTTAAACAGCACAGTCCTAAATAATCCAGAGGTCAAAGAAGAAGTCTCAAAGGAAATAAAAAGTACTTAAAACTGAGTGAAAACAAAAACACTACATATCAAACTATGTGGGATGAAGCTAAAACAGTGCTGGGAGTGACATTTATAGTACTAAATGCTTATGTTGGAAACAAGGAAAGGTATTCAATCAACAATCTTAGTTCTTGTCCCAAGAAACTAGAACTAGAAGCAAAATAAATCCAAAGCAAAGGAAACAATTCAGAAAAGAGCATAAATCAGCCCTAACTGGTTTGGCTCAGTGGATAGAGCGTCGGCCTGTGGACTGAAGGGTCCCAGGTTCGAGTCCTTCCAGTCAAGGGCATGTATGTACTTTGGTTGTAGGCACATCCCCAGTAGGGAGTGTGCAGGAGGCAGCTGGTCGATATTTCTCTCTCATCGATGTTTCTAACTCTCTATCCCTCTCCCTTCCTCTCTGTAAAAAATCAATAAAATATATATTTTTTTAAAAAAGAGCATAAATCAATGAAATTGAAAATAGAAAAAAACACATAGGAAGCCAATGAGACAAAAAGCTCTTTTTTGGGGGGGGGACTCGAATTGGTAAAACCTCTTGAAAGGCTGATGAAGGCAAAAATAGCATTCACAAAGGAAAAACAGCCTTAATTTTCTATCAGAAAAATAGAGGACATCACATTAGATCTAGTAGTCATTAAAAAGATAATAAAGGAATATAGTGGACAACTTACAGTCATAAATTTGACAACTTAGAAAAAAATGGATAATTTGCACAAAAACTACAAGTTACCAAAACTCGGCCAAGATAAAATAGACAATGTGAATAAATTGAATTAATAATTTTAAAACTTCTGAAAAAGAAATACCCAGGCCCAGATTGCTCCATGGAGAATTTTACTAAACATTCAAAGAATAACTAAACAAATTTATTTAAACAAATAGAAGAGGAGGGATCACTTTCTAATTCATTTTATGAGGACAGTAGTTCCTCAAAAACCAAAACACCAAAACCAAATAGGCAGTATAAAAAATCTACATATCATGAACAAAGATGCAAAAATCCTCAATAAAACATGAGTACTCTGAATCCAGCAATGTATTAAAGAGTTATTCATTATGGTCAAGGGGGGGTGGGTTATTCTAGGTATACAAGTCTGGTTCAACATTAGAAAATCAATGTAAGCAGTAAAATACAAAGCATTCAGTATAGTCCAGCATATCAACAGGTAAAGAAGAGAAATCATATGGTCATATCAATTGTGCAGAAAAGGCCTTGACCAAAGCCAACATCTGCTCATGATTTAAAAAAACAAAACTCTCAGCAAAATAGGAATAAAGGGGAACTGCATAACTTACATCATCATAACACCTACAGCTAAAATCATACTTAATAGTGAAAGGTTGATTAATTTCCTCCTAAGATCAAGAAAGAGATAAGGACATCCCTTCTAACCACTCTTATTCTGCATACTACCAGAAGCTTTACCTATGGCAACAAGACAATGAAGGAAATAAAAGGCATACAAGTTGGAAAAGAAGGAATAGAACTGTCCTTTTCTGTAGGTAACATATTGTCTACATAGGAACCCCAAGATATCTACAAAAAAACTTCTAGAACTATTGTTCAGCAATATCACTGGTTACATTCAAAGAATGTCAAGCTTATTCTAAAATTTGTATGTCAAGACACAGGCCTTAGAAGAGCTAAAACAATCTTGAAAAAGTTTAAGTGGGAATAGAGCTTACTCTGTAGCTGCATTAATCAAGACAGTATGGCTTTGATGGAGGAATAGACATATAGGCCAACGGAATAGAATGTAGAACCCAGAAATATACTCATGCAATATACCAAACTGATTTTTAACAAAAGTGCAAAAATAATAGAGGAAATAGAGCCTTTCAATAAATGGTTGGAGCAACTGGACATTCATAGGCAAAATAGTGAACCTCAACCTACATCTCACTCATGCAGATATTAACTCAAAATGGAGCATCAACTTAAAGGTAAAACATAAAACTTCTAGAAAGAAATACAGGAAAGAAATCTAGAAGACCTCAGGCTAGGCAAAGAATTTTTAGTCTTCACACCAAGAGCATGATCCATGAAAGAAAATATTAATAAATTAGACCTCATCAAAGTTAAAACCTTTTGTTTTGAGAAAGATCCTGTTAAGAGAATGAAAAGATTTGTAGAAAGTATCTGCAAACAACATATCTGACAGAAGCCTAGTATCTAGAATATATGAAGAACTCTAAAACTCAGCAGTAAAGTCCAAATCATTCAATCAGAAAATAGGCAAAACACATGCACAGACATTTCTCTGAGGAAGATATATATACAGATGGCAAATAAGCATGCGAAGAGATGTTCAACATCACTGGCCATTAGGGGCATGCAAATTGAACTGCCATGTGATATCACTACATGCCCAGCAGAATGGCTAAAATAAAAAATCGTGACAAAAGTTAGTGCTGGCAAGGATGAGGAGACACTGAATTGTTAATCAGTTGTATGTAATTGCTGGTGAGATGTAAAATGTTGCAGCCACTCTGGGAAAGTTGGACAGTTTCCTTTAAAACTAATGTTTAATCACTGTATGACCCACTACTTGCTCTCTTAGGCATACATTTCATAGAATAAAAACTTATATTCACTGAAAACCTGTACTTGAATGTTAATAGCAACTTAATTTGTATTAGACAGAAACACACAAGAACCCATATGTCCTTCAACCGATGAATGGTTAAATCAACTGTGGTATGTCCATATCCTAGAATACTACTCAGTAATGAAAGGAATGAATTATTGATTCATGCCACAACTTGGATGAATTTCCAGGGAATTTTGCTGAAGGGAAAAAGCCAATCTTAGAAAGTTATACTAGTACACTGTATGAATCCATTTGTATAACATTTTTGAAATGATAAAACTTTGTAAATGAAGATCAGTTTAGTGGTTGCTAAGATTTAGGAATGATGTGAGAGGGAGGGAGGGGGCAGGTGTGGTTACAGAAGAGAAACACGAGGCCTCCTTATCATGATGGAACTATTCTGTTCTTGACTGTAGGGGCAAATATACAAGCCACACAGATGAGAGCATAGTATATAGCTAAACACACAGAGAGGAGGACAAGTACAACTGGGGAAATCTGAATATGATTGGTGGATTGTATCAATTCCATATCCTTGTGATATTATATTATTTATTTTCAAGATGTTACCATTGGAGGAAACTTGGTGAAGAACATATGGGATCTCTCTTTATCTGTCCTAAAGGAAGTTAATTAGAAGGTGCCTGATGGGGGCGGGACTGGGTGAGATGGGCTGGACACACCCTGGAGCCAACCTCCCATGGTCCCTCCCTGGCCGGCC
>NW_005355890.1:869394-871786 GCF_000412655.1 Myotis brandtii | reverse complement strand
GGATTGCGAGAGGGCGGTTCTTGGGTGACGCACCCCGGAATCGGGCTCCCTCTTCTGGTTCCAGGTGCGTCACCCAAGAACTGCTGCTGCCAAATCACCGCAGCTGGGAAGCTCCTGCATTGAGCATCTACCCCCTGGTGGTCAGTGCACACCATAGCTACCAGTCAGACAGTCAGATGGTCGCTTAGCCTTTTATATATATAGACTAAAGGCCCAGTGCACGAATAATGCACAGGTTGGGTCTCTCGGCCTGGCCAGCAATCAGGGCTGATCGGGGTCATCTCGCCCAGTCCAGGGGGAGGGATCGTGAGAGGTTGGCCGGATTGGGGGAGGGACCACGGGAGGTTGGCTGTGGGAGTGCACTGATCACCAGGAGGCAGCTCCTGCATTGAGTGTATGTGCCGCATGTCATAGCTACCAGCCAGTCATCTGGTTGTAACGGTCACTTAGGCTTTTATATATATAGATTACACATGCATGCGAACCTACAATTATCTGAAAAGAAAAGGTTTAATTTTAAAAAGACAAAGACAATTTATTGGTAATGCAAAAATAATGATATATCATATCTAAGATTAAATAATAAATCGCTCAAAAGACAAATTACCAAAACTCTCTCAAGAATAGATAACCTGAACAGCCCTACATCTATTTAAGAAATTGAAGTTGTAGTTAAAAACATTTTTGTAAAGAAGACTCCAGGACCAGATGACTTCGCTGCCTCCCATGGTCCCTCCCTGGCCGGCCGCACCTGGGGCACCACCATGGCTCAAAGGTCATTTGCAGAGTGAACAGGGTTCCTCCAGCAGGTGAGGTCCCTCAGCCTGGCCTGTGAGGGGATCAGGCCAAAATTGGCTCTCCGACATTCCCCGAGGGGTCCTGGATTGCGAGAGGGCGGTTCTTGGGTGACGCACCCCGGAATCGGGCTCCCTCCTCTGGTTCTGGGTGTGTCACCCGAGAACTGCTGCTGCCAAATCACCTCAGCTCGGAAGCTCCTGCATTGAGCATCTGCCCCCTGGTGGTCAGTGCACACCATAGCTACCAGTCGGACAGTCGGATGGTCGCTTAGCCTTTTATATATATAGACCTAAGGCCTGGTGCACGAATAATGCACGGGTTGAGTCTCTCGGCCTGGCCAGCAATCAGAGCTGATCGGGGCGTATCGCCCAGTTCAGGGGGAGGTACCGTGAGAGGTTAGCCGGATGGGGGGCGGGACCACGGGAGGTTGGCTGTGGGAGCGCACTGACCACCAGGAGGCAGCTCCTGCATTGAGCGTATGCGCCCCTGGTGGTCAGTGCATGTCATAGCTACCAGCCAGTCATCTGGTTGTAACGGTCACTTAGGCTTTTATATATATAGATTACACATGCATGCGAACCTACAATTATCTGAAAAGAAAAGGTTTAATTTTAAAAAGACAAAGACAGTTTATTGGTAATGCAAAAATAATGATATATCATATCTAAGATTAAATAATAAATCGCTCAAAAGACAAATTACCAAAACTCTCTCAAGAATAGATAACCTGAACAGCCCTACATCTATTTAAGAAATTGAAGTTGTAGTTAAAAACATTTTTGTAAAGAAGACTCCAGGACCAGATGACTTCGCTGCTGATTTGTATAAAATATATAAAGGAGAAAATAATATGAATTCTACACAAACTCTTTCAAAAAATTGAATGAAGAAAATGCTTCCCAACGCATCCTATGAGGTTAACATTAGCCTAACATCAAGACCTCATAAATACATTATAAAAAATTTATAGGCTAATATTCCTCATGCATATAAACACAAAAATTCTAAACAGAACTTGGCAAATTAAAGGCAAAATATACAGGGTGTTCCTGAAAATGTATACACACTTTGAATGATTATAAGTCAGTGTTTATTAACATACAGTTCATTTTCAAAATTTAAAAGAATCTATAGAAATGAATAATTTTTTTGTCAATGGCTGTTTTCATACTGATAGCTGTTCAGATCCAGGTACTGCTGGAAATGCAAAGCAATGCAAAGCATCAAGAATCATTTCGTTCAGAAACAGAGAGAAACCAAGATGGCGGCATAGGTAAACACCGGAGATTGCTGCCTCACACAACCACTTCAAAAATACAACTAAAAGACGGAACGGACATCATCCAGAACCACAGGAAGGCTGGCTGAGTGGAAATTCTACAACTAGAAGGAAAGAGAAAAGCATACCGAGACTCAGAGGAGGTGCGGTGCGGAAGTAAAATACAGAGGTACAGAGGCGCATGCGGAGAGGGCTGGTGGCTGAGGACACGGTTGTCTTTTTCAATCGGGAGGGACTCTCAAGCTCTGAGCTCCAGTTCCGGGTGAGTCTCTGGGGACCCAGACTCATATGGGAGAAACTGGACTGTCTGGCATC
>NW_005355890.1:860123-869198 GCF_000412655.1 Myotis brandtii | reverse complement strand
GGGTGGAGGGGAGTTATGGGGGGGCGGGAAAGAGGAACAAATGTAATAATCTGAACAATAAAGATTTAATTAAAAAAAAGAATCATTTCATTCAGTATTTGTGTGCCCTCAATTTGTTGACTTGCCGGTTTTGTACTGTACACTTTATCTTTCATGTATGTTCATAAAAAAAGTCTAGTGGCACTTTAGGATAAATTTTCTTTGTTCAAAGCTTACTTAGTCTGGCTTTACCCATTATTTCAAACCAGTTAAACCTGAAAAGGAGTAAAAATTAAGTGAGTTACCAGCTGTTAAAGTGTGTATACATTTTGGGGGGATACCCTATTTATAAAAAGTCTAATGTATAATGACCAAGTTAAGTTCATTCCAGAAATTCATGGTTGGTGCAATTAACCATATTAACATACTTTTAAAAACCAACTTTACAATCATCACAATTTATGCAGAAAAGCTTTGACAAAATCCAACATGCATTTCTAATAAAAGCTGTCAGTGAAGCATGAATAGAATGGACTTCCTCAGTCTGACAAGTGGTTTCTCTGAAAAACCTACAGCTAACAACATACTTTAATGGTAAAAGAGTGTGTGCTTTCCCTCAAAAGCAAGAAAATGACAAGGATGTCTGCTTTTACCATGCCTATTCAACCCAGTGTAATGGAGGTCCTAGTTAGGACAATAAAACAGGGTCGGGGAGACATACAGATTGGAAAGAATAAAGTGAAACTGTCTTTTCATTCAACATAGTTATCAATGTAGAAAATTCAATGGAATATACAGAAAGCTACTAAAACTAAAGTTAATTAGCAAGACTAGGATGCAAAGTTAATATAAAAAATGAATTTTGTACCTGGCTGGCGTGGCTCAGTGGTTGAGCGTTGACCTATGAACCAGGAGGTCACGGTTTGATTCCTGGTCAGGGCACATGCCCAGGTTGCGGGCTCCATCCCCAGTAGGGGGCATGCAGGAGGCAGCCGATCAACGATTCCCTCTCATCATTGATGTTTCTATCTGTCTCTCCCTCTCCCTTCCTCTCTGAAATCAATAAAAATATACTTTTTTTTAAAAAAAAGAAAAAGTCTTTGTCATCTTATATTAGAAAAAAATTTTAATAGGATTTCAAAAGCATGATCTATATAAGAACAAATTGATAAATTGGATAATGAAAAGACAAATTGTAGACTGGGAGAAATTATTTTCAAATTGTATATCTAATAAAGGACTTCCATCTAAAATACATAAATATCTCTAAAAACTCAATGATAAGGAAACTCAAAAAATGGGCAAAAGATTTGAACAGATACTTCACCAAAGAAAATATATGTACAGCAAATAAGAACATGTAAAGATGCTTAACATTATTAATCATTAGGGGAAATACAAATTAAAACCATGAGGAGATACCACTGCCCAGCTGTTAGAATAGGTAATATTAAAACGATTGACCATACCAAGTGTTTCCAAGAATGTGGAGAATGTGGGAATGTAAACTAGTACAACCATTCTGGAAAAGAGTTTGGTAGTTTCTTTAAAATTTTAACATTTCTGACCATATTATCCAACCATTCCAACTCCTAGATATTTTCTCAGGAGAAATGAAAGCAGATGTTCATACAGAGACTTGTGCACAAATGTTCATAGCTTTATTAATAATAGCCCAAACCTGGACACAACTCAGATGCTCATCAACAGGTGATTAAATGTTGGTATTCAGTATACAATATAATACTGAGCAATAAAAATGAACGAATTATTGATTCATGCTACAACATGAGGGAAGCTCAAAATAATTGTACGAGTGAAGGAAGATATATAAAGAAAGGGTACATACTCTATGATTCCATTTATATAAAATTCTGGGAAATTAAACTACAGTGACAGAAAGCACATGAATAGTTGCTTGGGGAAGGAGGGAATCTTAAGGTGGGGGAGCAGATTTACAAAGGGCATGAGGAAACTTTTGGGGTGATGGATATGTTTATTGTCTTGATTACAATGATGGTTTCACAGGTTTGAATGTCAAAACTATTCAAATGGTACACTTTCCATACATTTAGTTTACTGTATGTAAATTATATCTTAATAAAGCTGTTTAAAATGGAGTAATGCAAGAACTACATGGAATTTTTTAGATTCTTCTTTTCCCGGTACACTTGGTCTTGTGTTAGACGTGTTTGCAGGGTGAACTCTTATGTGACCTCATAGCGTATTCACTTCTCATTTGGGCAGAATGAAGATCTCACTCTTTTAATTAAGGAAATGGAACAGGGACGCAGTGATTTGGAGAAGATGCAAAACCTGTATTCCGAGTCCTTGATCATGGACTGGTGGTACAACGGCGAAAAGGACGGCGACAAGTGAGCTGCCAAACCGCCCGTCTCCCTGCCCCGGGCCCCGCCAGTGCTCTGCGCTCCTTGACACTTCTTCCTTCTGTGATGCTTTGTGATGTCTCTTTGAAAGAATCACACAGTATGACAACATTAGGATTTTTCTAAGCAAAGAGAATTTATCATCCAATAATTTAGTAACGATTGGCTTAAGGAGGCCACATGTTCACTTGATAAGTAAGTTCTGAAGGCCTTGCATGGACCTCAGAAGCAGTGCCAGCTTCATCCGCACCCGGTGTGAACAGGCCCAGCCCGAGCGAGGCAGGCACAGCACAAGTGTGCAGGGAAGGAGGCCTGACCCTGGCGTGAACAGGCCCAGCCCATGAGGCAGGCACAGCACGAGTGTGAGGGAAGGAGGTCTGACCCTGGTGTGAACACACCCAGCCCACGAGGCAGGCACAGCACGAGTGTGCAGGGAAGGAGGCCTGACCCTGGCGTGAACAGGCCCAGCCCATGAGGCAGGCACAGCACGAGTGTGCAGGGAAGGAGGTCTGACACGGTGTGAACAGGCCCAGCCCGAGCGAGGCAGGCACAGCACGAGTGTGCAGGGAAGGAGGCCTGACCCCAGTGTGAACAGGCTCAGCCCGAGCGAGGCAGGCACAGCACGAGTGTGCAGGGAAGGAGGCCTGACCCCAGTGTGAACAGGCTCAGCCCGAGCGAGGCAGGCACAGCACGAGTGTGCAGGGAAGGAGGCCTGACCCCAGTGTGAACAGGCTCAGCCCGAGCGAGGCAGGCACAGCACGAGTGTGCAGGGAAGGAGGCCTGACCCCAGTGTGAACAGGCTCAGCCCGAGCGAGGCAGGCACAGCACGAGTGTGCAGGGAAGGAGGCCTGACCCCAGTGTGAACAGGCTCAGCCCGAGCGAGGCAGGCACAGCACGAGTGTGCAGGGAAGGAGGCCTGACCCCAGTGTGAACAGGCTCAGCCCGAGCGAGGCAGGCACAGCACGAGTGTGCAGGGAAGGAGGCCTGACCCCAGTGTGAACAGGCTCAGCCCGAGCGAGGCAGGCACAGCACGAGTGTGCAGGGAAGGAGGCCTGACCCCAGTGTGAACAGGCTCAGCCCGAGCGAGGCAGGCACAGCACGAGTGTGCAGGGAAGGAGGCCTGACCCCAGTGTGAACAGGCTCAGCCCGAGCGAGGCAGGCACAGCACGAGTGTGCAGGGAAGGAGGCCTGACCCCAGTGTGAACAGGCTCAGCCCGAGCGAGGCAGGCACAGCACGAGTGTGCAGGGAAGGAGGCCTGACCCCAGTGTGAACAGGCTCAGCCCGAGCGAGGCAGGCACAGCACGAGTGTGCAGGGAAGGAGGCCTGACCCCAGTGTGAACAGGCTCAGCCCGAGCGAGGCAGGCACAGCACGAGTGTGCAGGGAAGGAGGCCTGACCCCAGTGTGAACAGGCTCAGCCCGAGCGAGGCAGGCACAGCACGAGTGTGCAGGGAAGGAGGCCTGACCCCAGTGTGAACAGGCTCAGCCCGAGCGAGGCAGGCACAGCACGAGTGTGCAGGGAAGGAGGCCTGACCCCAGTGTGAACAGGCTCAGCCCGAGCGAGGCAGGCACAGCACGAGTGTGCAGGGAAGGAGGCCTGACCCCAGTGTGAACAGGCTCAGCCCGAGCGAGGCAGGCACAGCACGAGTGTGCAGGGAAGGAGGCCTGACCCCAGTGTGAACAGGCTCAGCCCGAGCGAGGCAGGCACAGCACGAGTGTGCAGGGAAGGAGGCCTGACCCCAGTGTGAACAGGCTCAGCCCGAGCGAGGCAGGCACAGCACGAGTGTGCAGGGAAGGAGGCCTGACCCCAGTGTGAACAGGCTCAGCCCGAGCGAGGCAGGCACAGCACGAGTGTGCAGGGAAGGAGGCCTGACCCCAGTGTGAACAGGCTCAGCCCGAGCGAGGCAGGCACAGCACGAGTGTGCAGGGAAGGAGGCCTGACCCCAGTGTGAACAGGCTCAGCCCGAGCGAGGCAGGCACAGCACGAGTGTGCAGGGAAGGAGGCCTGACCCCAGTGTGAACAGGCTCAGCCCGAGCGAGGCAGGCACAGCACGAGTGTGCAGGGAAGGAGGCCTGACCCCAGTGTGAACAGGCTCAGCCCGAGCGAGGCAGGCACAGCACGAGTGTGCAGGGAAGGAGGCCTGACCCCAGTGTGAACAGGCTCAGCCCGAGCGAGGCAGGCACAGCACGAGTGTGCAGGGAAGGAGGCCTGACCCCAGTGTGAACAGGCTCAGCCCGAGCGAGGCAGGCACAGCACGAGTGTGCAGGGAAGGAGGCCTGACCCCAGTGTGAACAGGCTCAGCCCGAGCGAGGCAGGCACAGCACGAGTGTGCAGGGAAGGAGGCCTGACCCCAGTGTGAACAGGCTCAGCCCGAGCGAGGCAGGCACAGCACGAGTGTGCAGGGAAGGAGGCCTGACCCCAGTGTGAACAGGCTCAGCCCGAGCGAGGCAGGCACAGCACGAGTGTGCAGGGAAGGAGGCCTGACCCCAGTGTGAACAGGCTCAGCCCGAGCGAGGCAGGCACAGCACGAGTGTGCAGGGAAGGAGGCCTGACCCCAGTGTGAACAGGCTCAGCCCGAGCGAGGCAGGCACAGCACGAGTGTGCAGGGAAGGAGGCCTGACCCCAGTGTGAACAGGCTCAGCCCGAGCGAGGCAGGCACAGCACGAGTGTGCAGGGAAGGAGGCCTGACCCCAGTGTGAACAGGCTCAGCCCGAGCGAGGCAGGCACAGCACGAGTGTGCAGGGAAGGAGGCCTGACCCCAGTGTGAACAGGCTCAGCCCGAGCGAGGCAGGCACAGCACGAGTGTGCAGGGAAGGAGGCCTGACCCCAGTGTGAACAGGCTCAGCCCGAGCGAGGCAGGCACAGCACGAGTGTGCAGGGAAGGAGGCCTGACCCCAGTGTGAACAGGCTCAGCCCGAGCGAGGCAGGCACAGCACGAGTGTGCAGGGAAGGAGGCCTGACCCCAGTGTGAACAGGCTCAGCCCGAGCGAGGCAGGCACAGCACGAGTGTGCAGGGAAGGAGGCCTGACACCAGTGTGAACACACCCAGCCCGTGAGGCAGGCACAGCATGAGTGTGCAGGGAAGGAGGCCTGACACTGGTGTGAACACACCCAGCCCAAGCCAGGCAGGCACAGCACGAGTGTGCAGGGAAGGAGGCCTGACACCAGTGTGAACAGGCCCAGCCTGAGCCAGGCAGGCACAGCACGAGTGTGCAGGGAAGGAGGCCTGACACCAGTGTGAACAGGCCCAGCCTGAGCCAGGCAGGCACAGCACGAGTGTGCAGGGAAGGAGGCCTGACACCGGTGTGAACAGGCCCAGCCCGAGCGAGGCAGAGCAGGGCACCCGTGTGCAGGGAACCCAAGTCCAACTTCGCTCTGCCTGTTGGCAAGTTCTATCTTCCCTCCACACCTATCCATTGCTGTGGGTCTCGGTTCTTTATCTTTGAAATGGTGGGTGTGGCGGTAGGATTTGGGATAGATGATTTCTTGGGCCTTTTCCCACTCTATATTCTAATTTGTTTCTAATTAGTAGTTTTTAAACACAAAATCAAAACCAACCTCAACATTCAGAAAATGTGTCAAATCTTATTAAAATGATTTAGTATTGTACAGATATTCAAGTACCACAGCTTCATATAAATACTCTATCAGGAGGATTTTTTGTAATTTAAAAGAATGATAGCAGCCCTGGCTGGTGTGGTTCAGTGGATAGAGCCCTGATCGGCCAGCACACCAAAGGGTCGTACCTGGGTTGCAGGTTCAATCCTTAGCCTAGTGGGGCACAAGCAGGAGATAACCAATTGATTTTCTCTCTCACATCGATGTTTATTTGTTTGTTTGTTTATTTCTTTCTCTCTGTCAATCCTCCCTCCTTCCCTCCCTCCTTTCCACTCTCTCTAAAAACATCAATGGAAAAAATATCCTGGGTGAGGATTAACAACAAAAAATGTAAAGAAAGAAAGAAAAGAATGACAGCAAAATGGAAAGAAGTTAGAAAATACATTTATTAACCATCATTTCCTCTTCATCAAAATTCGCTATCTTTCTATTAGCAAATTAAACATTAATATGGGCTGGGGGCAGGATATGAGCATGGAATCAGTAAAATAAGATAACTGTTATACTGGGCATCTCTTATAATGAGGCTTTACAGCATCATTTTTTTAAGCATTTGTTTGGGAAATCTCAGGTGTAGCTTCTAAATTGAGAGGATTTGAACAAATAAATTCAGAATCAAGTTAATCAGCAGCACTTCAGTGTAAATTACATTCTCTGTGCTTCAGCCAGTATGTCAACTGCCCTTGTCTCCTTGTTTAATCAAACGAAAACCTCAGGAAGTTGGCTTGGTCAGTTGACTATACTTGCATTCTAGTTCTTTTATATTTCTCTTTTTAGGGGCTAGAAGGGCCAGCAGGTTCCAGAGCGCCAGTGTGACTTCTTATGTAATCTGGAAAAGTGTTTTAATCTGGGCTTCCTCCCGTTGCATGTTAGGTTCCTCATCTATAACATGGGAGTAATGGCAGCCATGGAATAGTTGGGTGGACTGAACGAGAGCATGCTTGCACCTAACAGGAGCTCTGAATTAACAGAGAGGAAAGAGTAAATGTAGTGCCTCCTGTTTCTATATCCTTGTAACATCACATTAGAAAAAGTCATTCACCAATTTAGCTCCAGTCAAAAACAAATTGCCGTGTTCTAGTTTTCCACCAGCAGGAAAAAAATAGCCCCCAAGTATCTTCTCTTTCTTCTTTTTTCCCAAACATTTATTGAGTACAAGTGAGGAACCAGGAGAACTGGGACACACAGGGGAATGTGGGCCTGGCCCCTCTGTCACGGATGCACAGTGGGGTGGGGTACACAGGACTGTGTGCATCAGGTGCTGCTCCATGGAGCAGGCATGGTGTGGGGGCGGAGGGAGTGAAGAGGGAGGGCATGCTGAACTTGCTGGAGCAGGAGATGGTTCTGGAAACTTTCCTTTCTGTGGCTGCTGTGTTCAGAGCTTCAGAGAAGATGTGTCCAGGAAAATACGGGGGCATTTCAGGGTCCCTTCTGGCCCTGGATCTGTACCAGAACATTTTGCTGTGATCTGGTTTTGCCCCCGGAGGTTCCAAGGCTTTTATAAGAGTTGGTTGTTCAACCCTTTGGTCAGAGACATGGGTTCCTGTAGGGCAGTGGTTCTCAACCTTGGCTGCACGTTAGAATCACCTGGGAATCTTTTTAAAATTTTCTGGGCCTCATCCTCCAGAAATTCTGGTTCTTTGTTATGGGGTGAGGCCACAACATTAGTAACAAAGAAACAGAATTTCCAGAGGATGAGGCCCAGAAATCAGGATTTTAAAGATTCCCAGGTGATTCTAATGTGCAGCCAAGGTTGAGAACCACTGCTGTAGTGCTTCCTGGTTTACAGCCGGCTCTCCTCGTGTTGGTCCTCACATGGGCCCCTGCAGTCAGAGCACAGCTGGTTCCCACAGTTTGCAGATGAGGACAGTGAGGAAGTTTAGAGAGGGTTGGGCGACCTCCCTGAGTCACACAGCCAGGAAGGACGAGAGCTTCGATGTGAGCCGTATCTAGTGGCTTCAGATCTGGGTCCCTGTCCACTCTTCTGGTGGGACAGCGATCAAGGGCTGTTCTTACACGTTACCTACTAGTAAGTGGGGAGGGCAGCTCACTTCTTTAAGTTTGCAACTTTCAGTATGACTATTGATCTAACTCTGCATTCTTGATGAAAATTTTATGTTTTCCCCCTCCTTTTTCTTTTTGTTCTTCCTTTTTCTTTTTTTTCTTTTTTTATCTAAATCAAAACAGGCATCAAAAAGAAATCTGTTCCTTGGTTTCAACCCCAGAAAAATGTTCAAATCCTCACTCTGATGTTGAAGCAACCTGGGTGTCCTCCCTAAATATGTCAAAAGTACCAGAAGACCTTTCACATCAACAGATTCAGAAAAAGAAACTCCTCCACGCAGGTATCAGTGAACAAAATGGTTTGAATGTCATTAATGGTTGTTCTTCAAAGCAAGAAGTAGAATAAAACGAAACCCACACAATATTATAAAATAAGCCTAACCTGGTGGTTTTTAGTTGAAATTTTTATTGAGATACTTGTACATTCACATGCAGTTGTAAGAAATAATGCAGAGAAATCCTGTATGCCTACTCTTCCCCCAGATTGGTGACATCTTGCAAAAAATCCTATATAATAAAAGGGTAATATGCAAATTGACCCTAATGGTGGATGACCGGGAATGACTGGTCTCTGTGACATGCACTGACCACCAAAGGGCAGATGCTCAATGCAGGAGCTGCCTCCTGGTGGTCAGTGTGCTCCCACAGGGGGAGCTCCGCTCAGCTACAAGCCAGGCGGATGGCTGCGAGTGCAGTGGCGGTGGCAGAAGCCTCTCCCGCCTCCTCAGCAGTGCTAAGAATGTCTGACTGCGGCTTAGGCCTGCTTCCCATGAGGAGCAGGCCTAAGCTATCAGTCGGACATTCCCCGTGGGCTCCCAGACTGCGAGAAGGAGCAGGCCGGGCTGAGGGACCTCCTGAGTGCACAAATTTTTGTGCACCAGGCCTCTAGTAAGAGTACAATATTCCAAGTAGGATATTGACACAATGTTATTCAGTTTACCCAGTTTTACTGTGTTCATGTGTGTGTGTGTCTGTCTGTGTATGTGTCTGTGTCTATGTCTGTCTGTGTATGTGTCTGTGTCTATGT
>NW_005355890.1:858887-859128 GCF_000412655.1 Myotis brandtii | reverse complement strand
TGTGTGTGTCTGTGTGTGTCTCTGTGTGTGTCTGTGTGTGTCTGTGTGTGTCTGTGTCTGTGTGTATGTGTCTGTGTGTGTGTGTGTGTGTGTGTGTGTATGTGTCTGTGTCTATGTGTGTCTCTGTGTGTGTCTGTGTGTTTTTCTGTGTGTGTGTGTCTCTCTGTGTCTCTCTGTGTGTCTCTCTGTGTGTGTCTGTGTGTGTCTGTGTGTGTGTGTCTGTGTGTGTCTGTGTGTCTCT
>NW_005355890.1:852345-857210 GCF_000412655.1 Myotis brandtii | reverse complement strand
GAAAGCTGCCCTCGAGTTCCGACTGATGCCAGACAGTCCCGTTTCTCCTGTATGAGTCTGGGTCCCCAGAGACTCACCTGGAACTGGAGCTCAGAGCTTGAGACTCCCTCCCGATTGAAAAAGACAATCGTGTCCTCAGCTGCCAGCCCTCTCCGCATGCACCTCCGCACCTTTGTATTTTACCTCCGCAACGCACCTCCTCTGAGTCTCGGCATGCTTCTCTCTTTCCCTCCAACTGCAGAACCTCCACTCGGCCAGCCCTCCTGTGGCTCTGGATGACGTCCATTCCGTCCCTTAGTTGTATTTTTGAAGTCGAGGAGTTAAATACTTGAATCCACTGCCAGATAAATATGATGGACTACACAGAGCTTGGGGAGGAGTTAAATACTTGAATCCACTGCCAGATAAATACGTTTTATTTGCAGAGTTTGCGAATAGTACAGTTTTTATGCTTTGAGACTTTTAATTTCTTAATTTTTTGTTAATCCTCACCTGAGGATATTTTTCCATTGATCCTTTTTTCTTTTTAGAGAGAGAGAGTGGGAGAGGGAAAGTGCTTGGAGACTTTTAGGACAAAATTTTATTTTCGTTTTGGCATCCTGTGCATGTGGTTATTTTGGCCTAGTAACATTGGTCAAGGTGGGCTGTCATTGTGGTCAGGGGCAGGAGTTCAGCTCTCCTATGTGGATCATTTAGCTCCTTTTCACAGGCATAGCTCCCAAGAAGTCACATCCTTCTTAATTCCTGGTTACATAGGCAACCAGGACTCACCCTTTGTTGCCTAGAAAAACAATGACTAACATATAGCTCACTTCTATCTCCATGCATGGAGGCCCTGGGATTACCTTTCCGTGCAAAAGACAGACCATTTGTAGATTACTAACTATCATTCACTTTATCTAATTTCTTATGGGAGGTGGTAAGTCCCTTCTTGTTGAAAAATAAGAACACATTTTATTCAAGAAAACTACTAAAGCCTTGCTACTTGTGCCTCTAAATTGTGAAGTACAGACACATTTACAATTAGTGTAGTTTAAGAAATCACATGTGAAATCTCAAGGTATCTTGGTATAGGCTCATTATCCCCTAACACACACAGATTAAGTATCAATATTGATAAGTGTCCACGTGCTAGTTGAAGGGACCCAACAGAGGGTAGAAAATAATACAAAGGTGTGGACAGCAACTGTGGGAGACAGAGCTCCTAAAGCAGCCTCCCAAAGATGACCCCTCTGACCCCTGTGACTATGAGTCATCACTCCCATGATTACGTCATGTCGACCTGGAGACAGGGCTCTAGAGGGGTGGCAGGTACCTACACGGCCCTTAGAAGCAGAGGCGTTTTCCAGCTGGTGGCAGAATGGAAAATCAGAGACGAAGCACGAGGGGAACTCAGTGTGCGTGGCGGCTTGCAGATGGAGGGGCCACCGGACTAGAAATGCGGTGCCGTAAGGAGCAGAGCGAGGCCTCTGGCTGACAGCCAGCGAGGAAGCAGGGTCCTCAGTCCTGCAACCGCGGGAAATGAATCTGCCAACAACTGGATGACCTTGGAAGCAGAGTCCTCTCTGAAGGGTCAGAGCCTGAACTAAGATGAGTGGAGCAAGCCGGTACCACAGCATTCATTGCTGGCAGGGCCGTGCTCTGAGGTTGGAAACGGAGGCTGCATTCAGTTTTTAAGGATCCAAGGAAATAGGTGCATCTAATGAAGTATCTCTTTCCATCCCACACTCCTTTAACCCCTCTCCCTGTCATACCTGCAGAAGCGACCAAAACCAGCCTGCTCAGAAGCCAGATGTGCACGCTCAAGAGCGCAGCTTGCAGCAGGAAGTCGGACGACCTTCCCACGCCCAGCAGCTGGGACCCTCCCGGTGACAGAGGCAAGGCGGAGAGGGTCTCTGTCAGCGAGCCAGGCGGGCTCCCTTCGCCCGGGGCCAGCTCCTGCGAGCTGGGCATAGATACTTAGGGCGGAGGCACGTACTTTTAAGTGGGTCCAGATTGCTTTCTGTTCAGAGGACTCTCTTGTAAATCAGGTCTACCTGCTTTTGTGAACGGGGTTTCCTTAGGGGGCAACTTGCTTACTGTGCCTGGGTGTTTAGTACGCACGGGGCCTGTGCAGCTACGGTGCCAGTGGCCATGCTTCGGCCACCGCGGGGTTTGAGTCTGAGCGTCGAATACGTCGCAATCGGTTTATTTATTTATTTATTTATTTATCACTCTAATATTTATCACTCTAATATTTTATTGATTGATTTTTAGAGAGAGACATTGATTTGTTGTTCCACTTATTTATGCGAAACATTGATTTGCTGTCCCACTT
Organism: Myotis brandtii; assembly: GCF_000412655.1. Classification (NCBI taxonomy): domain Eukaryota; kingdom Metazoa; phylum Chordata; class Mammalia; order Chiroptera; family Vespertilionidae; genus Myotis; species Myotis brandtii. The sequence goes on along the minus strand of NW_005355890.1, from coordinate 854,893 downwards.
GCTTATGCATTTATTGGTGATTCTTGTATGTGCCCTGATTGGGGATCGAACCCACAACCTTCCTTGGTGTATAGGGGTGACGCTCTAGCCAACTGAGCTACCCGGCCGGGGCCACGGGTGGTTTTTCTTCTTCCCTCCTGGCACAGGTGGCACCATCCAATAACCTCCTCTCCGCTCTAAACATGAGGAAGATATAGCTTTTCCACTCAGTTTTTATTACTGTTGATAAAGTAATTATTGTTAAAATAGTAAATTTCTAAAAGTTTAATTACTGTAGTACTTTTCTCTATATTTCAGATAGTTGATAAATAATAAATCCTAGTACACACACACACACACACACACACACACACACACAATCCAGAATCCCCTGGGTAGTGGGGTGCACCTGGGTGACATCACACCTGTTGGTGCTGGGCCACAGCTTAATCGACCCTTGTGCTCCTCAGGCTGATGGAGGCGATGTCTTTTCCCTAGTTTCAGCTCACCTGGCACATCTCCTCAGTCTGCTCCCGGCACCATCCTTAAAGGGCTCATCCTGTGATTAGGATAGGATACGTTAGGCTTTTAACTAGCTCACTCCCAAATTCCCCTTCGTCTAAATGCTGCTGATCTGATGAGCTAATATTCCTTTTTGTGAATAAATCCAAGCTTATGTAAGGGTGTGCATTAAAACTCCAAATACCAAATAGATGTGAGCAATTGACTCTACAACTAAGCAGGGCCTAATAAAGATTTGGCTTCCCTACACAGAGCTGAGGAGCCACAAAACAAACTGTTACCGACTAAAATGTCGGTCAAAGCTCCCCTGTGTACTTTGGGAGGAGCCTAATGAGGGCCACATTAAACCACCAGTGGTGAGTGGTATTCTTGTTAACATTTAAAAAATGTGTCCTCTAGAAAGTGAGAGCATGCGTATGTCTCAGTTTTCCCTGGAGGGACATCTCCGTGGCCCGGGGGGAGGTGGGTAAAACAATGACAGGTGGTACTCACCTGGGGTTGGTCTTCAGTGTCAACCGCAGGTGCGTGTTGCCTGAGAACCACTCTGAGGGACCGTGTGCTCTGAAGTGAGGTCCGTTTCTCAGCCTCAGGCTCAGCTGAGCTCAGAGACGTGTGTGCCCCTTTTTGCATCTTGCTGTAAACCCAGTGTGAGGACATTGTCCAGCCGCCATTTCCCTGTCCACAGAACTGAGCATCGTGCTGACAAACGAGTATCTAGACGACATATCATTAGAAAGACCGACTCCAGAAGGAAGCCACACTTACGACCAAGAGTGAGTTTTAATTTTGTGGGGACAGTTTTGTTCTGTTTTTGTTGTAAATTTTAAAATGTCACAGTCAAGTGTTCTCAGTTTTTCAGGTTTGGCTTCAGAAAACTGGCTCAAGACCCACGGCTTGGTTGCCAGGAAACTCACCATCATGGACGCCTTGTCGGCGACAGCCGTCCCGCACAGCCCCACCTACATTCCCATCCTGGGCAAGCACGTGACTTCCAAGGTCTTTGATGAGGTGAACTGATTGTCTGTGTCTCTGCTCGACATAGTTTTCATTTCGTGCTTAAATGAAAAGCCGTCCACTTCAATGTCTTGTACAGTTGTAACCAAAGTTCATTTTACCCACTGAAAAAGAGTTCTTTATAAAGGCGGTGAGAAGCATGTTTGCTGTCAGCTAAGAAGAAACTGGCCTTTGTTAGTTGGCAGTTCAGGGTTCTCTGCTTGTGAGAGACGAGGTTCTTCTGTTGCTCACCTTCTCTTCCTGAGTGCATCGTCAAAGTCTCCAAAGGAAAAAGAGAAAGAGGGAGGGAGGGAGGAAAGGGGGGGAGGGACAGGCTAAAATGAAGAAAACCCCCTCCTTCCTGACACTCCCAACTCCCAGAGATGTCTTCCAAGTCTCGAAGGCTCAAGAACATTGCAATTGGTAGAGAAGATCAAATAAAACGTGGTCACTCCTGGCTACTAATTATGGAGGGAGGGAGGGAGAGGGAGGGAAGGAGGGAGGGAGGAAGACAGAGAGACAGATGGATGGAGAGTTAGCCAGAACAAAAGAGCCCTAAGAGAGTGATGAGTGACGGTCATACATGTCCCAGAAAGAGAGAAAGAGCTAAGAGCTTCCAATAAGAGGGTGTTCGGTAGGGTTACATGTGGAGGAAGCCAAATAAGTGTGAAGAGTTCCCACTGACTTGTGTGATGAGAAGGTCCTTGCCCTTAGCAAGAACAGACCCAGTGGAGCAGCCAGAGTGCACAGGGATGGGGAACACAAAAGACAAGAGAACTTAAGGCTTGAACTCCAGGGCTTCAATGTAACAGCAACTAATGATTTAAATAGGAACATGTCAGGCCTTACAATCACTAAATGAAAAGAATATCCTTAAAACCTTACCTCACACTGAAATATTTACAGAGGAATGGAAGGGGTTTGGGATTAGCTTCAAAATAATCTGTATGGTGGGAACAGTGTGGGGAGGGGAGGAGTAGGTAAAGCAACATTGGCCATGAGTAGATAATTGTTATATTTGGATTAGAAGACTATTGAATGGTGGTGGTGGTGG
>NW_005355890.1:849112-852309 GCF_000412655.1 Myotis brandtii | reverse complement strand
GGGGGGGGGGGGGGGGGGGGGGGGGGGGGAGTCATTCTACTGTTCTGTCTTCTTTTTTACATATTTGAAATTTTCCATAATAAAAAGTTGAAAAAGAAATCAAAGGCAGGAAAGCTTCTTTTAAAAAGAGCTTTATCTAATTGTCCTTGCAATAGCTGAGATTTGGTGTTTTGGGAAGAAGTGGGTGAATTGGTGAGGTTTTCTATTAGTCACATATAAGGAATTATGCCCATGGGCTTCCACATCAGCCTGGTTGGCGTGACCAGTGGCTCTTGCTCCGGAGGTTGTGTGTGTGATCACTTAGGCTGGGTTCCTGATGACTTTGCTTAAGGTGAGTGGTCCTGGCCCTGTCAGCTTGTGACTGGCAGATTCTATTTACACCCGCAGTGAACGCTACCTGATTAGTCGGATATCAGCTTATCACGTGAAGCTTTCTTCTAGCAACTTTGGTGACAACTTCTCATGTGCTGTGGATTTATTTTATTAAATTATTGAGTTTTATTTGGAGTAGAGGATATTTAGTGAACTCCCCCTGGGAATAGAGTTTTCTTATACTTATCTTGTCTCCTTTTAACCCTCGCAATAAGCTTTGATACATCAAAAGTAAGTTTCTCTAAAAACAAACATGATAGGGTAGGAAAACATGAGAATAAAATAAAAGAAAAAACATGAAGGGCATATTTATGGATTGAATAAATAAAAATGTTATTTTGTATAAAACTATATAAATAAAATTAAGGCAGATCTCAGAAAAATATTGGTAACATATACGACACACAGTTGAGGAAATGGCAACTAAAATAAGAAGTTCTAGTTCTTGTGACCTCTGGGAAGTGTAGATCAAAGATCCAGTTTCATGTCAGAGAAATGCTCCGACGTGGCCTGAGAGCTCGGACCTGGGGCATTTGTCAGCCCGAGTCTGGGCCGGGGGAAAGGAGTTATGAAGGTGCAGAGGTGAGGAGCAGGGTTCTAGGCGGTGGGGAGCAAGCACACAGGGAAGTCTGAGGGTCAGAGAAAGGTCTCACTCCAGAGGAAGCTTAGTGTGGCTGCAGGAAGGTGCTAGAGCTGGGACGGAAGGTCTTGACTGAGTTAAGGACGTTGAATGTCATTCTGAGGGGATCTGAAGGCTCTTTACAGAGGAGAGAAAAGATCAAGTTTGGGCTCTGACTGCTATCTGGACAAGAGTTGGAGGGGTCTGAGGCCGGGAAGGTGAGGGGCAGTGAGAAGGCAAGGTCAAGGTGGCTGTGACCCAGGTGGTAACACTGGGGGCAGGACCAAACCACATGGAGCTGAGAGAGAAAAATGCCAAGAGTGAAATTTAAGAAGGAAAAGTTGGGAGGAAGAGTAGTGAAGGTCCTGGTCCTCAGGGGAACATTCGAGTCTTCTGACGCTAGAAAGCAAAGCCACGGAGAGAGGACAAGCTTCTCAAGTGCATCTTCCAGGGGACTTGGCTTGTGCTTTTTGTGGCACTGTACGTCCTCATCACAAACCTGGGGCAGGTAACACACTGCCCAGCGTGCTTCCTGTCCTTCATTATTGATAGTAAGAGCCAGAATCATGATGATGATGGAAATGTACTGTAATGAGTTCCAAGTTCACCCTTAAAACACACGTACATCTCCTATTCCTTAATATTTCCTCTGACTTTAAGAGACCCTGGCTGTCAATGGGAAAATAGGAAAACTATAATCTAAAATTATTCCCACTTAGTGGGATGTATAGCTTTTTTGAGACTTGGACATAACATTTTATGAAAAAATAGACAAAAACTAGAATGGAGCTGAAAAGAGAACATGAATCTTAACCCACTGCATTGAGAATTTTAATTGACTCTTACCCCTGTGCTCTGTGCACAGCCACATCCATCTGGGTGGAACTGTAAAGCAATGCTGGGCTTTGTCCCCCACTCTTGGTTTCATTCATGACTTATGTGTGGGCTCCTTCTTCTTCTGGAACACAGTGCTGTTTTGGTTTTCAGTGTTTCCTGGACCAGCATCAAATCTGTCACCTTGGAGATAAAATATTGAGCAGACAGGTTGCCCTAGCAACTCTCCATTTCAAAATGCTAACTGGCAGTTTAAGTTTCCAATGGACCAGATAATTTTATCTTACCTCTTTCAAAAAGAATCATTCATTGTCAAGCCATATACAGAATAAAACTGTTTTAGTTATTTGTTGAATCTAGAATTTGAAGCTCTTTATTGCCAATTGCTTTGAAAATAATAAAACCAAAATAATTTGGAAACATTAGTCTGCATCATTGGAAAGTCTAAATCTTCATCGTCATCATCATGATGTCTTTAACAGCAGCCCATCAAACCTTCTTGCTTTGCCCTAGTCTGGGTCCAGCAGAGAGCTTTGTGGTCAGAGAGCCCTGACTGGCACCCCAGCTCCTTGACTCCTGGCGGCCATGGCAGGTCTCTGATCTAGTGTGAGAGGAGTCCTCACATTAGGTTCTGAGTGAAACACTTGATATCATCAAAGTAGTTCATTTAAAACTCAGAGAGCAGCCTAACGAGGTGGCCAATCCGCACAACATGTAGCTGATGAAGAATGTTAGGGGCAAAGAGGTTGGGGATATGCTGTGACAGACCTGGCATTCTGTTATTCAAATATAGTAGCATTCAACAGAACTTTCTATTGATAGAAAAGCTTCTTTAATTAAAAACTCAAAAGCACAGTTATTGCAAAAGCTATATATATTCATTGTGTAAAAAATTAGAAAATATAAATGAAAAGAACCAATAATTAAAATTCCCTGCAGGTGAATCATTGGTGGTTAGCTGGCTATACCTTTTCGCTGTGTGTAAATCCTTTGTTTTTTGTTTTTGTTTTACCAAAATGAAGTCAAACTAAATATACTGTTTTGTACCCTCATTTTTACTCAATAGTCTATTGTGAACGTTGTTCCAGGCCAACAAATGTGTATCTCCTATACCATTTTATTTATTTATTTTTCATTAAAATTAAAATAGAAAACCCCAATCTTTTATATTCTAAAAGCTTAGATTAAAAAATGTAAGATGTGCCTGGTCAAGTGGCTAGTTGGTTGGAGTGCCATGCCGTATAGCAAAAGGTTCCCTGGTCAGGATGAAGTGTATGGGAGACAACCAATCGATCCATGTTTCTTTCTCACATCCATGTTTCTCTCTCTCTCCCTCCCTCTCTCTCTCTCTCTCTCTCTCTCTCTCTCTCTC
>NW_005355890.1:833479-849036 GCF_000412655.1 Myotis brandtii | reverse complement strand
ATATAAGAATAACCAATGGACACAAGACACTAGGGGGTAGGGGCCGGGGGAATGTCAAGGGGGGGGAAAAAGGAGACATATGTAATACTCTTTGTAATACTTCAAGAAATAAAAATTATTTTAAAAAAGGAAAAAAAAGAAAAAGTAAGATGTCATCTATACTGTAATCTACAGTGAAGTAAATAGCATATTTTCAGGGGTTTTTGAATGGTCTTATTGGCTTTGCCAGTTAATTTTGTGGCCCTGCCTTCATTCTGCTCTTTGGAGGCTGGAGGCATTGCAGTTCAAAAGCACACACCTAGGCTTCAGCACTCGACAGTTTGTGCAACCGAAGTTTTATTTGTACGCAGAGTTACCCACCCAGGATATGCACAGCTCTTGGATTTTCATTGCACATATCCAGTCAGACCTTTCTTGGCCAAGCTGGCAGCAAGGTGTGGATACTTATTGGAAGAGCTGATTTTATTGGGAAAAAAAATAGTTGGTGAATTCAGTCAGGGTTGAACAATAAATACTTAAATATCAGTTTCATGCTATTTTCTCATTTCAAAAGGGGGATTGTGGGATTGCTTATAAACACAGGATGTTGTCAGGTAAAATTCTGTCTGCAGTACTTTAGCAACTAATAGCTGTGTGCACAGTTCTGCATTCTGCTTTTTGTTGTTGTTGTTAATCCTCACCCAAGGATATTTTTCCACTGATTTTTAGGCAGAGTGAAAGGAGGGAGGGAGGTTAAGGAAGAAAGAGAGAGAGAGAGAGAGAGAGAGAGAGAGAGGCACATCGATTGATTACCTCCCCTACTCACCCCAACCAAGGCCAGGGATCGAACCTGCAACCCAGGTACATCCCAGGTACATGCCCTTGACTGGCAATTGTACCCACAACCCTTCAGTGTGTGGGCCAATGGTATAACCACTGAGCAACACCAGCCAGGGCTGTATTCTGCTTTCTTTATTTAGCATATGTTATGAATGTATTTCCTTGTAATGACCATTTTTGGGTGATTTTAATGGTTGCACTAATATTCAATAATATGAGTTACTACAATTTATTTAACTATTACCCGAATTATTGGGCAGTTTACTTGGAATTTTAAGAATGCCTCTTTTCCTATATCTCTGCTATCATGTAGAACACTAACATTTAAGGACTTTGCCAGTTGCTATATGAAATGGTATTTCATTTTATTTTTCTATTCTTTTATTGTTCAAGAATAGTTTTCTTATGTAAGCTAAATACCTTTCTTAGCCCTAACCGGTTTGGCTCAGTGGATAGAGCGTCGGCCTGTGGACTCAAGGGTCCCGGGTTCGATTCCGGTCAAGGGCATGTACCTTGGTTGCGGGCACATCCCCAGTAGGGGGTGGGCAAGAGGCAGCTGATCGATGTTTCTCTCTCATCGATGTTTCTAACTCTCTATCCCTCTCCCTTCCTCTCTGTAAAAAATCAATAAAATATATATAAAAAATAAATAAATAAATAAATAAATACCTTTCTTAAAACCTTGCTCACCTATACTTAGCAAACACCTCTTTAAAAATAGCAAAGTTACACTCATCTCTTACCTCAGTTACCAAGGCTTCAAATTTGGTGGGATCCAAACTTAATTATGTTTTACAATATAGATGAACTTTAAAATTTTTGAGCCTTGGCCATTCTTTTAATTGATACATAATTTTAGTCTTTCATATGTTCAACAAATGGTTAGTACTAGAAACTAGCATGTTTACAAGGAATAAAGAACGACAGAGTTTACTGGAGAGGCAGGCCCTATAACAGGAGCTGCATGTATGAATATATTGATACAGGGCTTGGGTGAGGAAATAGGCAGAGTGCCTAGCGCTTGGCAGAGAGTAAAGAATAAACTATTATCATTATTGATAAAGCTATTCTCAAGTACCGTGGCTCCTTTAGGCTATCTCTGGCCCAACAGTGGGAAAAGTTCTAACAGAATCAGCCCAGATCGGCTATCCATGAGTTCTAGAAATTTCTTCTGCCTTTATGGTCAATGTCTGTCTCCCTCCTTCACTTCCTCCCTCTAGTTAAAATCTCCTCAGACGAGGTGTGATTATTAATATCCATGCGGTGAGGTTTATAGATTAACCTCAGAGAATTGAGTAGGCTATACCTTGAGGCTCCCTTTTGTTATCAGATATTGTCTAGAAGGGTCTCTCATCAGTTGGTTATATTTATTTGCATTAGAAGAGGTGAGAAGTGCACCATTTCAAAGGAGGTGTGGGCAGGGTTTATTCCCTCCCAAGCAGAGCTGCCAGGCTCTTCACTGACCGCCTCCCCTCCCCATGGCTTCCTGGCAGCAGCTGGCGGCCACCAGCTGACCTCCCAGCCCCTGTGACCTCATAGTCACAGTAAATTTGACATCATAAAGAGAATATCCCATGGGACCTTCACGTGACCACCATGTTGTGAAAACTAAGACCACAGATTGAAGGTGTGGAGTATGACTTTGTCTTTCCTTCAGTCTGCATGTGCACAAGCCAGATCCGCACAACCCTGAGCTGTTTCCACACTGAAGCACACTATGGCCATGCCCGGCATGCGGTCCAAGTCCACAAAAGAGGGAAGTAGAACCTGACCTGCTGGCTTTCTTTAGTGTGTGAAGGGAGGGGCCACGCTGATCATGGTGAATGGGATGGTGTTGCTACGCATTTTGTGGTGATTTGTGACTAAGCCATATCAGTTGGCAAACTTGGAGGGCTAGTCAGAGACTTGTAATGGTTTTTTATCCCCAGAGGTGATAGAAATGTAAAGGTCTTTTGTTGGGATTGTCTCCCGCCTCCAACCCCTCCCCCGCTCGCCCCCCTGGGAAATTTATGTGATATGTAGTTCTATTTTGAAAGATTTTTTTTCTCTAAGTTTCATTTAGTTCCCAAAGGCCAGTCGACCCACTGTTCTGGCTCCTGCCTTTGACAGAGACTGTTAGAAGCCACACGCTGAATTCATGTGTCTGACAAGTAGTGAGGCTTGACTATGTGGCCTCTTAACTTTATGATTTTCTCATCAGTTTTCTGAATTTTTGCCTATTTTCTTGTTGGTTTTGGTCTTGATGTTTTAACAAGATTAATATATTTACTTTTCAATTTCAATACTGTTTTTTCCAAGAGAGATTTCTTTTATTATTTAAAATATTGTTGTTTTTCCCATTCATTTGTTCTTATGGTACTCTGTATGTTTTTGTACTTTTATATGACTTTTACATTTTTGAACAATCTAATAATTCATTTAAATCATAATTAATATAAAGTCATTGTTAGATGGCTCATAAGTTAGTTTCTTTAGTGAATTGACATTCTGATGACTTGCTCAGCTATCAGTTGTGGGGTGTGGTGTGTGTGTGTGTGTGTGTGCGCATTTTGGAGTTAGTATGCTGGCTCATTTTAACAAGCGTTTTTAATCTGTTTTTTACTCTTTCTCCTCCTGTTTTGCACTTGCCTCAGTCCATCCCTTGAGCCTCCTCATTGGCGTTCAGCCCTCTAGCTCCATGGTGACACTGGAATATAGAACCAGAGGGGGGGGGTTAGAGATTCAGTGCCCTCTCTCCTAGCCTGGCCTTCTTTCCGGGGGTGGGGGACCCTGAGACCAGGGCTGGCTTCAGGCACTGAGCCCGCTGAGGCCCTGTCCTTCACGGAGCACTCACCCTCCACCCGCTGGCTGTGCGGAGCCCACTGCCCCACCTCTAGGGGGAGCCAGCAAGCCCGCAGCTTCAGCCCTGCTCATCTGCTCACAGCTCTGTCCAAGTTCATCTCTAGAAAAATGTCCACCCTGCCTTCTCCTTTCTATGTATTTTATTTTAAATGATAACAACAGCAATATTATTTTTGTGTAATTTTGGAGGCAAGGGGGGACATAAAAGCATGATCTATATTGTCTTGATTGATTGAAAGTAAAAATTGCTCTTTACAAACAATTCCCCACATTTCCAAGACACCTATATGCTCCTTGTGGTTGGAAGCAGATACAATTTTGAAACAATATTGCTTAATATTCTCCTGTTGGTTAGTTTCTTTTTGTTGTTGTTGTTTAAATATTAAGATATGGAATATGCCTTTTTGTGAACATTTGTTTATCGATCAATAAATATTTGTTGCGGGCACACTATGTGCCAGGCACTGTGCGGGGTGATAGGAATACAGTCGTGACTAAAACCCAGTCCCTGCTCTGGGGGATCTTACACTCCGGGAAGAGCTGAGTGTGTCATGTACAGGTACGGAGGTGCAGGCAGAGGCATCCAGCCCGGAAGGCAGCAGCAGGTGCAGACAGACAGCCCAGAGCGGAGCCTGGGGCTCTGGGCTCTCGCAGAACGCAGTTCCATCTGACATGTATAAGAACCTCTTATAGCCCTGGCTGGTTTGGCTCAGTGGATAGAGCTTCAGCCTGTGGACTGAAGGGTCTCAGGTTCGATTCCGGTCAGGGCACATGCCCGGGTTGAGGGCTCGATCCCCAGTGTGGGGTGTGCAGGAGGCAGCCAATCAATGATTCTCTCTCATCATTGATGTTTCTCTCTCTCCCTCTCCCTTCCTCTCTGAAATCAATAAAAAAAAGAACCTCTTATAAACTGATAAGGAAAGTGGTCAAAAGATGTTAACTATCATCAGATATTCTCAAAAGGAAATTAAATTAAATATATGAAAAAGTTGTATAACCCGAATAGTAATTTACCAGTAGCAACAATGAGATCCTGTTTCTTACGGTGCATTGATGGACAGAGTTCATGAAGCCAACACTGGTTCTGACGACAGTTCCCCAAACAGTTTTGTCTTCTTTTTATGTGGTGGTGATTTTATAAAGATATAGTTTTGGGAAGAAAAGAGGTTAGCAACGATATCTCTTGATTTTTTTCTTAACGACTTTCTATATGTTATAATTTGCTACAATTATATTGACCTTAAAGTCAGGAAAACATGCTGTGTAGCAGGTGGCGCCACCTTTGAAAGAACATGTCAGCCTCTCCAATGACGCTTTCCTGTGCATTGCTGTGTAGGTGTTCCCTCTGGCACACGTGTGCAATGACACAAACAAGATGACATTAATTAACCCCCAAGGAGTCAAGCTCAACGTCTACAAGCAAAAGGTGGAGCAGGCAATTAAGTCCTACGAAAAGTGAGTGTTCCTCAGCTCCCAAGCAGGGCCCTGGGATTTGTTTGTTTTGGCTTGTTTTCTCCTCTTTTAGCTTAGATTTCTCATCTGGAGCAACTGTTTAAAACTCACCTGCAAGAAATAGCCAATTCAGCAGGAGCCGCAGCAAACACAGACACCCCCCTGTGCGGCACTGCGTTAAATACCTCACCCCAACATGCCAACAGTTTCAAACCCTCTTCCCTTTCCCAAGGGAGGGGGGACATAAAAGCATGAGCTATATTGTCTTGATTGATTGAAAGTAAAAATTACTTTTTACAAACAATTCCCCACATTTCCAAGACGCCTATACGCCCCTTGTGGTTTGAAGCAGATACAATTTTGAAACGACAGTATTCTCCTGTTAGACTTTCTTTTTCTTTTTTGTTTAAGTATTAAGATATGCAATATGCCTTTTTGCGAACATATATTTATGCCTCTTCTGCCCAGTGGGCCTCTCCCTCCTCCTCAGTGAGGCCTTGCCCATCCCCCCTCGCCCGGCGCTCCCGGTGGCAGGGCCGGGGCAACCTGCCTTCCCCTGGGCCTCTTCCTCCTAACGGATGTCACTCTATATACTTGACTATTGAAATTTAATTTGATCTAATTCAAGTTAAGTCATTAAAATTCTTCAAATTCAGCTATTCAAAATGTAATATGATATTATTCCTATTATCATTTAATTTCCTTGAATCATTCCAATACCTGCCTTCTCCAAGTGCCTGCTCTGGGGGAGCCTGGGACGGCCTCGGGTGGGGAGGGAGGTAGGCAATTCCGGGGTTCACTCGCGGCTCGGACATGGACGTGGCGAGTCCTGACAGCGGGCTCCCCTCTCATCCCCCGAATCTGCTGACCCTGAAGAACCATAAGTAGATGAGTTTCATTGTTATGCAGCCCTGATTCCTCTGAGAACCAAAGTGCAGTCAGTGACTCGCCCGTTCCTCCCTTCCCGTGAGTGAGTCTGGAAAGCCTTCTAGTACCTTTAGCGAAGCAGTATATACACTGTTATTATTAGTAATGACATTAATTTTAATGACTAATTTTAATGTTGACTACATTTGTATTATTTAGTGTTATTAACTTGATGTTTATATTAAATGAATTGTTTAACATTATTGTTTAATAATATTAATTTTTTCCAACTTTTAAATGTATTTTTTATTGGTGATAGTATTACAGATCTCTCCCATTTTTCCCCTTCCCCCTCTCCTGCCAGCCCGTACCCAGTCCCCAGGCCTTCACTACCCTATGCCCGTGTCCATGGTCTGTGCGTAAAAGTATATAAGTCCTTTGGTTTATCTCTTCTCGTCCCCCCCTCCCCACATCGAGGTAGGTCAGTCTGTTCCATGCCTCCATGCTTCGGGTCTTATTTTGTTGGTCAATTCATTGTGTTCATTAGATTCCACAAATAAGTGGATCATGTGATACTTGTCTTTCTCCGTTTGGTTTATTTCACTTAACATAATAGTCTCCAGGTCCATCCATGCTGTCCCCAAGGGTAAGAGATCCCTCTTTTTTACTGCTGCACAGTATTCCATAGTGTAAATGTCCCACAGCTTTTTTATCCTTTACTATTATACAGAATATGACATTACTGTTACAGAGGATAAACTTCCTGATCGTTTGCGTTCAATAGTATTTAAGAATTTTGTTGGTATGAGTGTCAATACCCTTTTCTACCTTGCTCCACCTTCCTAAAGACATGCCTAATATGCAAAGTAATGAGACAGTTACTCCCACCCCATCCGCAATATAATATTTCTAAGGTGTTTCCCACCGCAACTAAGCCAGACGTCACCTGTACGGTTGGGGATAAGCAGGCACATGGGAGGCTCACAGCCCTTCGGCCAACATGGCGGCATAAACTAGCTGTTCTGGTCACACTGAGTGCCTGTGTGCGGGAGCACTTCTGTTGCAGTATTTTAAGAATGGAAGCAGCAAAAAAAAAAAAAAAAAAAGAATGGAAGCAGCAATGTTGGCTTTGTGTGTCTGAGTACTGGCTCTGCATGGAGATTGCCAGGACCAGCTGGATTCTGGGGTGATTACTCTGCCGCTTTTTTTTTTTGAGTCTAAGGTCAAGGTTGCAGCCCTCAGATCATGGGAGACCATGTTAGTAACCTCTACTTACTGATCGGCTGCCGCCTAGACTTCTGAAGTGTCGTTAGGACAGGTTACTTTGCAAATGAGCCACTCTTGTTATAAGTGGTTTGTGGGGCAGAGAGATGGAAAGCGAGTGAAAGTCACTCCCCAGGCGGATTTCACTCTTCCCATCCAACGGAAGAGGAAAACTGCACAGGAGCATCCCTGAGTCCAGCGCAGAGATGCCCTGTGTCCAGTGCCCTCGGGCATCCCATAGGGACCACCCGCATCCCATAGGGACCACCCGCATCCCACATGTGAAGGGACTTCCCAGGGTCTCCATCCCCTCCCGTCCGTGGAGCGGGGATCCACACTCTCAGTTGTCCTCAGCTCACACCCACCCACTTTTTGGCCGTGTGCTTTACACTATTTAGTGAAGATGGACAATAGGGGAATAACAGAGGTGATGAAAATGTGCTCTTGGAAACAGTTTTTTTCTAAAGGATGGAATTAAAATTAGACGTGCTAAGTAATTGGACATACATCCACTAAACCAATGGTTTCTCAGCCTGCCAAGCGTGGCTCACCCCTCTCCAGAGCCTGGAGGCCATGAGCCCGGGGTTATTCCTGGTCGCAGGCAGGTGTGGGCAAAAGTAAGTGCACGGGACCATGTGACAACCTTCTGAGTGAACGAAGCTACTGTAATAATCACCGCCTGCATGTCCTTTTCCATTTCCAACAACTGTAACCTACTTTTGCCCACCCCTGGACATACATCCCAGTTCTCTCAGTGCCAAGTGGGTTCTGCGATCCTTGTTTCATCGATAAGAAAATAGAGTTTCAAAGAGTCACATCACACAGGCTCACACAGCAGCCAGTGGAGACCTGAGATTTGAACCCGAACCCGTGTAGCTCTGAGCCCTGGTCCACACGCCCAGCCTCCCTAGTACATTGCCTCCGCTGTCAAGGTTTAGATTTAGGAGGATTTTTAAATAAGTTTTTTTTCTAGAAAAGTGTGCATGCACACACACACACACACAAACCCAAAATGCATCCTATGAATCATTTTTTTATTGTCTAAAGTTTTACATATTTCTTCTTTTTCTCCGATTGACACCCCCCCCCCCCGCCACAGCCATTCCCACCCCCGAGGGCAAGCCCCCACCGCCCCAGTGTCTGTGTCCATTGGTCATGCTAACATGCATGCATACAAGTCCTTTGGTTGACCCATGAATCATTTTGAAGTCTCAGAAGCCCTGATCATTGTTGCATAAACCACATGGTTAAAGAAACCCAATTTTCAAATAGACCCCAAAGAACCAACAACTTCAGGTGAGACAGGACCACCGAGCTGGCTTACTTCCTACTCCCTGATTCTATCGCTTCCCGAGCACCTACGCGTGTCAGACACGCGCGCCCCTGCTGAGTCCTCGCAGTAACACGGGGAGGGCACTGTCAGTGTCCCCATTCCACAGAACAGCCTCTCCCCAAGTCCAGGACGAGAAGCTGCCTGACTCTGGCCTGTGCACCCCCTTTCTGTGCCAGGAGAGCAGGGCAGGATAAAACCCCCAAGTTTGTTCTCAGAGCCCTGGTGACTGATGCTGGGCCAGGGGTTAGAAGAATGGCTTGTGGAGAGTGACCGTGTTCTCCCCCCTCATTGACTGAAGCAGTTTTTTCACGGATAGCCGCTCACACCTGGGCCAGTGCTCTGCCCTGCACTGCAGGAGCCTGGTGGGTAGCGACGTAGGGTCAGCACAGGCCTGGCAGGAGCCCTGCAAGAAGCATCGCTGGTTAGTGATGAGAAGGAGCTCCGCCCACCTACAGAAACCATCAGGCTCCAACTCCCCCTTTCTTCTTGGGTTGACAAGCACCTCTGCAGACTGCTCAGTGATGAGGTTTAGTCTCAGCATCGCCAACTAGCGGTGGGGGCGAGCAAGGCCCTCATCAGTCCGCCTCCCGGAGGCTTCCTTTGGAAAGTGAGGTCTCCACAGTGTGACGCACTCCTGTGCTGGGTGACCCTGGCAACCTCCTTTGCTCGGAGAATCCAGGCAGAAGAAAGTCTAAAGAAGCAAATTAACGCCATACTTATGTTTACTTTGGAAGAACAGCAGTGTGTCTTCATGCGAGATCACGAGGCCCAGCTTGTTGCTGCCTCTCCCTGGCCTGGTCTTCCCTGACAGAGCTGGGAGCTGCCCCGCCTTTGCTACAGGGCTTCCGAGTGGCCTGGGGGAGGAGTGTGGGCCAGTGGGGATGGAAGCTGGCCTGCGCTCGCCCTGCACTGCCCTTCAGAACCTGGGCTCAGCCTTTTGCTATGAAACGAGGTGTTGGTACTAATTGTTTTCAATTTTTTTTTTTAAACAGGCGCTTGAATAAAATTGTCTGGCGAGCATTATCTCAAGAGGAAAAAGAAAAGTAAGCCAGTTCCTCACTTTAAAAAAAAATTTTTTGTGTCATTTACATAACCTACAACTAAATTTTTTAAAGTGAACAATTCAATAGTATTTAAATTATTCAAAATGTTGTACCAACCACTGCCTCCCTCTAGTTTCAAAACTGTTCTATCACCTCAGAAAAATTCCTTGTACCCATTAAGTAATCCTTCCCCTCCCCCTCTCTCCCTCTACCTCTAAACTTGCCTATTCTGGATATATCATATGGAAGAAATCATACATTGTGTGACTTTCTGTGTCTGGCTTCCTTTACTTCGTTAATGTAAAAACTTAACATTTTCAAGGTTCATCCAAGTTGTAGCATAGACAGTACTGTATTCCTGCTCATTGCGGAGTAGTGATCCATTGTGTGTATCTACCAGCTTGCTTACCCGCTGATGGGTGTACATTCATGCAGAAGCCTCGGTGTGGACATGGGTTTTCATTTCTCTCGAGTGCATAACGAAGAGTGGTTTGCTGGGTCACAGGCAATTCTATGTTTAACTTTTGAGGAATCACCAAATTGTTTGCCACAGCAACTGCACCATTTTACATCCCCACCAGCAAGATGTGTGGGTTCTTGTTCTTCCACAATCCTTGCGTACTTTCCTTCTTTTCTTCTGAAGCCATCCTAATGGGTGTGAAGTGATATCTCACTATAGTTTCCAATTCCACTTCCTTAAGGTCCAGTAATGTTGAGCATCTTTCATATGGCCATATGCGTCTCTTCAGTGAAATATCTATTCAAGTCCTTCAGCCATTTTTAAACTGA
Organism: Myotis brandtii; assembly: GCF_000412655.1. Taxonomy (NCBI): domain Eukaryota; kingdom Metazoa; phylum Chordata; class Mammalia; order Chiroptera; family Vespertilionidae; genus Myotis; species Myotis brandtii. The sequence continues at coordinate 838,629 of NW_005355890.1, read as the reverse complement.
GTTGTTTGTCCTCTTGTTGTTGAGTTGGAAGAGTTCTGGATGTTCAGCCTTTATCAGGTCAATATTTTAACATTCCTGATAATTTCCCTTTTCTCCCCAGAAGTTTTTAATGTTTATGATATTGATTTATCTACTTTTTCTTATACTTGTGGTGTCAAACCTAAGAATTCAATCCATTGCCAAATAAAAGGTCATGAACATTTACCCCTGTAATCTCTTCTAATACTTCTCTGGCTTTAGCTCTTACACTGAGGTCACTGATCAATTCTGAGTGAATTTTTATATATGGAGTGAGATTGTCTCTATCTGAAATAGAGATAGTTTTACTTCTTTCCAATTTGTAGGCCTTATGTTTTCCTTCTTGTCTAGTTATCTGGATTCCACTCCCTGCACATGGTTGAATGAATGCCAGTGGTGAAGGGGGCATCTTGTCTTGTTCCTGATCACAGGGGAATGCTTTCAATCTCTCACCACTGGGTGGGGTGTTGAGAGTTTTTCATAAATGCCCTTTATCATATAAGGAAGTTCCCTTCTACTCCTAGTTTGCTCATTGTGTTGTATCGCAAATCAGCGAGCTGGACAAGACGCCTAATGAGCCAATTAGTTAGGAGTCATCTTTATTGCACGCAGGTTCAGAGCAGATTACCTCTGTCAAATTCTGAACCCCACATACAGGAAGTCTCCCATATTTATACTTTTCGAGCCTCTTTGTTTGCAGATATTACAAAGGGCTCTGTGTGAATTATTGTTACAGACAGTTGTAACCTTGAATGCACTTGGCATAAGAATATGGGAATTATCTATTACATTGGATGGCTAGCTTGCAAGGTCAGACAGTTAAGTTTATCTTCTATTATTTGAACTAAAAACAAAGTCATTTTATAGAATAACAGACTGAGTTTACAGGACTAGGGACTATCTAACAATAGTAGGGAGTTTCAAACAGCAGTTTCATACAGGATGGAGGTTACTATGCTTCAATTGTTTTTATCATAAGGGGTATTTGTTGGATTTTGTGAAATGCTTTTCCTACATCTATTGAGATGATTGTGTGGGTTTTTCCCTTGTTCTGCTGATGGCTGTGGTGCATTAAATCAATTGATTTCCTCAGGTGAACCACCTCACGTGCCTGGGTTGAATCCCACTTGGGTCCTGGTGTGCAGTGCTTGATGCTCGGTTTGGTTTGGTGGCTGCCATTGTGTTGAGGCTATTTACCACTCTATTCCTAAAGGCAATGGTCCTGTAGCTTTCTTTTCTCTAGTTCTTTGTCTGGTGTTGGCACTGAGATAATACTGCCATTTTTAAGTGGTTCCTTTGATGGGGCCATCTTTCTCCATTTCTTTGTATGCCTTAGCACCTTTAGCTGAGTTTAGAGCATTTGAAAGGAACAGACGCCTCTCCCAGTCATTATACACTGTTTTCTTATGGGGAAGACCTCGTGCAATCATCCAGGCTGGAGATCCCAGGAACCTCTCAACTCTTTCCTGGGGGTGTGTCTTCTCCAGGCTTGTGTGCGTCCTTTCCCAGAGGGTTGCTTTTCAGGAGCCTTGGTGTCTGGGGTTGGTGCTGCAGGATCTCTGGAGCTGTGGCAGCCATGGACTTGACTTTGTTCTCAGCTGCCCCTAACCCGGCATCCAAGTGAACAGCCCATCCCATCAGCACTGTGAGTCAGATAGACAGAAACCAGTCCCTCTGACAGACCCCAACAAGCCAGAATGTTGGGCGCATATTCCCCTTTCTCTTTCCCTCCCAAGGAAGAAGTTTTTCTCTCAATTGTGTTGCCTTGTGCCTGGGGAGAGGTTGGGCCAGGCAACATGCAATAAACTTTCCTACGCACTTCAGTGGCTGCTCTTCTTGGGTTTGTGGCGTGCTGAAGCTCTGCGTGGTTTCTGGAATTCTCTCAAAGGCAATTTGGTTCGTATACTGTTGATAAGTCGGTATCTCTGTGGGGAAACGAAGGCCTAGGGTTTCTTATTCCACCATCTTGCTGACGTCACTCCAAGTTAGATTTTTAACAGGAATTTTTGCTGTCATCGGGAGACAAGTTTGTTTGTGGATTGAGTCCTGTGGTTGTGCTGGGTTTGCACTCTTCCTCCAACACCCTGCGTCTAAGGAGGTGACGCTCAGCAGTCAGTGATGACAGTGATGCAGTGAGCTCTCTCCCCACCCACCCCCTCTCTCTCCTTCCACCGAGTGTGGTTCCCTGGTAGTGGGACTGGAAGTGGACTCCGGGACCTGGGCCATCCCACCACCTGAACAGCTCCTAGAAAGTCCAGCTGCTGTTCCCTGTGCACCCAAACCATGAACCGGGACAGTTCAAGGAGGAGAGCAAAATCGCTAAAATGGGCAAGGAGAAGAGTTACTGCACTGAGGCCGACAGTGGGTTTGTTTAGTTTTTTCCTCCTTTGTTCTCCAGATTCACTGCTAAGAGACCGTTGTGTGAACTTTCTTTGAAGCACATTTTTGGTTCCACCAAATGTTAGGCCTAGGGAGGAAGAAATGGGTTCTAAATATGCCCAAAAGAAATGGTTGGGGAAAAGTCACGTGTATCAAACTTCTTTAAAATCAGATAATCAAATTAGATCATGAGGAAGAGTGCCTACCAGAGTTTACAGAAGGTTACGTTTAACTTGTGCAAGCTACCGAGAGGGTGTGGCTGTGATTCTGTTAACTGATACCCAACACCGGCTTTGACGGATGTTTCTCAGGAGAGGGTTTACTAAAAACCATCTTGCCGTATTTTTCCTATTATGGTCACTTCCTTTACTTCCTTTGTTCTTTTGTTTCTTCTTCCCTTTTCTTCCTTAGGCTGGATGCAAACAAACCAATGCGATACTTGGAAAACAAGGCAGCTTTAAATGAGGCGTTGGAACGGCTGAATTGGCCCATTTCACTGAAAGAGCTGTCGATGCTGGAGAATGAAATCCTAGCTGGGAAGATGTACATCCAGCAGGCCATGGAGCTGCAGGAGGCCGCCATGAAGGAGGACACTGTGAGCAAGGCACCTGCAGAGGTGGGTACCGTGGAGGTGTCTGTGTTGCCTCCCTCCCTCCCGGCAGTCACTGCCACCCCTGTGCTGGCCTGCCTTCTCTCTCCCACCCACCACACTGACGGCTGAAAGCCTTAGCGCCAACCCGGTGAGGGTCCAAGGACTTCTTTCAACAGGAATTAAATGCTATTTGATTTTACTGTGGCCTTATTTTTAAAACAATACCTCTTTTAGCTGCAAAATAAAACTAAGCAGAAGTATAATGTCATGATTAAAAGCCTGGATTTGCAATAAGTCAGAGCAAGGTCCAAATTCAGATCTGCCACTGATCCCAGTATGATCTTGGCCAATTACTCTGTCACTCTAAATTTTAGTTTTTGTTTGTTTATTTGTTTAATATTTTGTTTTTATTGTTGACACTGTTACAGATGCCCCTGTGCCCACCTCTATCCAGACCCTGCCCTCCCCTCCCTCTGACCCTCACCGCATTGCTGTCTGTGCCCATGAGCTATGCATATATGTTCTTTGGTTATTCTCTTCACCTTTTTTCGTCCCATCCATCCCACCATCCTCTGACGTCTGTCAGTCTGTTCCATGTATCCATGCCTCTGGTTCTATTTTGTTCATCAGTTTATTTTGTTCATTAGATTCCACAAAAAAGTGAGATCATGTGGTATTTGTCTTTCTCTGACTGGCTTGTTTCGCTTAATATAATAATCTCCAGGTCCATCCAGGCTGTTGCAAAAATAAGAGTTCCTTCTTTTTTATTGACACATAGTATTTCCATTGTGTAAATGTGCCACAGCTTTTTAATCCACTCATCTACCAATGCAACATGGGCTGTTTCCAGATCTTGGCTATTGTAAACAACGCTGCTATAAACATAGGGGTGCATATATTCTTTTTGACTGGTGTTTCAGGATTCTTAAGATATATTCCCATTAGTGGGATTTCAGGGTCAGGTGGTAGTTCCATTTTTAATTTTTTGAGGAAACTCCACACTGTTTCCCACAGTGGCTACACCAGTCTGCATTCCCACCAGCAGTGCACAAGGGTTTTCTTTTCTCCACATCCTCACCAGCACTTTTTTGTGGATTATTTTTCTTTGTTTTTATTTTTTAATAAAAAAATATTTACTGTTGAAAGTGTTACATATACCCCCTTTCCGCCCATTGAACCCTTCTAACCCATCCCCATCCCAAGCCTTCACCACCCCATTGTCTGTGTCCATGGATTATGCATATATGCATACAAGTTTTGGTTTATCTCTTCCCACACACCCAACCTCCCCGCCTTCCCTCTGAGATTCCACAGTATGTTCTATGCTTCTATGTCTCTGTATCTATTTTGTTCATCAGTTTATTTTGTTCATTAGATTCCACATATGAGTGAGATTGTGTGATTCTTGTCTTCCTCTGACTGGCTTATTTTACTTAGCATGATACTCTCCAGGTCCCTCCATGCTGTCTCAAAGGGTAAGAGATCCTTCTTTTTTACTGCTGCATAGTATCCCATGGCATAAATGTACTACAACTTCTTTATCCACTCATCTACTGATGGGCACTTGGGCTGTTTCCATATCTTAGCTATTCTAAATTGCCCTGCTATGAATACAGGGGTGCATACATTCCTTCTGATTGGTGTTTCGGATTTCTTGGGATATATTTCTAGAAGTGGGATCATTGGGTCAAATAGCAGTTCCATATTTATTTTTTTGAACCTCCATACTGTTTTTCATAATGGCTGCACTAGTCTGCATTCCCACCAGCAGTGTACTAGGGTTCCCTTTTCTTCACATCCTCACCAGCACTCATCATTTGTTGATTTGTTGATTCTAGCCATTCTGACAGGTGTGAGGTGATACCTCATGGTTATTTTAATCTGTATCTCTTTGATAATCAGAGACTGACATTTTCTTGACTCTTGGCCATCTGTATGTCCACTTCGGAGAATTGTCTATTTAGGCCCTTTGCCCATTTTTAAATTGTCTTCCTTGTTGTTGTATAAGATCCTTATATATTTTGGATGTTAACCCTTTATCAGATGTATCTTTGCCAAATATGTTCTCCCATACAGTGGGCTCCCTTTTCATTTTGTTGATGGTTTCTTTTGCTGAGCAGAAGCTTTTTATTTTGATGTAGTCCCATTTGTTTATTTTCTC
>NW_005355890.1:796623-832516 GCF_000412655.1 Myotis brandtii | reverse complement strand
ATGTATTGCTGGATCCAATTTGCTAATCTTTTGTTGAGGATTTTAGCATGTATGTTCATCAGGAATATTGGCCTGTAATTCTCTTTCTTTGTCGTGTCTTTATCTGGTTATGGAATTAGGGTAATGCTGGCCTCATAGAAAGAATTTGGAAGTGTTCCTTCCTCTTGGATTTTTTGGAATAGTTTGAGGAGAATAAGGGTTAGTTCTTTGAATATTTGGTAAAACTCCCCTGTGAAACCGTCCAGACCAGGGCTTTAGTTTGCTGAGAGGTTGTTTTTGTTGTTGTTGTTGTTTGTTTGTTTTTCTGCTTCAATTTCATCAGTAGTTATTGGCCTATTCAGGTTTTCTGATTCTTCCTGATCGAGTTTTGGAAGGTTGGATTTTTCTAGGAATATGTCTATTTTGGCCAGGTTGTCCCGTTTGTTGGAATAAAGTCGTTCATAGTATTTTTTTCAAATAATCCTTTGTATTTCTGTGGTGTCAGGTATTACTTCACCTCTTTCATTTCTGATTTTGTTTCTTTGGGTCCTCTCTCTGTTTCTTGATGAACCTGGCTAGAGGTTCATCAATCTTGTTTATCTTTTCAAAGAACCAGCTCTTGGTTTTATTGATCTTTTGTATTTTTTGTCTCTATGTCATTTTTTCTGCTCTGAACTTTATCATTTCCTTCCTTTTGCTTACCGTGCGCTTTTCTTGTTGTCCTCTTTCTAATTCTTTAGGTTGTAGTAGTGTTAGATAACTTATTACCAGTTTTTCTTGTTTATTTTTTGTTTTGTTTTGTTTTTTGTTTTTGAGGTAGGCCTGTAGTGCTATGAACTTCCCTCTCAGGAATGCTTTCACTGTGTCCCATAGATTTTTGGATTGCTATATGCTCATTTGCATTTGTTTCCAGAATGTTTTTTGTTTGTTTGTTTGTTTGTTTGTTTGTTTGTTGTTTTAATTCTCACTGGAGGATATTTTTCTATTGACTTTGAGAGAGAGTGGAAGAGAGAGGGAGACAGAGAGAGAAATATCAATATGAGAGAACCACATCGATTGGTATCCTCTTGCACATGCCCTGACCAGGGCCCAGGCTGGGGAGGATCCTGCAACCAAGGTACATGCCCTTGACCAGAATCAACCCCGGGACTCTGTTATGCAGACCAACGCTCTGTCCACTGAGCCAAACCAGATAGGGCCAGGATGTTTTTTATTTCTTCTTTGATCTATCTGGTAACCCATTCATTATTTACTGGCATGTTATTTAGCCTCCATGTATTTGATTGTTTTTGAGTGTGTTTATTGTAGCTGATTTCTAATTTCATGCCATTGTGGTCTGAGAAAATACTTGATACAATTTCAATCTTCTTGAACTTGTTAAGACTTATTTTCTGTCCTAACAAGTGGTCTATCTTTGTGAATGACCCATGTGCACTTGAGAAGAATGTATATTCTGCTGCTTTGGGTGAAATGCTCTGAAGATATCAGTTAAATCCATCTGATCCAGTGTGTCATTTAAGGTTATTGTTGCCTCGTTGATTTTTTTGTCTGGAAGATCTATCATTGATGACAGTGGGTTGTTAAAGTCCCCTACTATGACTGTATTGCTGTCGATCTCTCCCTTAAAGTCCACCAAGATTTTCTGGGTATATTTGGGTGCTCCTATATTGGGTGCATATGTTTACCAGGGGTACATCCTCTTGTTGGAGTGATCCCTTTAGTATTATGTAGTGACCTTCTTTGTCTCTTTTATAGCTTTATTTTCAGGTCTGTTTTGTCAGATATGAGTATTGCTACCCCAGTTTTATTTTTTTCGTTTCCATTTGCACGGAATATTTTTTTTCATCCCTTCACTTTCATCCTGTGTGACTCTTTTGTTCTGAGGTGGGTCTCTTGTAGACAGCATATAATCGGGGCATGTTTTTGTATTCATTCAGCTACCCTATGTCTTTTGATTGGAGCATTTGATCATTTATATTTAAGGTTATTATTGATAGGTACTTGTTTATTGCCATTTTTTCTTTATGCCTATGTTCCTCTATTTCTCTATTTCTTCTTCTTAATGCAATCCCTTTAACATTTCTTGCAGTGCTAGTTTAGTGGTACTGAACTCCTTTAGCCTTCTCTTATCTCTAAAGTTTAGTATTTTTACTTATAAAATAGGAGTATTAGTAGTATCTGCCTCAGAGGATTATTATGAGAGTAAAATGAGCATTTAAAGAACTTAGTATTAAAAGTCCACTTTAAGTGCTAGCAATTATTATTAATAAAACAAAGCTTGTAAAAAGGAAGGATAATTTATTATAGGAGTGCTTTATTATTAATTACCCCTTTGAATCTTTTTCTTCTAGTTTTTTTCCTCCTTGAATATATTTTTTACATAGATGAAGTCAGAGTGTCCATAATCATTTTATCTTCTGCTTTTTAATTTAGCATTATCTCATATACTTTCTCTTTGTTTTGACGGAGTCATGAGATTGGTATTTTTGTGGTTATATAACATTTCATGATGTGTGTGTATATATATACACTGATTTATTTAACTCTTCACTGAATGTTGGACAGTTAGCTTATTTTCCAGTTTTCTTCCCTTTCACATCCTGTTTTAATGATTTCTGTGGTGCACATAGTTTAATTTATTAGGATAAATTTTTAGGAGTGGGATCCTTAGATCAGAGGGCAGGAACATTTTGGGGCTCTAAATACTGTTGCAAGTATAACACCCCTTTTCTGACTGCAGATGGCTATGATAGACCTGGAATAGTTCATCTGAAACCTTACTGAGTTCTATTGAATTTTCACCCAAGGACAGTGTTAAAATTACACCCAAAGCACTGACCTTTGAGATCCATCATATTTTGTTTCAATCTTTGCTGAGTGATATTTGTTTTGCCTGATATTCTGTAGTTGCTGTTCTAGATTCCTGTATGTGTTTGTTTTTATTTAATTTTATTTCCCCCCCTCAAAAATGACATTTCCTCCTTCAGTGTAGAAAGCTATTTCTTTTGTTCAGAATGCAAACTTTTTATCATGTACTTATCATTTTTATTTATTTTGTTTTATAATATATATATATGTACATATATATATATTTACATATATAGCTTTTTGTTTTTATTTTTTAAAAATTTACTTCCTCAAGTATTGTTTAGTGTTTTCTTGGGAGGCACCATCTGATGCCTCCAAATGTGTGGCTGTCTGTTGGGGTGCCTCCCCTAGATGTCCTGCAGGTACCCAAGACTCAAGAAGACTGAAGGTGAATTAACTCCTTCGCCCTGAAAAGGAACTCTTTTTCATCATGCGGCTTCCTCTCTGTTTGTTCTTTCTTTTATTCATTGAGATATTTTTTAGTCCCTATGAGGTGCCAAGCACTACTCTAGATATTAGAAGTACCTAAACCCACAGATCGAATCCTCCCTCCCTTTAGCTGGGAGACAGAGCATTGCAGGTCCCAAATGATGGGCCTTCCTGTGGTGAACTGTGGAGAAACCGCTGCCTAACAGCAGGATTCGGCAGCACTCTTCATGCTCTACGTCACATTACATTTAAAAATGGGAAGTGTTGCTGATGGAGTGAAAGGAAGACTTGTGGTTCAGAATAAAGACTGTGTTCTGATGAATTTATCTAGAATCGTGGGAATCAGATGCTCATTCTTTATGGGATATAAGTTAATTGTTCAGTTTGTTTATTTCCCTTAGCCACAGTGTGGGGATAAATATAATTTCCATAATTTCTTCATCTAAAAATATTTGTTCACTCCCTAACCTAGACTAGATTCCGTGCTTGACACAGTTGGGCTGGCTGTTCTCTCTCTCTCCTTGGGGCCTCGCAAGGTGCTTCTCTACACTGGGTGCACAGTGGGGGCTTGTTAACTGCACTGAGGACTTGGGCCCAGCCTAGTGGAGGAGACATGTTGGAATAGAACATAAGCTCCGTGAGCGCCTAGACCTTGTCTGGCCTTCTTTATAGCTGCATCCATAGCACTGAGAATGGTGTCTGGCACACGGCAAGCACTCAGCAAATATTTATTGAATGAATGAAACCCAGATCCTTATATAAGATTATTATAGATGTGGCAACAAAGGCATACCCATAGAGCAACTAGCAGATGGGAAAAAGTGAACAGTTCTGACTGGGAGCTGGAGAAAGTTTCATGGAGGGGTAATTAAGTTTGGTCTGGAAGAATGTGTAAGGGTTGTGGTGTGAGAAATGTTCTGAGGGAAAGAAATAGTCTGTGAAAAGGCATGGAGGTGGGAATAATATGGTGGGCTCCCCAGGGGTGGGCTCCCCGGGGGCGGGAGACAAGACAAAAAGGGAAGATGACACTAGAATATGAGGAACCTGGAATTCTCTCCTAGGACCAAGGCCTATAGGTGCCTATAGGAAATGAATTCCCAGGGACGGGTTTTCAGCAAGTGGAAGATGTTAGAAAATCTGTGTCTTGGAGAGATTCTTTTGGCAGCAAGATGAGAACCAATGTAGAGGGGAAATGCCAAAACCAGGTGCAGCATTCCCCTGAGAGGCGTTGAGTCCTTGAGCCAAGCCTGAGAGTGGGGAGGGAATAGGTAACAGGAACATGACTTGTGGAAAGTGCATGTGTGTGGCAAGCCAGGGGTAAAGGCGAGGGTGCCCACAGATTCCTGTCTTGGACAACTGGGGAGACAGAGATACTGTCAACCACTTCCATACTGCCCCTGCTTCTCAGGGCCACAGTGTTCCCTGGACAGCCATCTAAACCCCTGTCATTCCCTAACTCCTTCCCACATTGTTCTGAGGCTACCCAGCAGGAGCTCAGCTGTGAAGCAATGCGAGTTGCCCTGGGGCCTTGGGCCAGCTGCAAGTTTGTTAGGTAATTTTCAGATTGCAAAGGGCCAGGCCTTTCATATTCAAAAGCCAGCGCACAGCTTGGGCGGGGCAGGGGTCTCAGGGGATCAACAGGGCGGAGCAAGCACTATGGCTGCCCTCAGAGGCCCTGCTTCTCAGTGTCCCGGCAATCACTGCAAGCATCTTCAAGAGAAAGCTGCCCTCAAGTTCCGACCGATGCCAGACAGTCCCGTTTCTCCCGTATGAGTCTGGATCCCCAGAGACTCGCCTGGAACTGGAGCTCAGAGCTTGAGACTCCCTCCCAATTGAAAATGACAACCGTGTCCTCAGCCACCAGCCCTCTCCGCATGCACCTCTGTACCTCTGTACTTTACTTCCCCACCGCAGCTCCTCTGAGTCTCGGTATGCTTTTCTCTTTCCTTCTAGTTGTAGAATTTCCACTTAGCCAGCCTTCCTGTGGTTCTGGATGATGTCCATTCCATCTTTTAGTTGTATTCTTGAAGTGGTTGTGCTAAGCAGCAATCTCCGGTGTTTACCTATGCCACCATCTTGGTTTTTTTTCCAAGGAACTCTTTTTCATCATGCGGCTTCCTCTCTGTTTGTTCTTTCTTTTATTCATTGAGATATTTTTTAGTCCCTATAAGGTGCCAAGCACTACTCTAGGTATTAGAAGTACCTAAACCCACAGATCGAATCCTCCCTCCCTTTAGCTGGGAGACAGAGCATTGCAGGTCCCAAATGATGGGCCTTCCTGTGGTGAACTGTGGAGAAACCGCTGCCTAACAGCAGGATTCGGCAGCACTCTTCATGCTCTACGTCACATTACATTTAAAAATGGGAAGTGTTGCTGACGGAGTGAAAGGAAGACTTGTGGTTCAGAATAAAGACTGTGTTCTGATGAATTTATCTAGAATCGTGGGAATCAGAAGCTCATTCTTTATGGGATATAAGTTAATTGTTCAGTTTGTTTATTTCCCTTAGCCACAGTGTGGGGATAAATATAATTTCCATAATTTCTTCATCTAAAAATATTTGTTCACTCCCTAACCTAGACTAGATTCCGTGCTTGACACAGTTGGGCTGGCTGTTCTCTCTCTCTCCTTGGGGCCTCGCAAGGTGCTTCTCTACACTGGGTGCACAGTGGGGGCTTGTTAACTGCACTGAGGACTTGGGCCCAGCCTAGTGGAGGAGACATGTTGGAATAGAACATAAGCTCCGTGAGCGCCTAGACCTTGTCTGGCCTTCTTTATAGCTGCATCCATAGCACTGAGAATGGTGTCTGGCACACGGCAAGCACTCAGCAAATATTTATTGAATGAATGAAACCCAGATCCTTATATAAGATTATTATAGATGTGGCAACAAAGGCATACCCATAGAGCAACTAGCAGATGGGAAAAAGTGAACAGTTCTGACTGGGAGCTGGAGAAAGTTTCATGGAGGGGTAATTAAGTTTGGTCTGGAAGAATGTGTAAGGGTTGTGGTGTGAGAAATGTTCTGAGGGAAAGAAATAGTCTGTGAAAAGGCATGGAGGTGGGAATAATATGGTGGGCTCCCCAGGGGTGGGCTCCCCGGGGGCGGGAGACAAGACAAAAAGGGAAGATGACACTAGAATATGAGGAACCTGGAATTCTCTCCTAGGACCAAGGCCTATAGGTGCCTATAGGAAATGAATTCCCAGGGACGGGTTTTCAGCAAGTGGAAGATGTTAGAAAATCTGTGTCTTGGAGAGATTCTTTTGGCAGCAAGATGAGAACCAATGTAGAGGGGAAATGCCAAAACCAGGTGCAGCATTCCCCTGAGAGGCGTTGAGTCCTTGAGCCAAGCCTGAGAGTGGGGAGGGAATAGGTAACAGGAACATGACTTGTGGAAAGTGCATGTGTGTGGCAAGCCAGGGGTAAAGGCGAGGGTGCCCACAGATTCCTGTCTTGGACAACTGGGGAGACAGAGATACTGTCAACCACTTCCATACTGCCCCTGCTTCTCAGGGCCACAGTGTTCCCTGGACAGCCATCTAAACCCCTGTCATTCCCTAACTCCTTCCCACATTGTTTTCTTCAGCTCATTTTACTGCCTGACATCGTATATTTCTTTATGATCTGTCTCTCCTAATGGAATAAGGGTGGGCTTTTGTCCATTGTGTGCTGGATACTCCCAGTGCCATGAGTACCTTGTAGGAACACATAGATATTTGAATTAATAAATGAAAAAATGGGTAAAACATAATTTCAGGGAAAGGTAAGTCACTTTAGGTCCCCTTGATTCTCAGATGTCCATGGGGTGCCCAAGTGAGAGGCCAAAGGCAGCACATGTTTGGAGCTTGGCAGAGAAATCTAAGTTAGGGAGGTTTATCTGCAGATCATCTGAGGTGTTGAGAAGAAGAGCAGACAGTGGGGTGCCAGAAGCAGGGAAGTTAGAGGAGCAGGCGGCCCAGGGTAGGGAGCTCGGATGCAAGAGCCTGGACCTGGAGTGGGACAGACCTGAACGCAGTCTCAGCGCTGCCGCGTTCTAGCTGCGTGACAGCCAGGCCCTCCACGCCTCATTTCCTCACTTAAGATAGAAAAATCACAGCGCCCACTGCAAACGGCTGTGAGACCACACCTGGTGCGCTCGGACGCGTGCAGCACAGGGTGCGCCCGCCACCTCAGTGTCCAGATCGCTCTCTCCGTGAGGAAGGCCATCCCTGAGGAGTCGTGAAAAGTCACACAGAAGGATGTCTGCAAGCCATTTCATTTGGCAAGAGGGGGGTCACTCATGGCCTTAGCCAGGATAATTTCATGGAAGTGTGGGGGCAGAAGCTAGTTTACAGTGGGTAGAGGTGTGAGTAGAAGTCACAGAAGTAAATATAGGAAGTGAAGATCAGTGCTTCAAGATCTTTGTAGGGCAGGAGAGGAGAAAGCGATGGTGGGAACTTGAGAGTGAACCAGAGTGAGAGGAGACATTTAGTTTGTGTAATGGTATCAATGGGTCTACTCTTGCCCCCTTCTTGGTCAGGGGCTAAGGCTCTCCCTTTACTGCCCTGTCCTTACACAGGGTGCCCAAAGCCCCCACTGTCTGTCCAAGGGGGTATCCCTGTGTCCCAGGACTGTTGTCTATAGGTAATGAATGAGGGGTCATATTTGGCAGCTTATCTTCAGAGCTCTTTCCATTCTTTGCATGGCCCTCTGCAATGGAAGATTTTGTCTATTATTTTCTTAAAATGATACTTCTCCTTACCGTGTGTGATGTATTCTGAGATACTTTTCATTCCATTTTGGTCAGACCCCACAGATCAATTTCACAACCCACTAATAGGTCTTGACCAGAGTGAAAAAGGTCTCGGCCAGAGAAAACGTTGGTTGGGACTAGAGCTCAAGATTGTAAGGCCTTGTGGGGTCCTTGAGTGAAATTCATCACAGACGCAAGTCCTGTTTACTGATTCGTATATTAATAGAGCCTCATTTTAAATCCTTTTAGGAAAGGACAAGAATTTTGATTAATGATTATAAGTTGGAGAGGATGAAACCGTCTCTTACTTATTAAGACCCCCAGGAGGGTTTTGAAAATGTGTAGCAAACCCAAGTTTGTTTGAGTGTGACCACATAATGAAAGTCATGAGACTGAAATTTTAAATTCCCCTGAAAACTCCCTCACTAGCACTTCTTGTTGCCATGGTTGCAGACTTCACCTCATTGGCCAATCCTGAGCTTTCAGAGGTGGGAACAGGAGAAGGCATCTGAATCACAGTTAACCTTCCAGTCTAAGGAGCCCCAGCCACACTTCCTACAGCATTTCCTCAGTAAACACGGTGTGCTCCAGGGCAAACCCCACAGCTTCCAGGCCCAGGAGGACCCAGGGGGCTCTCTGCACCTGGAAACCCGACCTCCTTGGAAAATTCGGAGGCAGAAAGTCTTGTTGAGCTGTAAGCAGCCCAGGAGAGGCCTTGGGGGTGTCCTCACACAGCTGGGTGCACGTACTTCTCAGGGCTGTGACTGGCAAGGAAGCTGGAGTCTGCGGCTTCCTCAAAAAGAGTGGTAGGAAAAGGCACAGGAGGGAGGATATGGTGAGACTGGGTGAGGTGAGACCGAGAGAATGAAGGAAGGAAGAGAGACCTTGGACTTGAAAACATCACGTTGGGCTGTGACTTTTATTCCACACGGGAGAAAATTAGTTGGGGAGACTAAAGGGAAAGTTCTTGGGATTGTATAAAATGAAGTCAGAATAAGTAGAGTTTGTTATCTTTGTTTCCAATAATAATCGGGCCCGTTGTCATTCTTGCGTTGTAGTCCATCCTTTTACAGTGACCAGTGTCCCTCTGTACAGAGAAGCATGAGGCGCCCTGATGGGACAGAGAGGGAGCCAAAGAGAAGTGCTCACCTCATGATTGAGAAAATCCTGCTCAGGGACACCAGCCACTGAAGGGAATCAAAAGGAAGGAAGGAAACCGCCCACAAACCCTCCATATTATCTACAGAGTTGCCGTCTAGTATCTGATGTTCGGAGTGGAAAGGTGGGATCAGCTCTAGGGATCCCCGAGGTGACAAAAGTCCCAGCCAGGTTGTCTCTTCCTGCTGACGCCCGAGGCACCCCCGCTGGAGATGCGCTGCTGGCCCTCAGCTCTCTCCTGCCCCCGGGGTCTCTCTTCCACAGTCATGGCTCTACCCTGAGCAGGTGTGGGCTGGCCACCGACCTCCGCATCTGGAGAGCCACGTGGAGGCCTTCTCAGTGGGGTCCAGGCAGGAAACAGACTCCCATTCAGTTGGTCCACGTGAAGAAATGTTAGTGAAGGGACTTCCTGCAGAGGTGGAGGTAGGGCTAAGGCAGCCCCGGGGTCTGAGGCCCCAGCAATGGCGAGAGCAGAGAGTTGAAGGGGCGGCAGGAAGTAGTGCTGCTGGGGTCCCGGCAGCACTGGTCCTGAGCAGGGAGTAGAGCTGGAGAGACAGGGCGGGAGGCGCGCAGAGCCAGTGCCCAGCCTGTCCCCCCCACACCCTCTGACCTGCCTCCCAGGGCCTCGCCCCTCCGGAAGCAGCCGGCAAGGATATTGAGAGAACCAAATCAATATTTGGAATCTGGAGGAAAGAGGGGTTAGGTAAGTTAGTTATGTGATTACCCTCATTTAGAATCTTGAATGTATCTAGGCGTAGGTCCTTTTCATGGCTTCCCTGTTATACTGATGAGATCTAAATGGGAAAAGACCTTTCTGGGTCAATGTGGTCATCTGTCTGGAAGAACACTTGTTATCTGCCTGGAGGCAGAGAGGCTGTCTGGTGGCTCCGTGGCCACCGGCAGGTGCCTCCCGGGTCGATCGGTCTTGGCTGTGAATCCTGGTGGCCTGAAGCAGGTGGCTGTAGAAGTTAGCTTTATGGAAAGGTAACCTTCATGGAAGTTTACCTTTAGGTAAAGGTTTTTAAGTAACAATGATTTAATTCATCTTGTTCCAGATTCTCAAGATTCTAAATTCTATCTAATTAGAAGCTTTACGTGGGTCTGTGGGAAACTTTATGTGGATCCTACGTGACTGTGGTTTGGGCATCTCTGTGGGTATGATGACCGTGCTACTCACGGTCATAGTCCTGGCTGGTACATTTCCCTCAAACTGTAAAAACTGCAGACAGTTTACACAAGGGCTGACAGTGGTCCCTGCAGTACAGGATGTTTGAGTGTGACCACATAATGAAAGTCATGAGACTGAAATTTTAAATTCCCCTGAAAACTCCCTCACTAGCACTTCTTGTTGCCATGGTTGCAGACTTCACCTCATTGGCCAATCCTGAGCTTTCAGAGGTGGGAACAGGAGAAGGCATCTGAATCACAGTTAACCTTCCAGTCTAAGGAGCCCCAGCCACACTTCCTACAGCATTTCCTCAGTAAACACGGTGTGCTCCAGGGCAAACCCCACAGCTTCCAGGCCCAGGAGGACCCAGGGGGCTCTCTGCACCTGGAAACCCGACCTCCTTGGAAAATTCGGAGGCAGAAAGTCTTGTTGAGCTGTAAGCAGCCCAGGAGAGGCCTTGGGGGTGTCCTCACACAGCTGGGTGCACGTACTTCTCAGGGCTGTGACTGGCAAGGAAGCTGGAGTCTGCGGCTTCCTCAAAAAGAGTGGTAGGAAAAGGCACAGGAGGGAGGATATGGTGAGACTGGGTGAGGTGAGACCGAGAGAATGAAGGAAGGAAGAGAGACCTTGGACTTGAAAACATCACGTTGGGCTGTGACTTTTATTCCACACGGGAGAAAATTAGTTGGGGAGACTAAAGGGAAAGTTCTTGGGATTGTATAAAATGAAGTCAGAATAAGTAGAGTTTGTTATCTTTGTTTCCAATAATAATCGGGCCCGTTGTCATTCTTGCGTTGTAGTCCATCCTTTTACAGTGACCAGTGTCCCTCTGTACAGAGAAGCATGAGGCGCCCTGATGGGACAGAGAGGGAGCCAAAGAGAAGTGCTCACCTCATGATTGAGAAAATCCTGCTCAGGGACACCAGCCACTGAAGGGAATCAAAAGGAAGGAAGGAAACCGCCCACAAACCCTCCATATTATCTACAGAGTTGCCGTCTAGTATCTGATGTTCGGAGTGGAAAGGTGGGATCAGCTCTAGGGATCCCCGAGGTGACAAAAGTCCCAGCCAGGTTGTCTCTTCCTGCTGACGCCCGAGGCACCCCCGCTGGAGATGCGCTGCTGGCCCTCAGCTCTCTCCTGCCCCCGGGGTCTCTCTTCCACAGTCATGGCTCTACCCTGAGCAGGTGTGGGCTGGCCACCGACCTCCGCATCTGGAGAGCCACGTGGAGGCCTTCTCAGTGGGGTCCAGGCAGGAAACAGACTCCCATTCAGTTGGTCCACGTGAAGAAATGTTAGTGAAGGGACTTCCTGCAGAGGTGGAGGTAGGGCTAAGGCAGCCCCGGGGTCTGAGGCCCCAGCAATGGCGAGAGCAGAGAGTTGAAGGGGCGGCAGGAAGTAGTGCTGCTGGGGTCCCGGCAGCACTGGTCCTGAGCAGGGAGTAGAGCTGGAGAGACAGGGCGGGAGGCGCGCAGAGCCAGTGCCCAGCCTGTCCCCCCCACACCCTCTGACCTGCCTCCCAGGGCCTCGCCCCTCCGGAAGCAGCCGGCAAGGATATTGAGAGAACCAAATCAATATTTGGAATCTGGAGGAAAGAGGGGTTAGGTAAGTTAGTTATGTGATTACCCTCATTTAGAATCTTGAATGTATCTAGGCGTAGGTCCTTTTCATGGCTTCCCTGTTATACTGATGAGATCTAAATGGGAAAAGACCTTTCTGGGTCAATGTGGTCATCTGTCTGGAAGAACACTTGTTATCTGCCTGGAGGCAGAGAGGCTGTCTGGTGGCTCCGTGGCCACCGGCAGGTGCCTCCCGGGTCGATCGGTCTTGGCTGTGAATCCTGGTGGCCTGAAGCAGGTGGCTGTAGAAGTTAGCTTTATGGAAAGGTAACCTTCATGGAAGTTTACCTTTAGGTAAAGGTTTTTAAGTAACAATGATTTAATTCATCTTGTTCCAGATTCTCAAGATTCTAAATTCTATCAGTAATTAGAAGCTTTACGTGGGTCTGTGGGAAACTTTATGTGGATCCTACGTGACTGTGGTTTGGGCATCTCTGTGGGTATGATGACCGTGCTACTCACGGTCATAGTCCTGGCTGGTACATTTCCCTCAAACTGTAAAAACTGCAGACAGTTTACACAAGGGCTGACAGTGGTCCCTGCAGTACAGGAAGGCCTAGTAAGGCTGGAATCTCCTGGACAAAGGCGTGGAGCTACGGGCGTTAGAGAGCACTTAGGTTATCCCCTCGTTTTGCATTTGCAGAAACTGACTCTCAGGAAGGGTAAAAAGTTGCCCAAAGTCCCACAGCCAGCAGGCAGCACTTGGTCCGGCCCCTCCTGCCGCCTGGCCCAGGCTCCTCCCTTTGAGGCCATTTCCGACTGCCGGTCATTCTGAATCTCCCGTGGAAGGTGTGACAGGCCAGGAACAAGCAGCTGACATTCGCCATATACCAGTGATGTCGACTGTCCTCTGACATACTGACTGCATTAGTAAAAATAGAATGGAGGTACCCAAGCAAAATCCGGCTAAATGGGAACATCATAAACAAAAGGGTAGTGCTCATCTGGCATTTCGTCCGTGTCTGCATAGGCCGACATTGGATCATATCCCACAGTTCCTTCAAGAGACCACCCCTTGGTTCCCACTTCTTCACTTCTGAGGACCTGGCTCCCAGTGTTCATCTCCCAGCAGATCGGCCAGGCTCCCACTAGTTCTAATGAACCTGTGCAGCGTGTCCAAACAGGCCCAAATGATTGACGCTGCACCAGTCGCAGCAGGCGCCCTGGAGGTGGGCCCACTCATATCCTAACTGTACTGGAATGAATAATGGCCAAGAGCAAATGGTGTGGAGACCACCTGAAGTTATTTAAATTTTATAGTCAATCGCCTCATAAATTAGAGATTTGCTTAAGTGGAGTCCCGTAGATGAACTCATAAAATATGCATTTAACACTTTATTTATGGTATAACCATAGCATTGCAAAAAAGTAACCTCAAAATGCATGTGAAAACACCTGCTGTTGGCTTTCTTTCATGGAGAAGAGGGACACTTGACTGTCTGCAAAGAGAAGCTGGAGAATGATGTTGCTGGGCAGTCAGATTGAGGAGGACTAATTTCTTTAAGAAACCCAAGAATTAATAAATTAATAGTTGAGAAGGGAAAATGTTTTTTTTAAAAATCTAGTAGGGAAAATCTCCAGTTTCTGCAATGTAGTGATTTGAAGGAAAAGGCCTATTTGGTTTATCTTTTTCTTCCTATTTCTTTTTTTAAATTTTAAAAAAATTTTATTGAACTTATTGGGGTGACATTGGTTAATAAAATTATATAGGCTTCAGGTGAACAATTCTATTATACATCATCTGTCTATTGTATTGTGTGTTCACCACCACAAACCAAGTCCCCTTCCATCACCATTTATCCCCCCCTTTACCAGCTTCTACTCCCCCCGCCCCCTACCCATTTTCCCTCTGGTAATCGCCATACTGGTATTTGTGTCTATGAGGTGGTATTTTTCTTTGCTTAATCCCTTCACCTTTTTCACCCAGCCCCCCACCGCCTCCCCTCTGACAGCTGTCAGTCTGTTCTCTATGAGTCTGTTTCTATTTTGTTAGTTTATTAAAGCTTCTATACTCATTCACTCCATAGCCCACTGTATGTAAAATAATGTGAGCATTTTCTAGGAGCAAACCATAAATAAATGGCTGTCTATTTTTACTTCCTTTAAAAAAAACCACCACAGATTTATAGAAATATTAATTTGACAACATAAAGCTCAACCTATTTTAACTCAGTGATTTTTAGTAAAATTGACTGAGCTGTCAACCACCACCACAATCCAGTTTTAGCACATTCCCATCACCCCAAAGAGACCCCTCATGCCCATTTGCAGTCCATCTGTTTGCACCCTCACCTTGGATAACCATTAATCAGTATATATCTCTATATATGAAAGCCTAAGCGACCGTTCGACTGTTTGACCGTTCGACCATTCAACCGGTAGCTAGGCTGCGCACTGACCACCACAGGGCAGACGCTCCACTCACAGGCATGGAAACATGGAACAGACTGATGAATCTCAGAGGGACGAGGGGAAGGGGGAGGGTGGGAAGAGATTAACCAAATATCTTATATGCATACTAGAGGCCCGGTGCATAGATTCATGCACCGGTGGGGTCCCTCCGCCTGGCCTGCGGGGATCAGGCCGAAACCGGCAGTCCAACATCCCCTGAGTGGTCCCGGATTGAGAGAGGTGCAGGCCAGGCCGAGGGACCCCACCGGTACACAAATCCATGCACTAGGCCTCTAGTCAGATATAAATGACTGGATAATATTCATCATAAGGATACACCTCTGCTTTTTCTGAATCTGCCTGGTAAGTTTGCCCAGCGAGAGAGAACTGGGCTGGGCTTGGCTTTGAAGGGACATCTGGAATAGGAAGGGCCTTGCTCATTTTTAAAACCCCTCTTTTCCTCGAGGGACCCCACCGGTACACAAATCCGTGCACCAGGCCTCTAGTCAGATATAAATGGCTGGATAATATTCGTCGTAAGGATACACCTCTGCTTTTTCTGAATCTGCCTGGTAAGTTTGCCCAGCGAGAGATAACTGGGTTGGGCTGGGCTTTGAAGGGGCATCTGGAATAGGAAGGGCCTTGTTCATTTTTAAAACCCCTCTTTTCCTCTGTGTTCTTCAGATTGAATAATTTCTGTTGATTTGTCTCTTCTGTCATATCAATTCTACTATTAAGCCCTTCCAGATATTATTTTTTTACTTCTAAAATTTTCATTTTGTTATTTTTATAGTTTTTATAGTTTCTATTTCTCTGCTGAAAACATTTTCCATTCATTTCAAAGGTATTTTCTTCATGTCTTGGACTATAATTGCTGGTTTAAGTGTTTATCTGATCATTACAACACCTGGGTCATCTCAGTATTGTGATCTATCGATCGCCTCATACCTTGAGAACTGGTCATATTGGCTTGCTTTTTTTGTCTGTTGCATTTTGGATTGTATAATGATGTGTTGAATATTATGTTGTAAGACTCTGGATCCAGTTTCAATTCTCTGGAAAAGGTTGGCTTTTTTGGTTTGGTTTTGTTTTAAAAAATCTGATTATGTTTAGGCAGCAAGACTCGCAGGTCAGTTGGGTGAAAGCCTGTTCCCAGCAGCGGAGAGCAGGAAGTTCCCAGAGACAGTGCACAGCGCATGCATGACCCGCACTCCCCTCTGAGTCCTGAGACACCTGGGCCTGCGACTTTCACTGTCTGCACTGACTTTCCTTTCATTTATAATCTTTTATCTTTTTAGCCACAGAAATTTCAAGGAAATTCAACAAAGAAAATCAAATCCAAAAAATTGCATCACCTCAAAGGCCAGAGGGTTATTGCAAGATGTGACGCAAATGGCTTTTATTTCCCAGGTAGATATATTATTTTGTAAGATTGCTTTGTTAAAGGATGTGCTATCGGGGAGGGGACCAGCGGTTCTCAAACTGCGCTTTCCCTAGAGCAGTGATGGCGAACCTATGACACGCGTGTCAGAGGTGACACTCGAACTCATTTTTTTGGTTGATTTTTCTTTGTTAAATGGCATTTAAATATATAAAATAAATATCAAAAATATAAGTCTTTGTTTTACTATGGTTGCAAATATCAAAAAATTTCTATATGTGACACAGCACCAGAGTTAAGTTAGGGTTTTTCAAAATGCTGACACGCCGAGCTCTAAAGGTTCGCCATCACTGCCCTAGAACATTGAGATTTCATAGCTGTACTAAGATATTCCACTTCTAAAATGAAATAGTGATGGGTTTCTCCCCACAATTTGCGGGGAGGGAAGGATAGCCAGAAAATACATTTACTTTAATCCCTCATTTGTATAGTAAACAAATCTTTACTGCACATCTACTGTATTCCGTGTATGTAATATTCCTAAAGTGATGTGCAAGCTCGTGTGGTGAGCAAACAGATGGACATTCTTATCTTCATGGAGGTTACATTCTAGTGAGGGAGACGGACAAGCAACCGGATACATATGTAGTGTGTCAGATACAGTGCTATAGAGAGAAATCCAGCACGAAGGGCTCGAGGTGAAAGGAGCAATTCTAACTATGGTGGCCCATGAAGAGCTGCCGGGGAAGGTGATGAGTGAGTGAGGGCCTGGAGGAGCGGGGGCGGGCCGTGAGCTTACCTGGAAGAAGAGAGTTCTAAGCGGAGGGAACAGCGGTGCAAAGTCCTGAGGCCGAATGCACGTGGCATATTTTTAGTCCTTATGTGTGGGAATGGGGTCATCCTTCCTGCCGTTCAGTGAGGAGCAGCATTTCACCTCAGGAGTCACAGTGGTGAGACGTCTGGGTTGCGAGATTGCCACACGTGGCAATGGGAGAAAAGGCCTGAGTACTGTCTCAGGCGTAGGGACAGAGGCCGGAAAACCCTGTTCATGTGTGTGAGGGCTGCCTCTCTCCTCTACCAGCCATGGGCAGTTCTCTGAGCCTCAGATGCCTTATCTTCCCAAATGGGGTTCAGAACAGTTAAAACCCATAAGACTGTTGTGTAGGTTAGATACGATAATGTACAGCATGTTGTAAATTGGGAAGTGTTAATTACCAGCCTGTCACCCAACCGGAGAGCTCCTCTTGGGAGATATGAACACCCCTCATCTTCTCTGGGGGACGAGGGAGTGCTTGCAGTTTCAAAACGTTCACAACTCAGCACATACCTGGGTCTCCGGTTTCAACTGATCCTCCTCCTCCTCCTTCTCCTCCTCCTCCTCCTCCTTCTTCTCTCTCTCTCTCTCTATCTCTCTCTCTCTCTCTCCCCCCCCCTCATTAAAAAACACACACATTAACAGCAACTCAAAAAGGCAAAAATCACAGTTTGCTAGATGGAAAACCTCTAAAATTAAAGAAGACAAGAATATGGTGAATGGCTGTGTAGGGTGACACCCAGTGCATTGGGGCAGGTGGTGGGAAGGCTACTGGTGGGCAAAGTGATTGCCTTTTGCAGGAGATGGAATTGACTGGAC
Organism: Myotis brandtii; assembly: GCF_000412655.1. Classification (NCBI taxonomy): domain Eukaryota; kingdom Metazoa; phylum Chordata; class Mammalia; order Chiroptera; family Vespertilionidae; genus Myotis; species Myotis brandtii. Next base: position 815,158 of record NW_005355890.1, on the reverse strand, counting down.
TGTGAATATCAGAAGGTTCTTACAGCCAGGGATTAAAAAAATATATATATCCAGTCTCCAGCCTGAGAAATTCCCGTTTGGAGCAAAGAGTAAGAACTATTTCTGCATCTCTAGCCAAATGAACTGGGCTACGCTGTATGCTTAGACCATTTCTCCAGTCCTGGAACTGCTGAGCATGGCCAACAGTTTTGCTGAGGGCCTCGATAGGGGTGTGTCCGTTTCCTAGCCTGAATGCAGGAGAGCCCTCAGGCCCAGGTGGGGAGCCCCTTCATACCCAGGACAATGACTGCAATCACCAAGCTGCCTTCAGGAGAAAAGACCCACAGAACAAAGGCCAGGCCCCTGAAATAGTTCTTCGGGACATGTCAGAACCAGGGGCTGAGGACAGGAAAGCGGGATGTTGGGAAGCCGAAGGTTGGAAGCTGGTCTTGGATCGGGACGTGGAAATGCTGGCAACTCCTTAATTAGATGGAGAAGGAGCCAGAGCAGAGGCCGAGCCCTAGCTCGACAGGCCGCGTAGGGTCCTGCAGGTCGAGGACACAGCCAGAGGGTGTCACCGGCAAGGGTGGTTCTACAGTTAGGCCATAGAAAGCACTCTAATTGTGGGAGGTGGGCAAAGGCCACCTCTGCAGAGAATGTACACAGAGGAAAAGAGAATGAAGGAACTAAAAGAGATTATAGTAACATACTGAAAAGTTGGGTCCAACCACCTAGGGCAGGTTGGGCATACTGTTGTGTAAAAGGCAGAGAATGAATGGTTTAGACCAGTGATGGAGAACCTATGACACGCGTGTCAGAGGCCACACGCGAACTCATTTTTTTTGGTTGATTTTTCTTTGTTAAATGGCATTTTAATATATAAAATAAATATCAAAAATGTAAGTCTTTGTTTTACTATGGTTGCAAAGATCAAAAAATTTCTATATGTGACACGGCACCAGAGTTAAGTTAGGGTTTTTCAAAATGCTGACACGCCGAGCTCAGAAGGTTCGCCATCACTGGTTTAGAATGTGGGCCATGCAGCCTCCGTCCCAGCTGCTCACTGTAGGCAAGAAACTGGACAATGCCTGCTGCTTTCAGACCAGATCCTGCTAAAGCCCCCAAGGCCGGGGCATGAGGAGCCTCCCAGGCTGAGCCCAGTCCTGAACCGAGGAGAGGGTGAGGCATGGAGGGTTCTCTTCAACCAGGAGTGGTCCTGCACTGTTTTCATAACAGAAATTCCTTCAAAAAGTGCTGCTTGTTTTTCTAACTAAAAGAGTAGTCCATGGATGGTAGGCAATGTGTGAGTAATGTGTAAAGAAAATTCAAAATCCAGTTGAACATTTAGTTTGATAAGAAAGCACACCCGGTGGAAAGCTGGTTTTCGTGTGTGTGTGTGTGTGTGTGTGTGTGTGTGTGTTGTTTTAAAAAGGTTTCCATTTCTTTGGTTATTTCATACAAAAGACATAGACTCAGAATGAAACCCGGCAGTCTCCTGGCACGTCCAGGGCCTGGGGCTTGGCCAAGGCCGCCTGGGAGCGGGCGGGGCCCAACGGGACGTGCACTTTCTGTCTCAGAGCAGAGGTCCTGGCAGCTGCCACTGCCAGGGCGTGTCCTGCTCAGAGCTCCCCTGATACGTATAACCCGCGCATGACGGGAACATGCATTCATCTCGGCTAAATGACAGCACGTGTGCACCCAGCGTGGCATTTTCCTTTCTGGTTGTACCCAGCTCTCTGAGGAGAACGACAAGGCAAGGAAACGTCTGGGTTCCTGTTTTCTCCGTTTTGGTTGTAGATTTTAGGGAAGCTGTGGGATGTGCTCAACCTCGCGGGCTTTTCATTGATCTAACATTAATGAAAAGCTGGTGAGGGGAGTGCGCATTTCCTTTTCACTCACAATTGAACAGCACTGGTTTTCATATCTGAGCTTTACAGAAGGGAGTGTGGCTAAAACAGATACATGAGGAAGCCGATGGTAGGGTGTCCAGGAAGAGGGTGTCTGTTTCTGAGATGGTTGCTGGTGACGCTGGGTGGGTGAGCTGCGCATGCTCTGGCCCCAGCTCCGTGGTGTCCAGACCAGAGCATGCCCTTCCCCGCCTGCAGTCTGCACCCCAGGCCCCCCCCCGGAGGCGTCCCTCGCCATCTGGTGAGTCGTCCAAGAGGCAAAGTGTGACAATTAGCCAGCCCACAGGAGGGGCAGCCCAAGGCGACAGGCTTTCCTTGTCTTCCTATCGTATCTTAACTTTGATTCCTTCCAGGGGTCGTGAAGAAGTGCATAAGCCCCACCCATGCACTGGTGAACTTCAGGTACGGAGACACCAAGGTGGTGCCTACCACCTTCATCACGCCTGTGGGGGGCGCCATGCCCTGCCCGCTGCTCCAGGTACCGGCTCCAGCACCTGTTCCCGAACCCTTTCACGTTCCCAGCGCTCTGAGGACAGGCTGCCGTGCTAGGCCCTTCGCTGCGCTCTGGTTGGTCTGGAAGAGGAATGGCCTGTTTTCTATGGTCACTTGCCTGGAGATTTCTTTGTTCATGATCCTGATCTGCTAACTGCCTGGTGTATAGCTCAGGACTGCACTGGCCACTTTACAGGCCATAGATGGTCAGGGAAGGGAGTTGCTGAGTCTGTTGGTGCTCTTGAAACTATAACTGCAAACTATATTAAATAGTTTTTCTTAAAAAATATATTTTTATTGATTTCAGAGAGAAAGGGAGAGAGAGATAGAAACATCAATGATAAGAATCATTGATTGGCTGCCTCCTGCATGCCCTCTACTGAGGATTGAACACAACCCAGGCATGTGCCTGACCGGGAATCAGACCATGACCTCCTGGTTCATAGGTCAACGCTGAGCCACACCGGCCGGGCTAAATAGTTTTGAAGCAAGGGCAGAGGTCATGCTTCCTTGACAGCCAGGCCAGAGAGTAGCGAGAAAGCCCCAGAACTGCAGTGCCGTGGGTTTTGGAGAGAGTGGAGGGAAAGCACCGAGGGAGCACACTTTCAGGGGCACCTGGTCGTGTGGCCCCACCTCCCCTGCCAGACCCAGGCGCATGTCAGCGTATTTCCTCCGGGTGGGATCCTGTCCATCTGACAAGTGCCCAGCAGCTGTGTCCCTGCCCAGGACTTCCTGTCCGCTGGAAGCGATCTCCATGTCCCTTTACCCACGGAGTCCTCCGTGTGCTCCGAGCACTGCGAGCAGGCCTGTGTTCCTCTCCCCTGGGTCTTCATATGAGGCCCTGCAGGCCCCTCCCACCTGTCCTGGAGGATGTTTCCAGACCCCTCCCAGGCCCTGCTGCAGTGGGGCTTCCTCAAGCCAATCACTGCATTCCAGGGTGGCCAATGAGTGCAGGAATTGTGGAACTATTGGCTCTTTCTGAGAAAAAATTATGTATTTGAAATTTAGAACCCTGGGTGTTTTAAAACACGCTTATATTAATACTGTCTAGAAGGCCTATAAGCCAAGTGTTTACTATGAAGCATGTTCTCATCTACAGGTTGGAGATTATGTATTTGCCAAGATTGTGACACCCAATGGATTTGACTTCTATGTCCCTGCCATTGTCATAGCACTTCCGAATCAGGATGTGGCCGAAGATAAACTCTACACGGTTTTGAAGTGTAACAACCGGAGAGTAAGTAGGACTGCGTCTGGAAAAGGGCTGCGTCGCCAGCAGGAGCCGCTCCCTCACCCCCTCTCTGCGGGCCGCACCTAGCGCTTTCCTGGCCCTGCCAGGTGTCCTGAAGAAACGATTTCCCGGCTGCATCCACTCCCCCTGCGGTTTGGATTCTGCCCACTCAAGACACGAAAGCTGCCCTTACTACTGGAGCCACGGCCTCCCTGCTCCTCCACGGGACGGCCTTTTGGACCCCCGCCCTGCCTCCTGCCTGGGAGCTCCCTTGGCTTCATGAGGGTCCTTCCTGTCCTTACAGCTCTCGCTCTCGCTCTTGCTCTCACTCTCACTGATGCTGATGCTCAGGATGCTCCTGCCTGATGCTCTCCTGCCGGTCCTCCCAATGGATCTGTCCTAAAAGTTTCAGAAAACATCCTTATCAGTTATGAATCTGATGATATCATTTGCCTGCCTGATGTCCCCCCCCTCCCCACCCCCACACACTTCTCATCAACCTCAAGAAAAAGTGCAGCTTTGGGGATGTGAAGTACAGCACAGGGAACATCGTCAGTAATATTGTAGTAACTCTGTACGGTGCCAGGCGAGGACTGGAAATATCGGGGTCACTCTATAAAGTGTAGAATTGTCTGCCCACTATGCTGTGCACCTGAAACTACTACAAAATAATAGTAAATGTAAACAGTAACTGAAAATTTTAAAAAGAAGAAAAGAAAAGAAAGGGGAAAAAAAGGAAAAAAGGAAAAGAAAAAAAGCGGGGCTTGACCGGCACGTTTCTGGCTGCCCTGTGAGCTGGAACACAGCGGCCTTTCCTGCCCCTGGGCTTCCGCTCCTCCTGGACGGCCTTCCATCTTCTTTCCATGAAGCAGCTTCTGCCTCGTTGTGCCCCCCCGCCGAGGCCCTCGGGGTCCCGCCCACTGTCCTCCCTCTTCCCACACCGGCTTCCTTGCCAGCCAGCTCCCACCTCCTTCAGTGCGGGAGCTGTGGCCTGGGCACCTTTGCACCATGACAGCCCCTGGGGAAGAGAAGGTTCTCACAATTGCTTTTCAAATTGTTTGAAGAAATGATGTTTCTAATAGGAATAACTTTGCTTGGATGGACTGCTTACTATGCTTGGAAAAGAGACTGGTGAGCAAATAGGAGCAAATGGAATCACAGACGCTGACTTTATTAGGCCTTAGTATGCGCCACAGGTCCTGCTCCAAGTGCGTGGCCCGCAGAGGACCGCTGAGAGCCCAGAACACTGTGAAGTGGGACCAGTCACCCTGTCTTCGGACAAGGAAACCGAAGCAGAAAGGTCATCACACACGGGCGTGGAACAGGCAGGCACCAGGAGGTCCGCTCACAGGCTGCACGCTCGCCCTCTGCGTCTGCCTGCTGCTATGCAGAATAAAACATCCAGTCAATTCTGGATTGAAGGCCGTGAGCAAACAGCAACTGAGCCAGTGGGCCCAGAGGCACTGAATGCAACCTGACAGACAAGGGGGAGAAAGGGTGCCTTCTCATCAACCCAGGAAAGCCTGAGAGAAATGGGCTTTCCTGGGGCTGTTCGACGAAAGCACAGGGGCCCCCGCCTGGAAGGGCACCGGCTGGCGCTGCTGTGGGATGTCTTGCAGGCAGGAAAGGAGGAAGCAAATCCAGGGATGACACGTCCCCGGGGTGTGGCATGGTCAGGGCATGGACGCTGAAAACAGTTCTGATGGAGATGCTGGGAGACTCATGGGGCTGATGGTCGGCGCTCATCAAGGGGCGGTGGTGACAGCTTATAAGCCCAGGAAAGAGATGGCCAAGGCCGAAATAAAGATAGGACGGTGGTTATGTGAGAGGATGTGTGTGTGTGTGCGTGTGTGTGCGCACCCACTGCATCGTATGTGGCTGGACTTGGCAAATGATCCAGGACATGGAGAATGACAGAGAGGACTCAACAATGACTTTTATTCAGCATGTAATTATCAAGTGAGGCTCTGTATCTAAACTGCACTCTTAAGTATCACTCTAAATAGGATAATGGCTAGTCGCTATTACAATGGGCTGAGCTGGAATAAAATTACATCTGAACTGTGGACATCTCTCAGTTACTCTTTTGTATTATTACAGGAATTTTGCCCACGAAATGCACTTATAAAGATCAGCCAGAACAAGTATGCTCTCTCTTGCTCTCATATAAAGTCACCCCCAATTCAGGAGGATCCCAAAGTGTAAGTGGACCCCACTTTTTACTTCCTGAATTTTATTCATATCTTTGCACCTTTAATCAGTTTCTAGGTTGAGATTCATGATCTCTAAGAATTCGGGAGGAAGCAGAGGTGGGCAACTTATTGCTTAAACTGTGGTTCCATGGTTATTCTTTATTCAGTGTCACACCTTTTACCTCCAGGTTATTTGTCTATCTGGTTCTAATCTCAAATCTAACACTATTTTGCTGACCTTTCAGAAAAGCATTCTGACTTCTGTCATGAAGATGAAGGAATTATTCTCCTTTTATTTGTAAGGATTCAAGGCATCTTTTCTCCCCAGCCCTTGGCAACCACCATCCTACTTTCTGTCTCCATGATTTTGACTACTGTGGGAACCTCACATAAGTGGAGTCATACAGCAGTTGTCCTTTTGTGACTAGCTTGTTTCACTTAGCACAATGCCCTCATGGTTCATCCATGTTGAAGCAAATGCTAGACTTCCTTTCCTTTTTAAGGCTGAACAATGTCCCATTGTATGTGTAAACCATATTTTGTTTACCTCTCTCTCTCTGTCTCTGAGCACTGGGGTTGCTTTCACCTCATGGCTATTGTGAGTAAAACCGCTATGAACAGGGGAGGCCCTGCTTTCATTCTGTGGGTATATAACCAGAAGTGGAATTGCCGGTCACATGGTAGTTCTACTTTTAACATTTTGAGGGACTGCCTACTGCTTTCCACAGCAGCTGCTCCATTTTACATTCCCACCAGCAGTGCATAGGGTTCCAGTTTCTCTACGTCCTGGCCAGGACTTGTTATTTTTCAGTTTTATTTATTTTCTTTTCGATAATAACTATCCTAATGGGTATGAAATAGTCAAGCCAGTTTTTTCATCTTTCTTGGAAACTACCTCCAGAGTTTTTGAGCTGATCTTTGAAAAGTATCACATGTGGTAAATCTTGCTCCTTTGAAGAGGGATTTGATCGATGGAATTTTCTGTTTAGAAATAACTAAAAAATTTTCCCATCCTATTAACTTTTCTTGACAATTTCCAAAAGGATCTGAAAGCAACCATAGTCAAAGTTTTTCAGAATGAAGGCTGGTGGTCAAGGTGGCAGATGCTGATTATGGGAACAAAATATGGTTTAACAAACACCAGGCAGCTGGTGTCTTAACTTACCCTGAGGGCTCTGAAAAAGCCAGTTCTCAAATGGTCTGCCATGCTGGCATGGCTGAGTGAAGTCAAGGTTTTTGTTCCCAAGACGTCTTCTTTGAAAGACATTTCTGGATAAATAAATTGTCCAGTATATTTTCTCTGTGTTTTTTTGGTACCTCTCCATTTTCCCCACCCTGGCAACGACCACTAGATTATGCAGTATTTGTCTTTTTCTAACACATTTCACTTAACAAAATACCCTCAAATTCCATTCAAGTGGTTGCAAATTGTAAGATTTCTTTCTTTACTGCCGAATAATATATATATTCCATTCATCCATCGATGGACACTTAGGTTGCTCCCATGTCTTGGCTATTGTAAATAATTCTGCCATGAACATAACAGTGCAGATATCTCTTCAAGATAGTGATTTCATTTTCTTTGGACAAATACCCAAGTGGAATTGCTGGGTCATAAGGCAGTTCCATTTTTTTTTAAAATACTAACATTGACTATTTATTTATTTATTTATTTATTTAAATTCTCTCCCAAGAATATTTTTCCATTAATTTTTAGAGAGCGTGGAAGAGAGAGGGAAAGAGAGAGAAATATCGATGTGAGAGAAACACATTGACTGGTTGCCTCCTACACACACCCCGACCAGGGCCCAGGCCAGGGAGGAGCTTGCAACTGAGGTACGTGCCCTTGATGGGAATCGAACCCGGAACCCTTTGGTTCACATTCTGATGCTCTATCCACTGAGCCAAACCGGCTAGGGCATGGCAGTTCCATTTTTAATTTTGGGGGATCCTCTATACCAGGGGTCCTCAAACTTTTTAAACAGGGGACCAGTTCACTGTCCCTCAGACCGTTGGAGGGCCGGACTATAGTTTAAAAAAAACTATGAACAAATTCCTATGCACACTGCACATATCTTATTTTGAAGTAAAAAAACAAAACGGGAACAAATACAATATTTGTATTTGCATGTGGCCCGCGGGCCGTAGTTTGAGGACCCCTGCTCTATACTGTTTTCCACGGTGGCTGCACCAATTTACATTCCCACCAACAGTGCACTAGGGTTCCCTTTTCTCCACACCCTCGCCCACACCTGTTATCTCTTGGCTTGGATCTCTCTGTAGACACAGCAGCCGTGGAGACCATGGTGACCCTGATTCTGTCTCTCTAGGGAAGATGTGGGCATGAAGAACTCAAGTTTACTTACGTGGCCAGTCAGAGAAGCTGGCACCACCAACCTCCGGGAGCTGAGACAGGAGAACCTTAGAAGAAAGAAAAAGAAGCCCGCCAAGAGGCTGCCTCTGCAGGAGGCGGTGTGCTCGGATTCAGATGACCCTTCCCATGGCTACAGGTCCCAAGAATCCTACCCCTGGAGACACCCCAAGCCCCAGGTGGGAGGGGGGCGACATTGTTTATCTCCAGAACACCCAGAAATCTCTCAAGAGTAGTGCATGTGAGATCACCCCCCAGTTTCTGGGCCAGTTTAGGTCTCAGTACAGCAAAAGCCCTAATACCTTAAATAGTGCTGGCATCACTTCCCCAGAGAAGGGTCAAGGCACAGGGTTTAGGAGTCAGCCAGCGGAGTCATCGCTGCTTCACCTCCACCTGAGCAGCCCCGCCCTGCACTCATAGAGCCTTCCACAGCAACAAAGGGCTGAGGATTGCCACCAGGAGACCTTAAAGCAGTATAGTAGCAGCTATGGTTAAGAGAGCCAGCGTTCCTCCGGGGCCGCCCAGACCCTAGCCCTGACACTGTGGACCTAGCCCCTCTGCTGAGGTAAGGCCGCCTCCTGCATCCCACCCCGCTGTCCCTGTTTGTAACAAGGTAGACTTCTCTGCCTCCCCCACCGGGATCTCCGACCTATTGGGGCTTATTGGTTTTGGCTTTTCCATTTCTTTGTCCTGTTTCTTCCCCTGTCCTCACAAAAATATGCTCAATCTTCTGGAAGACTCTGCACACCCAGAAGTTTAATCTGATAGACTACTGTTGCAGCATTTTCAAAAATTTTAGAAGTTAGTTATAATCCAAGCCTGAAGTCTTATTTTAAACTGAGTATCTCATATGAATTAGGGATTTTTATCATTTAATATTAGGACTGAAATTAAGATTTAATAACTTGTATGAGAGCTACAAGACTGAACATTTCCTATTTTATTGTTTTTATTGAGCCCTTCCTAATTGTTTTTGTCTGTAGTCTGTTGTAGGTACCTCTAATTGAGCGTGGAACCAGAATAAAAACTTACATTGGAAACATTTCAAAGTTATTGGATTATGAGATATTGCTTTCTTTGAACACATTTTAGCAATAACATATAAAAGTATTTACCCCATTCATTAATTTCTTCATAAAATTAGTTTTAAATAATTTTTAAAAAATGAAAAAGCTCATTCAAATCACTTCTAGTCAATAATAGCTTTTGGGCTAGATAACCACAGGATACAGATTATTAATAAGACAAATATTGGATGCATTTTACAAAAGCTAAGGCAGCATTCCAATACTCTAAAAATTCACAACATAATTAAAAGTGATACTCACATTCCAGAAAGCTAAAAATCACCAAGGTTATGGCAAAGAAATTAAAAGAGGAATCCACTTCCAAAAATGTGTAAGAAAAGGGACATGAGCTCAGCATCAGGCCAAAAGTAGGAATGCAATGAGGAAGGAATTAAGGAAATGGTCCAGAACAAGGCAGGGAGTTGTGGGAGGCGTACTGCCACCCAGAGCCTGGAGCTTCTCCCAGGCAGGAAGGCTGTGGAGCCCAGTGGAGAACGGGTGGGGCAGGGAAGAAGCCATTCATTCAATCGCTGTAATCATCATGCCACCTGCAGGCCTGCATGCATCCATGTGGGCCATTGTGCATCCATGTGGGCCATTGTGCATCCATGTGGGCCTGCGTACGTCCATGTACTGTAATCATCATGCCACCTGCAGGCCTGCATGCATCCGTGTGGGCCATTGTGCATCCATGTGGGCCTGCCTGAACTCATGTGGGCCAGCATGCATCCATGTGGGACTGCGTTCATCTATGTGGGCCTGCGTGCATCCATGTAGACCTGCATGTACTCATGTGGTCAGTGTGCATCCATGTGGGCTGATGTGCACTCATTTAATTATTCAACAAGCAACTGAGTGTTTGTGTCAGGCTCCAGGGAGACCTCTGACTTCTGAAAGGTGGGCACCTTCTACCTATTCTACCTCTTCATCTCCACAGAACTGCAGGGATGAAGGACAACGGGACAAAGACACAGGATAATAGTTTGTTAGTATTACATTACAGAGCATGGTGTACTCAGTGACATTCAGTGATATGCCCAATGTGCTGTCCTTTGTTGATAATGCCAGCCAATGTGCTGGGGGAAATTGCAATAACAACAGTGTATTTGCACTTCCAGCCAATATTTTTTAAAATATATTTTTATTGATTTTAGAGAAGAAGGGAGAGAGAGATAGAAACATCAGTGATGAGAGAGAATCATTGATTGGCTGCCTCCTGCACATCCCCTACTGGGGATTGAGCCTGCAACCCAGGCATATGCCCTTGACTGAAATTGAACCTGGGACCCTTCAGTCCGCAGGCCGATGCTCTATCCACTGAGCCAAACCAGCTAGGGCAACTTCCAGCCAATACTGAATAACAAATTGAATCCCCCTCCCCCACCAGAAAGAAATTAGAACCTGATAAAATGTATTTAACAGCTGTTTCCAGAACATTGGGCACAGGCAAAGATCTCCGAGAAACAAAGAGGGCAAGAGAGCTGCTAGGCCAGTGGTTCTCAACCTTCCTAATGCCGCGACCCTTTAATACAGTTCCTCATGTTGTGGTGACCCCCAACCATAAAATTATTTTCGTTGCTACTTCATAACTGTAATTTTGCTACTGTTATGAATCGTAATGTAAATATCTGATATGCAGGATGCATTTTCATTGTTACAAATTGAACATAATTAAAGCATAGTGATTAATCACAAAAACAATATGTAATTATATATGTGTTTTCCGATGGTCTTAGGCGACCCCTGTGAAAGGGTGGTTCGACCCCCAAAGGGGTGGCGACCCACAGGTTGAGAACCGCTGTGCTAGGCTGTGGCTTGTGCATCTGTATGCACTGCCTCAGGTAACTCCTGTTTGACTGTCACTGAACAAATGTGCATCTTTAGCATGTGCCAGAAATAACAAAAGGGGTTCAAGCTGTAAAAATAATCGTAATCGCTATGTGTCCAGATTTGATGGCCACCTTGTATAATTGGCACAGAGCTATGTGGAACGGGTATAGGGTTACTCCCTGAAAGAGAGAAGGCACTCTTATCAGAAGCAAAGGCACAGACGTTCGAGAAGAGACTGGATGACCACTCGAGTGGTGTATAAACACCCATGCATCAAGTGACCGAGTCGCCAACATTGCCTCTTAAGTTCCTTTTCAACTCCAGGAGTCAGTGGATCAATGACACAGTCCATTATCAGCTCAGAGCATTTCCACATAGATGTACAGTGGTCCTTTAAAAGGGGAAGGGAGGGAGGAGTTATGGCCAACACAATTAAACAAATGAAATTAATTAGGGAAATGAAATTGAAAAAGAAGTAAAATTATATTTGCATGTGATAAAAGTATACCTCAAAAACCTGAAAGAATCTATGATAGTGCTAATTCATACAATAAAAATAACTCAGAAGGTGGCAGGATAGAAATTTAATATACAGTAATCAATAGCTTTCATGCACACAAATAATGATAGAGAAAACCTCAACTATAATAGCCACAAAGAAAATGTAGTCAATTTTCATTATTCATGGCAGTTCTGTTCTACCAAGTCCTATCTAACACTGAATTCGGCAAATATTGGATCATGGTCCTCAGGAGAACGGGGTTAGAGGCCTGAAGGCCTCTGGTCACATCAGTTCCACCAATGGATCAATATGTGACCTTTGTTGTGTGTTTCTGTTTAAAGGCACCTTATTTAATCTATTAATATACATATTCATATATATTGTTAACTCATTAACATAGAACTCATGGCCAATAGCACTGTGACTCATGCCTGAATGAAGCTCATCTAACACGGCACTTCTCGGTGGCACCTCACAGCCTCTTGGCACAGAACACTAGGTGGCACTTCAACACAACCCGTGAGGCCAGTGAGACAGCGATGTCCACAGGAAGCACTAAGTATGCCACTAAAGAAAAGGACAGTTTTTGACACAAAGAGCTGAGAGAAGAAGGCAGAAAGGCGAGTCAATTTTCAACAGTCTGAGCATATGGATATCTGCAAAACACCTTGACTAGTTAAATTTTTTCCTTTTAATATTTATTGAAAGTATTACATAGGTCCTCCTTTTCCCCTCATTAACCTCTTCCAGCCTGCTCCCATCTTTGCCCCCGACCCCAGGCCCTCATCACCCCATTGTCTGTGTCCACGGGTTATGCATACATGTACACAAGTTCATTGGTTGATCTCTTCCAACCCTCCCTCCCCTGCCTTCCCTCTGAGGTTCAACAGTCCGCTCATGCTTCTATGATTGCGTCTATTTTTTTATCATCAGTTGATTTGGTTCACTAGATTCTACATATGAGTGAGATCATGTGGTACTTGTCTTTCTCTGACTGGCTTATCTCATTCAGCATAATACTCTCCAGGTCCATCCATTCTGTTGAAAATGGTAAGAATCCTTTTTTTTTTATTGCCATGTATTATTCCATTGTGTAAATGTACTGTAGTTTTTTTATCCACTCATCTGCTGATGGGCACTTAGGCTGTTTCTAAATCTTAGCTATTGTAAATTGTGCTGCTATGAACATAGGGGTGTATATATCCTTTCTGACTGGTGTTTCTGATTTCTTTGGATATATTCCTAGAAGTGGGATGACTGGACCAAATGGGAGTTCCATTTTTAATTTTTTTAGGAAACTCCATACTGTTCTCCACAGTGGCTGCACCAGTCTGCATTCCCACCAGCAGTGTACCAGGGTTCCTTTTTCTCCACAACCTAGCCAACACTTGTCATTGGTTGATTTGTTGATGGTAGCCATTCTGAGAGGTGTGAGCTTAAGAACCAGCTCTGGGGCCAGCCTAGCCCTATGGTGGTGGTGGCCTCCTCTCCTGCCCCCTATCCCCCCCCCCCCTTTCTTGTGGAAATTAAATGAATTGACAAGTGCTTTGCACAGTGTGTGGCAGAGTAAGTGCTTCGAACCTGTTGACTCATTGCCTCCAGGGCTCGGGTTTTCCCAGCCTCTCTCTCTAATTAACAAGCAGGGTTCACCCCTGTAGGATTGAAATCTATGAAAAGAGAAAGCCTTAGCTCTCTAAAATCACACAGCTATTGGTCTGTCTGATAGTGATAAAAAAATTCTGTGCTATCTTTTTAATAGGCTAGAGGCATAACCCAAACCTGTTGAGCTCACTGGGGAACTCAGGGAACATTGCAGGGTAGATCTGGCTAGAAAGATAGTGGGGACCTGACCCCAAAAGGTGGTCATTGGTGGATAGCAAACTGGCCATTTAGTCTTTAGCTAGCTACTCCCCACTCTGGGCCTCCATTTTCTTCTCTCTTCAGTGGGCGGGTTTGAGGAGTGGTCAGGGCCATGAGAGGATCTGCTGCATTCAGTGACTCCTGAGAACCTCCCAGGTTGTCCTCCAACCTCTCCCCCATTCTCCCTCCACCACCAGAACTAGCAGCGGAGTAACCAGGGGCTTACACAACTCACAGAGAAAGTGAGCTCGCACAGGGCAGGAGAAGATGGCGGAGATCCCATCACCAAAGAGCGGGGGAAAGCTGGTGTGGGAAGGGGTGGAAGAGAAGTGAAAAGGAGGGAGAGAAATGAGCAAGAAAAGATAAAAGACTGAAACTTAAAAATGGAAGGAATGAAAGAAAAGGAGGAAGAGGCAGAAGAAAAAAGATAAATTCCTTTTGTCAACTGATGGTCCATGATCGTTGGCGCCAACAGGAATCTGCTATTTGGGGTGCGGTGAAGAAGGAACCTCTATTCAGTGCAAAACAGCTCAATTGTGATCCAGCACAGCTGTGACAAGAGCAGGCTGTGCAACAACTCAACTGTGAGAAAGCACAGCTGTGAAAACAGCAGGGGATGTGAAAACAGCAGGCTGTGGAACAGCTCAGTTGTGAGAATACAACACAAACAGCACAGCTGTGAGGAAGCCCCGAGGCCAGGCCCCTCTGGCTAGACAGCTCTGCTCTGGCCTGCACTGGCCCGCTCCTCCTTGGTCAGTCTGCACTGGTCTGCCCCACTCTGCTCTGGTGAGACATCCGTTTTCAGCTCAGCCAGGGATGTGCAGTCTCCTAAAGAAAGGTAAAGTGTCCTCTTAGAGCAGTGGTTCTCAACCTTGGCTGCACATTAGAATCACCTGGGAATCTTTAAAATCCTGATTTCTGAGCCTCATCCTCTGGAAATTCTGTTTCTTTGTTATGGGGTGGGGCCACCCACCCCATAACAAAGAAACAGAATTTCCAGAGGATGAGGCCCAGAAATCAGGATTTTAAAAAGATTCCCAGGTGATTCTAATGTGCAGCCAAGGTTGAGAACCACTGTCTTAGAGCCAGAGGGGAGCTGGCTTATCTATATATATAAAAGTCTAAGTGACCGGCCGACTGGCTGACTGACCGGTAGCTATGATATGCAATGACCACCAGGGGGCAGATGATCAATGCAGGAGCTGCCAAACTGCAATGATTTGGCAGCAGCGGTTCTCAGGTGACACACCCGGAACCAGAGAGGAAGGAGCCCGATTCCGGGATGCGTCACCCGAGAACTGCCCTCTCACAATCCGGGACCCCTCAGGGGATGTCAGAGAGTCAGTTTCAGCCCAATCCTTGCAGGCTAGGCTGAGGGACCCCACCGGCGCACAACTCTGTGAACCGGGCCTCTAGTCTATATATATAAAAGGCTAAGCAACTGTCCAACCATCCAACCGGCCAGTAGGTATGACGTGCACTGACCACCAGGGGCCAGATGACCAATGCAGGAGCTGCCAAGCTGCCGTGACTTGGCAGCAGCTGTTCTCGGGTGACGCACCCCGGAACCAGAAAGGAGGGAGCCCGATCCCCACAGGCCAGGCTTAGGGACCCCGCCTGCCGAGGGACCCCGCTCACTCCAAAGATGCCCTTCGAGCTGATGTGCCACCCCAAGTGTGGGCAGCCGGGGAGGGACCGTGGGAGGTTGGCTCCAGGGCATGTCCAGCCTGTCTCACCCAGTCCCGCCCGGCCAGCCACCTTCTAATTACTTTCCTTTCAATGTGCACAAATCCGTGCACTGGGCCTCTAGTATAGACACAAGTCCCACTCCTGGTCCCTGATTGGTTCATCCTTATGCAAATGAGGACTCCAGATCCTCACAGTTTATTGGTCCAAAGGTATTGTCCTCATTGGACAGAATAGAGCCGCTCTGGTTGGTCAAAACTGTGTATCTCTGATTGGATGGGGAAAGTCTCAGTTCTATTGGCTGGAATAGGATTCCAGGAACTTCTTTATAAGGGCTGCGCAGATGACAGGGACACAGTGCAGGCAGGCAGTTCAGTGCAGGCTTCCCCGTAAAGTGCAGTTTGTGTGAGAGGCCCCTGTGGAGAAATGGCTACTCAGCTCTGGGTTTGTTTTGTTTTGTTTATTTGAGCCCAGTTAGCCACTGGGAACCCTTCTTAGTAAATATCTTCTTTCTCAGGGTCCACACTTTCTATAGCCACTTGGAAAAAAATCAGAATTAAATAGAAAAGAAAAATTCAAAAGCTACAGTCCACAAAGGGTCAAATGGAAATAGGAAATACCCTATCTCCTCTAAAATACATTATTCATTGCTCTGTGTCACTGCGGATTGTGTGCTGTGTCCACTCGTGGATAAGTGGGATACCCTTGCATGATTTAAACGTCAGATCTTGTGAAGAATGAGCTGGGGGACATCATTCCAGAGGGTCTGAATCGCTTCCCCTGGAAAGCCTTCCTCTGCAGCGACTTCTTGTTGTGACATCAGGGTCAAAACAAACCCTGTTCCCTTCATCAGCAGCTCTCAACACCCTAGTGCACGGGGCCGTATGTAAGTTAGACCTGGTCCCGTGCCCCTGAGAATTTTCACGTCCAGCAATGAGAGAGGCATGATAACCAACATCTGTGGGATGAGAAACAGGTGGCTATAGGGAGAAATGACGGCCTTCCCCACTGAAACCTGAGCATCGCTTTCTCAAGGCACTTGAGCATGCACTGCCCCGTTATCTGTGCTGTGAAGAGAATCCCCCTCCTCCCCAGTTGCATCCCTGGAACTTGGTGCCCAAAGCTAGGACTCACACATTTAGCAGGTACATGCTGAGCTGCGATTATGCGCCAGGCTTTATTCTGGGCACTAGGAGGTATGGCAATAAACAAAGGAGACCAAGACCTCTGTCCTCATGGTGCCTACAGACAATGAAGGTGATAGAAAGCAAATAAATATACAGTATGTCAGATAGAAATAAGTCCTGTGGAGAAAAATAAAGCAGGAAAGGGAGACAGAGTGTGTGGGTGGGATGGCATAGAGTCTGGAAGTTTTGAATAGGGTATTCAGGAAATGCCTTCTTGAGAAAGTAATATATGAGCAAAGACATGAAGGAGGTGGGGGAGGGAGCCACATGGATAACTATGCCAGACAGAGGGAAGGTCAGGTGCAAAGGCCCTCATTGCTGACCAACAGTGCAGCCACCAGAAATAGCCTGCGAGTCCTCTCCTGCTTCAGTGTCATTGCAGCATCCTCTGCGTCGCTTCACACCCTGCTCACTGTAAGGAAGAAATGCTTAAAGTAATTATGCAGAGCAGGTATTAAAATTTGGAGCCCAGAGGAGATGAACTGATGACTGAGATGGCGTGGTTGAAGAATGGGGCGTCGTAGGCAATCCAGTATTCTGTTAGCGGACCTCAGGACTTGTGTCCCACATTAAATTGCTCAAAGTTACAGAGCTTTTAAGTGAAATTGTCTAGACTTTATATCAAAATAAGCCCAATTGTATTAAAAAGTTAATTTTAAGAAAAAACATACAAACCATAAAAAAGAGTAGACATCATATATGTAGTGGAATCGTGCATTCTAGGCTTTCAACGAATTGAATGAATCTCAGTGGAAAATGTTTGCAAGTCTCTAGAATAAATATTACCATAACTCAAATAAAAAGGCAGGCAGACTGGGGGGAATACTTTCATCGAATATACTAGGGAAAAATCTCTATCCGTATTGCACAGAAGCTCATTAAAACTGAAGGGAAAACCATCAACTTTCATGTAAATGGGCAAAGGACATGAATAGATGATGAACAAAGAGGAAACACAAGTAATAAACAGACATAAGAAAATGTCTGACTGATATGCAAATTAAAACTGTAATGGGTAGAGTTTATGCATGAAATTTTCAAAATAAAATAAAAAGCTGGTGAAAAAGATGGTGGAACTGACAAATTGATGACAATAGAAATTGCTAAAACTTCTCTTGAATTCAGATGTCATATTCCTGAAATAATCCTACTTCTGGGAATATAACCCAAGGAAATAGTTACAGAAAATAGAAAAAGGTTCTATGCATGTGTTTAGGGCAGTCATTTAAAGGATTGAAAAGTGGGAGGTCATTTAAATGTACATTAAACGGTCAGCAATAGTGTAAATCATTCTATTAATTATATAATCCATTTGCCTATGATCATGGCCAGTAAATAAATGACCTGTCTGTGACCAAAAATTATTAGAAACTAATGAAGCAAGATAGGCTACTTCTCAAGATATAACAATTAAAAGCAGAATAAAAAACTGTATTTATGTGTGAAAGAGAATAATATGGGCATGTAAAGAAAAATAAAAAAGGAACGTAAAATGTAGAATTGGTTTATTAAATTGATTTTAAAGTTTATTATTAATACAATATTGCTTATGCAATACTTTTTAAAATGTGGCATTTAAAATGGAAATAAGCCAGGTATGTTGACAAGAGCCGCGCTGAGTAAGGCTCACCTCTTTTCTACATGGTACATGTCTATTAAGTCAGCATTTTTTCTCATTAGCTTTTCGCTTGTTGTTGTGGAGACACATCCCCCTGAAGCTTCCACCCTATTGAATGAGGCCTGCTCAGCCCGCTCTCCTCTCCCTGTGCCTGGGCAGCTGAATTAAAGGACCCTAGTGTAGCATTTTACATTTGTTCTGTTACATTTTTCTTGGTCTATACTTCATCCCACCATGAAAGGCTCTCTTGATTTTTTGGCTCCTAACCTACACCCTTTTTTGCCATGTTTCCCAAGTGGATGCTAGTTGGCCATCCTATACACAGTGAAATATATAGAAGAGTCCACCCTTACCCAAGGCCCTGATGGAAATGTTGGCCGAGCCGTACTGAGCCCGGGGACACGTCACGTCTATCCAGGAGCCCCTTTGATGACATCATGCTACAATCCACTAAAATAGTCCAGCGAGCAGCACACACGGGCTGGCTTTGACGATGAGCACAAGTTCTTTTGTAGGTGAAACGAGCTTTAGGCTCAGAGAGGAGCTCAGGTGACCTTCCTGGACCAGGCTCTGGCTCGGGTCCATTGTGACAGGGAGCGCGTCTGCCCTCAGT
>NW_005355890.1:786548-796432 GCF_000412655.1 Myotis brandtii | reverse complement strand
GCCTGGTCTCCAGATCATCAGATGTTCTCAGTCTTCCTTACAGACTGTTCACTGGGTTCTTATCTGCACTCTGTATCCTGGAGTCACCTGCATTTTAAAAGAAATCAAAGATTGAAAGTGGAGGGATGGTGGTCCCAGGCATTGCAGTCGGTCGGGTACAAGAGACCGGATGGAGTGGGAAGGCCGCGCTAAAAGGGGGGCTGCCGGGGACAAGGTAGATTAGGTCCCACGGCACCAAGCTCAAGCTCTTAATGATGGTCGGATGGAATTTATAACTCTTCAAATCTTATTAATTTTCCTTCTATTCTGCCAACTGCCAGGTAGGTGAGGGAAATGGAGGCCGTCGCCTCCATGCCTGGGGAGGAAGCAGCAAAGAAGGCCTGGAAAACTGGGAACGACAGCTTCTCCCCATCCCGGCCTGCCTTCCCCCCAGATGCCTTTGCGCTGACAGCGAATTCCTGCTGGGAACCTGATGTGGCCCGGCTGCTCACATGAACCTTGCCTACCTCCGCATAAATGTTTTATTTCTCAAAGGCCATTCCGACAAATTGCCTTTTCATTTGCCAAGGATCTAGACCCCCTGCGGGAGCTGGCCCAGCCCTCCCCCTTCCTGATAACTGGGCTTATCTGTTCGCATTTCTGCTTCTCATCTGCTAGTCTGGTTTATCGCCTTACAGATTACCTGCTCTTTAACACACTGCACACCATCTGGTCCCAGCAGAAGGGCTAGCTCACTGGCCACCCACGGCAGTGTGTGTGCGTTTTAACCCTAACCCATAAACGCCAAGCCCAGCACATCTGAAAGTTGTTTGGGCAAATTTTACATCATTAGAATAGCAAGCATTTGGCTCCTCGCCTCAATTTTTTAAATCAAAAAGTATATGTTGCACCAGAGAATAAATAAAAAATTATATATTTACACAGTGAAACTAAAAAAACTATAGCTACAGTCAACATCAATGAATCTTAATATTGATTGGGGAAAAGCAAGTCCCGGAAGATTTATATAGACCATAATCCCGTTTCTTAAACTTTAAAAACAAAACTACGTATCACTGGGGAGTCAGTGCCCTAAGCCATACCTGTGCTTGCTCACGCTGGGATGCAATCCCTCTGGGATTGGCTGGTATTCACCCTTTATTTCTCCAGCCCTGGAACCACAGGGGGGTGGAACTGTAGTCACCAGGCCCCCGGGTTCCAGCTTCCTCCGCTCCTGATGGCTGGATGCCACCTTTCCCCCCACAGACCCCTCTTCATTTCCTTAGCAAGTCCCACTAAGGCTGAAGCAACCAGGGGCTCACCTAGTCCTCCCCGCTCCTCCCAGTCTCACCTGCCCCCTCAGAGCGAGAAAGTGGTGCCTTCTCCATAGCTCCCTTCTCTCTGTGGTCTCCCTATTCTGGCACAGGTTCTGGGTTTCGGCAGGTCCCTTTGCTGGGTCTCTTGGTGCCATGGACCTGTTAGGACATCCCACTAACTCATTTGGGGTTGCCAGCGATCCTCGTGTCCTGCGTCTTGACGAAGGATGGCTGTCCCTTCCCACACTGTTCCACACACACCTGGTTGTGTGAAGCCTGAGCAACAGGTCCGCTGAGGCCACCCCACTCAGTGAGTCTTTTGCCAAATCTGGACCCTCATCCTGGCAGCCCAGAATCTTGCTGCTGGATGCCTTTTGCAGGCAAATTCACAAATACATTCCCTCCAGGACTTGCTGCTGATTTCTAGTCTAAGTTTGTTTCCACGTTTCAGGAACCAAAACTTGTCAGTGATAGCTACTGCCACACACATCCTTTCCTGAGGGCCAGCAATGTGCCTGATCCCACACTGGGCGCTCTACCTCATTCATCAGACTCGGTGCACATCAGTAGTTCACGGTCAGTTTTGTAGGGTCTTGTTCCTCCACCCACACCCCAGATCTTAGGAACGGTCTGTGTTTCAAAAACAAAAATCCAAAGGGATTTCTTATTTTTAGGGTTATGCCTTCAATTGTCTCCGAATAACGACTACTTTCTCCAGAATCAGCTCTGAAATGTTTCTGGGCAACAGATAATAACCATCTGCTTCCAGTCTTCCCCGAGGACAAGCCAACAGGAGACAGCTTTCATTTGTGTCATAAATTACAGGGGCCGCAGGAAACAGCACTTCCTGACAACGAGGCTGTAAACAATTGCGGGGTAACTGCTGTGTGTCAAGGCTCTCTGGATTAGGGAGCCGAAGGGTCTCGATGACGCATGGCCGCAGGAGTTATCTTTTCTCTTGCGTTACATGCATCTCAGGTTTCTCCCAGGAACCAAAAGGTAAAGCAAGAACTCTCCCCTCCTCCAGCTTCCGGGCTTCGACTTGGTTGTGTTGATCCCTCACCTCCCTTCCTGGGCTCTCCGCGAGCAGAGCCGCTGGCTCTGAATGATGACGCCTCGCTTGCCTTTGGGGGCCGGTTTTCCAGGTTTTGCTGCTCCTCTTTAAGACGTGTGTGTTATTCTAAGTTTTTATTTCTCCGTTGAGTAGTATACACTTATCCCTTCAACTGCTGCATGAACTTGAAACCTTAATCGGACACTTTGATAGATGTGTTCTGGAAACGCCACGGGAACCTGGAGAAGAGGCTTCCAGATCTTGTCCCAGACAAGAACACTGGACTCCTGCTGGGACCCGCCCCTCCACCCAGAGTCAGGGGGTGGGAGATGCGCGCCCTCGGACACACACCTCCTGTAAGGCTAGTGAGGAACATGAAGCCTCTGTCCAATAAAGCTACCTTCTCCCAGAACCCTTACGTCCCTTTGGCTTCCACGGAGGGCGGCGACTGCTCTCTGGTTGGTGGGTTTTGATTTTTCGTCCAGGGAATCTGGTACTGTCTGTTACAATAACAGGAAACACAAACTCTGCAAGGAGAACTCACCACATCCCTCGGAGAGATTTGTGTCCACACGCTCCCTCCCCGCGACAGTAACAAGTTTAAGGGGATGGACATCCTCACGGTTAAACTCCAAGCTCTCAGGTCTGCACTGTATCCTCATCCTCATCCCCTGCGGATGACGCGCTGGTGAACCTTCCCAGGGCGGAGGCTGAGGCTTGCGGTTAGGAGAGAGTCCAGAGTTGCGGGCGGACTTTCCGGCCTCACCCCCTCTTCCCTCTCCCCTCGGAGGGGATGGCGACGTGACCCAGCGACTCCTGCCTCTTCCGGGACCGCCTTAGAGGCTCCAGAGCCTCACCTGACCTTCCCCAGGGAGGCCCCAAGCTCCCTGCTCAGAGCGCAGAGCGGGGTCCTGACCGAGCGGAGGAGCCGGACCAGGCTGCCGCCCACACGCGAGGGAGCCAGGAGGAGACGCTGCGCAGGGTAGGCGCGCCGCGGGAGCTCAAACTTGGGTGGGTAAGGATTTAGGGGTTCCTGAGCTGGGAGTGCTGGGGCGCTGGGACGCAGGTTTGGCCAGCAGAGGGGCTTAAAATACAAAATGCGCGCGGGAGCAGGGTGCTGAGCGGGAGGGCGGCGCTGTCCTCGGTCCCTGGTGCTGAAAAAGGGGCCAGAAAGCAAGGGCCGGCTCCGGCCTCAGCTCTCTCTCTCTCTCTCTCCTGGTGCTGGTTGGGATATGCTCAGGAGGCAACCAATTGATGTGTCTCTCATGCATAGATCTCTCATTCTCTCTCTCTCTCTCTCTCTCTCTCTCTCTCTCTCTCTCTCTCTCTCTTTCTCTCCACACACACACACACACACACACACACACACACACACACACCCCTGTACCCGGAGTACCGAGGACCAGGACAAGAAGCCGTCCTGCACCCAAGTCTTTCGCACCCTTTTTACTCACCTCCCACAGCGGCTCTGGACCAAGCGGGGCTGAGCCACCGGGCGGGCAGGAGGCAGGAGCTGGGTGGGCTCCCACTGGCGACAGGAAGGGGATCCAGTCACGACGCCGTCCCCGGGACATCTCCCCAAGACACCCTACACGGAAGGGGGGGCGTCCTGGCTTCCCCGCTTTCGGTTGGGGACCTTCCCAGCTTCTCCCACAGTCCGCACTGCTCTGGGAGGTTGTCCATGGCCCAGAGGAAGCGGGAGCCTGGGGAACCAGCGGACCGGTCGGGGACTGCCTCCGCTGGCCCCTACCCAGCCTCAGGGATCCAAAGAGACGGGTGGGCTGAGGAGGAGCCAAGGAACTGAAAATCTCCGGGGGCGGGGGGGAGTTAGCACTCACTGTTTTTAATGATGAAATTATAATGAGATCTTGGCTTAGTCTCAGAGCGAGGACCCCCGATCCCTGCGATCCCCTGAGGGTGATCCTGTCCTTGGCTTTTCTCCCAGCTCAGCCCCATCCCCACTCCTCCTGGGAGCAGAGCCCGAAGGCCCTTGTGCGTGGCCATTCTGGACTGGGGGCCCTCAAACCCTCCAAGCCCACAGCCCCAAGGTGCAAACTCTGGGGTAAACTTGACAGCCAGAGGGTGGACGCTCCTCACCAAATCCTCCAGAGACAAAGCTGGTCGGCGGCAGCCCCTGCCACTCCAGCCCCTGCCACCCCAAATCCATTCACAATACCCCCTATCTGAGTTTGGGCTTGCATCCCAGGGTAGGCAGCCCAGCCCCTAACTTTCTCCAAGGACAGCCTGCCAGCTCCTCCCAACTTGCACCCCTTTTTAAATTTTTTAAAAAAGATATTGTTGCTCATTCATAAAAACAAGCCACAATATCGCTGTCTGGACATGGGTCACACACTCCCTGAGTGAGAAGCCATTGGCGTGTGCCGTGGGAAGCTGGGCAGGGACGGGGAGGTGACGGCTCTCTTGACCAGGTCTCGGGCCATGTCCAGTTCTGAGAGTTCTGCCGGGCAGGGCCCCGCTGGGGTGTCACTCAGCTGTGGGGAGCTCTGTGGGCAGGATGGGGGGGATGCCCAGCACACACGTTCCCTCTCCAGCCTCTGTTCAGAAGTGGGGTTCCCCTCCAGCATTGATTCCAGTGCTGATTCTGGGAGAAGGTAAAAGGTCGCTCCCTGGGTTTGCCTCCTGGGTACCATGTCCGCTGCACGTTGAGTTCTCCTGAGTACAAATCTCCAGGTTCAATCCCGTGGAAGGAACAGAATTGAACAGGCACAGTCCGCTCTGGACATGGCAGAGTCTGACCACAAGATCTCAGTCTCTTTGGCCAGGACTGCCTGTGCCCCTGGCCGTGGTGCGCCTCTTTTTGTGCCTTTTCTGTTCTCATTCACTGTCTGTCAGCGGTCCTGCCTCTGGTTAATAATGGGGTTGCCAGAGCGACCAGTACCCCTTCGCCCTGGTACCCAGGAGGTAAACAGTTGGAAGCTTCAGAGGCTCCTTGCTAGCTCCCTCAGATCCTGCGGCTGTGGGCTTCTTCGGGCTTCCTGGTGGACTGGGGAGGCATGGCCATGTCCAAGGCTCTCCTACCCCCACTCTCTAGCCTCCCCAGCCACCTACTCACCTGAAACCCTCTCCAATCCCTACCAACCACTGGGGCCTCTGACTGAAATGGATCAAGCTTTTTTCCTTATCCCCCAATTGCATAAATGGAATCCAGGGAGCAAATGGTTTTCCCTCTGAACTAATTCATGTCCGCCGCACATTGACTTCTCCTGAGTACAAATCACCAGGTTAAATCCTGTGGAAGAAACAGAATTGAACAGACACAGTCCACTCTGGACATGGTGGGGTAGTCAGTGTGGGAGACCAGCCCTCACCCCGGGTAAGCCCGCCTGTGCTCTGGGCTGAAGCAGAGGTGATTATGGTGCCCTGGGAATAGAGAGAGTAGGAGGGACTGACTCCTGATGGGGGGCGGGGGGGGGCCTCCCAGGGGAGATCATATTGGAGTTGAACTTGAAGGATGAAAGGAATTTCAACTAACTGGGAGCAAGAAGGGAAAGCCTCTCTCTAGGCAGAGAAACTAGCAGGAGCAAAGACTTATGGATTAGTCAGGAGCAGGTAGGACTAAGATTCCTGTCCAATTGGAGCTACACAGCTGTATCCTCATTAGCATTTTCTCCTACTAATCAGAGCAGCTCCAGTCTGACCAATCAGGACAGTGCTTTTGGGGCCAATCAAATTCTGTAGATTTGGCACCGTTATTTGCATAGGATGGACCAATCAGGGACCAGGGCAGGGACTTCTCTCTGTATAAGTTAGTTCCCCTCTGACTGGGGGCATTTTCCCTTTCCAGTGAAGCCTGGCTTCCCCAGCTGGAAGCTGAGTGGTCTTGACTCAGCACCCCTGAGTGGTGAGGGCGGCCTCGCAGCCATGCTGGTCTGTAGCCATGCTGAGCTGTTTGCACTGAATCAAGTCTCCTTCACGACATCTTAAGTTGGCATTGAACTGGCACAGACGACCCTGGGTTAACATGAGGCACTGGGGGAGCCTGCATCATGGGAGGGGTACACTGGCCAGAACCTGTCCCTTGGCTCTCACCTGTCCTGGGAGGGAGACCGAAATGCAGGAAGCACAGGGTGAGCTTGAGTGAGAAGTCGCTGCCAACAGGTGAGACAAGAATGTTCATGACACACTTGAAGGAAGGGTGAGCAATTTGGTTTAAATGGAGCATCCTGCTTAGGCTGATACGGCCCTGGTTATGAAAAGTCCTGAATGTCACGCTAAGACTCTATGCTGGAGAAAATGGGCAACCGCTGAGAGTCCCTGGGTGACATGATTAAAACTACCTTTCAGAGAGGCCCTGTGTCAGTGAGAGGACCGCACTGCTGAGCACCTCCTGAGAGCCGCCTCTGGGTGGAGTTCAGAGGTGAGACTGAGACGGGAGGTGAGCAATGGGAATTGTTTCAACAATCCCAGGGAGGGGCAAGGGCCTGAACAAAGATGGGAGCAGAACTCAGGAGGCCTTTTGGTCCTGCTTTGCAGAACTCTCTACATTCCCAGTTCTTCTACGGGGTGACTTTGAGTACATTGTTCAACCATTCTGAGTCTCAGCTTCTCCATGTAAATTACAAGTGATCGTTATAATACCTGCCTGGTTGGATTGTTGGGAGGAGTAATTTATTGGAGTGAATTCCTTTCTTCCAACAGTGCCTGACATAGCAAGTGCTCAAAGGTAGAGATGACCATCTTATTATCCTATATAACAAGAGAGGAATATGCTAATTAGCCATTACACCCTGAGGCATAACGACCAAGCGCATCACCACCAGATCACTGATCAGCAGGAGGGTGGGCCAGCGAGGTACAAGTGAGCTGCAGAGAGTTACAGGAGGGGGCAGGGCAGCAAGCTATGAGGGGGAGGAATGGGAGGGGGAGGGGGCGAGGGAAGCTACAGGAGGGCAGCAGTGACCTACTGGCTACAAGTGGGCAGCAGAGAGCTACAAGACAGGGCAGGGCAGCAAGCAAGCAGGAGGCGGAGATCTACAGGAGAGGGCAAGGCAACAATCTATGAGGTGGGGGCGGGGGAGCTACAGAGGACAGAGCAGCGGGCAGAGAGCTACAGGCAGCGACCTACTGGCCCACGGATTCGTGCTCAGGGCTACTAGTTTTCTATAATGACAGTGGATTCCTTTCATAATCACATCCCAAAAGTTAATTAAGGGGAAAAAACACACTTTACCTCCTGTGCCTACAGCTAGGCTTGGTGAAACAGGTCCTTGAGGAAGAAAGGGAGAGAGAGAGAGAGAGAGAGAGAGAGAGAGAGAGAGTGTGTGTGTGTGTGTGTGTGTGTGTGTGTGTAGAGTGTGGAGTGGCTGTGGGGAGCAGATGGACTTCTGGGGAGAGCATCTGTAGGGCTGGCTACAGAGATCTGGGTTCTCCAGCTCTAGCAACATCTGGGAAGCAGTTCCATCTTCCTGGGACCTGGCCCGGAGCAGCTGAATCTTATTGCAACGCCGTCGTTCTGAAACTGAGCACACTGAGAGCTGAGGAAGCCGGAGGCCATTTGTCCTGTGTTACCTCTAGACCAAGACACTTTCCGGGCGCGAGACAGTCCGCTGTCTGCGGGTTGGGTAACATAATTGATAACCTGGCTACAATTTCAGTGCATCCTCTTTCACTTCAGATCTCTTCCTGTACATGGGACAATGTTAATTTTTATTTTCAGGCAGGAATGGAAAACCCGTCTCTGGCACATGCAAGCTTCCCTTTGCCCGTGTTCTAAAAACGCAGAGTTTGGGAGGGAGAGCTCAGCTTTTCTAACTCAGACTCCTCCCTGTCTTGGTGTGGGGCATTCCTGGGGTTGCCTGTATGTACCAGTATCCATCGCTCCACAGAAAAGGGAGGACAAGGACTCTCACCTCCCTGCCCTCAGCACCTGGAAGCTCAGGCCTGAGCACAGCTGGACATACCCTCGTGGTCTAAGACTGGAGCTGCCCTTTGGGGCCTTTCATGGGCAAATGCAGGAAGCTTTGATATTTCCTGCGCCCAGAAAGTGCCCTTGTTTTCCTAGAGACAGGAGATTAGCTTGCAGGCTCTGCAGTTAGATTGTCTGCCATAGTCCCGGCTGTGTGAACTGTGTACCTCGGTTTGCTCATCTATAAAATAGAGATGATAATAGTACTTATCTCATGGGGTTATTGTGAGGATTAAGTGAGTTAATACATGTAGAACAGTGCTTGGCATAGTGTAAGCCCTCAAAAATGTTGCGGTTATTATTTTATTATTATTATTGTGATATTTAGATGTTTCTCCCCTTTGTTACATTTTTATTTTGTGAGCTCCTTATAGGAGATACTCTAAATTTTGCATTTTAAAAGTGTTTTTATTTTAGGTTTAATATTACTTTTATCTTTAGATATTATTCACATGCCATAAAACATTTCAGCTGAACAACATCCTATTATGTAGAAATACCCTTTTGTTCATCAGTCAATGGACATTTAGGTTGTTTCCACCTTGGGGCCATTGTGAATAATGCTGCCATGAACACATGAACACGTGTACAAGTTGCTGTGTGGATGTGTGTTTTCATCTCTCTTCGGTATATACTTAGGAGCAGAATTGCTCAGTCAGGTGGTACCTTGATATTTAGCCTTTAGAGGGACTGCGAAACCTTTTTCCAAAGTGGCTGCACAGTTTACATCCCCACTGTGTGCTAGTCGGAAAGTATTCATCTTCTGGTTTCTAGCACCAGGCATTGACTGGTGCTTTTTTCTTTAATGATTAATTTTTTTTAATCAATTTTAGAGAGAGGGGAAGGGAGAGAGACAGAGGGAGAGAAACACACAAACAGAGAGAGAGAGAGAGAGAGAGAGAGAGAGAGAGATGTGATCAGTTGCCTCCCGTATGTGCCCAACCAGGGATTGAACCCGAAACCTAGGTATGTGCCCTGACCTGGAATCAAACCCACGACCTTCCGGTGCACAGGACGATTCCCAACCAGCTGAGCCACTCCCCAGGGCAGCATGGACAGGCTTTATCTATTTCTTTGCTTGGACAAGTTGCTAACATCTCTGAGTCTCAATGTGGCCATTTTTAAATAAGGATACAAATCATAACTATCTGCCCAGCTGGAGCGGCTCAGCTTGCTGAGCATCATCCTGTGCATGAAGGGTTGCTGGTTCAATTCCCAGTCAGGGTGCACGCCTGGGTTTGGGGTTTGATCCCCAGTTGGGGAGCAATCTCTCTCTCTCTTCTCTCTCTCTCTCTCTCTCTCTCTCTCTCTCTCTCTCCCTTCCTCCCTCCCTCCCTCTAAGCATGTCCTTGGGTAAATATTTTTTTAAAAATCAAAAATACTTGATTAAGTTATTTTGAGGATTAAATGAGATGAAATATGTACTGGGTTTAACATCACATTTGTAACGATTTTATGAATGTCATGAATTATTAGATTTGTAACAATTTATCTTTATTGTTGAAAGTATTACAGGTGTCTCCTTTTTTTCTGCCATTAACCCCATCCACCCTGCCCCTGCCCCGACCCCTCCCCAGGCCTGTCTCTCTTTTGTCTGTGTCCATGGGTT
>NW_005355890.1:777565-786528 GCF_000412655.1 Myotis brandtii | reverse complement strand
GCTCGTGCTTCTATGTCTCTGGACCTATTTTGTTCACCAGTTTATTTTTTATTAGATTGTTATGTTTTGTTTTAAAACAGAATTTGGGGTAGCTATGAAAACATGAGCAAAATTGTCAGATTAAAAAAACAAATAAATGAGAAAACCAGAGTTAAGAAAGAGAATGCATTGCCCCCAGAGAATGAGGGTTTGAAGCTTTCTGACATCAGACAGCAGCTTGGCCATTCATTCACTCATTCATTCGCGGGGTCAGCGCTCCACTCTGAGCAGCTCTCCAGGGTGGCAGCGTGTATGGAGGAAAAGGCCGCGCTCACGCTTCAGCAGGGAAACCCAGCCAGGAGATGCCCATCTAGTACAGTGTGGCAGGAACTGTGGGAGGAAGTGGAGTAGGGCCCCCTGGGGAGTAGCCTTCCAGACTATACCGAGCTGAGCTGGGTCTGCAGCTCCTTCCCGTCCTGAGTCCTGATTGTATTTGTTCATGTTCATGTTTCAGCAACCACCTGCGGCAAGAAGATGGCCAAGATTAACACCCAGTACTCCCACCCCAACCCGCCCGGCCCTTGGGTGAGGGCCACAGACAGCGATCTTGATCACCTGGAAAACGGCCTGAGCAGGTAAGACGGGCTTTTTATTTTGCCTGGAAAAGGTCCTTCCCCGGGCTGGTCTACGCTGTGGGAGAAGAATGCCTTCGCCTGTGGCCAGCCGCAGGTCAGAGGGCTGGGGCTCCTCACGGTGCTCCTTCCACCAACATTGTTCATCTCACTGAAGTCCTTTGGTTCTTGTTTTAGAGATGTGGGAAAATAAGGCTCAAAAATTGCATAACTTGAGACAGTAACAAAATGAAGATTCAATTCTACTGTAGAAAGGTCTCCAAACTGCCACACTTTCCAGGTGTACATCAAACACTTACCAGACTCTGTGCAACAGCGCTGTCCTGGGCACTGGGGTGCCCTGCCCTCACTTCCAGGGGCAGGCTGGGCTCTGCCAGCAAAGCCATCAGCCCATTAGTGACAGTCCTACACACGCAGCTGCAGGGGAATCTGGGGTCTGGAGTTTCACTTCTGGTCCGGTTGCTAACTTACTAGGAAAGTGTGTTTAACATTTCCATGCCTCAGTTTCTTCAACTGCAAAAGGGAGCAGCATTCTTGTCCAAGTTCCTGACATACTATTGAGGAAATGAGATGGTGCCTATTTGGTGCAAGTGGGCTTACATTGTTGTTTCTTAAATTCCCAATAAGTTGATTGAGTGGATCCATGAGAAACTTTATTTCCAACATTTATGTTATTTTTGTCCTACATATATAACACTCAAAACTTCTCCCTCCCATGATAACTGCATATTATCTGACTAGTGGCCTGGTGCATGAATTCATGCACATTGAAAGGAAAATAATTAGAAGAAATATTTTAATAGTTAATATTGGATTTTGTATTCCACATGGTCCATGTACCATATTTGATTTTACAATTTGAAAAAGTCAAGGAGACTGGTCTTCATTCGGAATTTCTGCCTTAACTATACGGTCAATGTTGTGTTCCGTTCATAATTTGGATTCACTATCTAATATCAATAATATGTGAGCGCGAGGCAGTCCGTGTTTCTGAAATTCGATGACATAAATTTTAGCTGTAACTTTGCCAAGTAAATCAAATTTACATATATCATTTAAAAGAGCATTCAGCTTAATATTAAAAACCCTGGCTACCAAGTCAGGTCTGTTTTCAACTTTTTGCCAGCGTTGTAAATTATTTGTAATATCTGCCCATTTTGGGTTGCACATCATGGTTAGGAATAAATCGGGCTTGCCATACTTCATTACAATTGCCATAGCATCCTGATACTGATATTGCTGCTGCATATTTCTGGGACTACCCTCAAAAGACGATTGGCACATTGTGATTTTCAGATCTAGATGTGAAAAAATCCGTCAAACCACTATATTTTTCAACTCTCAACTTAGATTGGTTTGCTTTAATGAAATTTATCTGATTGGCTTCCATTTTTTAATATGAATCAACAATATACTGTTGAGTTAATTTTCCTGCATTTAAAATAGGATTGAAGCCCTAACCGGTTTGGCTCAGTGGATAGAGCGTCAGCCTGCGGACTCAAGGGTCCCAGGTTCGATTCTGGTCAAGGGCATGTACCTTGGTTGCGGGCACATCCCCAGTGGGGAGTGTGCAGGAGGCAGCTGGTCGATGTTTCTCTCTCATCGATGTTTCTAACTCTCTATCCCTTTCCCTTCCTCTCTGTAAAAAATCAATAAAATATATTTTTTAAAAAATAAAATAGGATTGAACATGTCCCGGACGGAGAGATGAAATCCATAATACTGCATTTGTGTGACTTGTGTCCTTACATTTTGTCTAGTATTATTGTCGATTACACTGTCGTCTCTGAGTCTTAATGCAATATCTGTTCCCAGCCTTTTTCACCATGTGGAAAAAGAACAGGATACGTCATTGCATCTAATGTAGGAAACAGGACACTGATTTGTTTCATTTTAGTGGCATTTGGATTATTGGGATCTGGTTTACAGTGAATGAGCAAGTCCCTTTCAAAAGGAGGTTCTCCATCTTCGTTTCTGAATATGACAGCAACCTTGGTTACACGAGGAGAATTATATCTACCCGGGTCACTGTTATGATCATATTTAATCGCCATTGTTACTTCGTGGGAGTAATACCTTTCGCTACTGCTTCAGATTGGGCTTCCTTTCCTACCTCATGTAGCATCTTGTACAATTTTGTTAATTCATTTATTTCATGCATGAGGTTTTTGATGTTGATCACGAGTCTTTTCTGAGCAGCCCTGGTTTTCTGGCATTGCTAATCTTTTACTCGTCACTTCGGCTGAGTCTAAAATGTAGAGTTGAGCAAACTTCCGAGAAATACCATCTGAAGGATGTAAAGTTCCAGTACAGTGATAAACTTGTCCGTGTATTCTAAAACAGTATGGCCCATATCCTGATGGCAATGTGATATTTGCACCCATTGAAGCCAAAGCAAAAGAACTATTTATGGAACGAATATTTTCCATAACATTTTTACTGTCAGAATCTTCATTTATCATTAATTTTTTAAATATGCCGGGCATTCTGGAAAATTTATATCATTTGGACATACTTTACCTTTGCTGAAACATGGAGTAGATTTTCCATCAGATGGCTTCTCATCAGAGAAATTTAGTGAGAGGCAAAATGACATGTAACAGTCATTCCACCACAACTGTGTTCGATAATTGCATCCTCACTTACTTCATTTTCGCTGTGAAGTCAGTTCCTACTAGTATTGGTGGTACTTGTCCATGACAGTTTTTCAGACATATCCTGTCGACGATGCCGCTTTCTTTCAGCTGCAGAGGTACCATTCGGGCCAGCAGGCCAGGGAGGGAATGTGGGAGATTGGCCTGCCTGGAAGGGACCACAGGAGGGCTTCGGGGCATGTCTGGACCGGCCGTCTCGCTCCAGCAGCCCCAGCTCACGCCCCCAGCCTCGCAGCCCCACAGCCCCACCTGGCACCCCGCCTTGGCCTGGCACCGCCTGCTCACTTGCTCTATCATCCCGCTGTGGTCCTGCTCTCATCAGGGCCCCATTGGGCGGGCAGCGCCTCCACTGCTGCCAGCACTGCATCACCAACACCCCCTAGTGGTAAGCACACCTCATAGCGAGCAATCAAACTCCCAGTCTCTTGGTTGAACTCCCGAGGGGACAATTTGCATATTAGGCTTTTATATAGATGGCCACAAATGCAGTGCCAGTGCCTCGGTCCCCACACCACTGGCTTTGGGCCCTCATCCATCACTTCTCCTCACTCAGGGGTGCATTTGTCTCTTCTCTGTCTGGGTATTTGGTTCCAGCTCCTTAATAGACTCGCTAATAAATGATGGACAACAATATCTAATGACATTGAGGCCCTACTACTGAATATTTAGGCAGCCCTCGGACTCACCTTTGAGGATTCAGGCAAAGGGAGGAAAATCTCAAAACACCCCAACAGAGACGTAGTTCCCAACCATTTTAACATACTGGGGCCCCCAGAAATGTGACATTGACTCAGGGACATCAGAAATCCCCACCCTCCTAACTGCTCCCTCCTAACCCACCTGCTGTCCACACCTGTGTCCCACCACTGGGGACTTACTCCTTTAGGTTAAGGCATCGCCCCTGATTTAAAAGAATAGAGAATATAATCCAGACAGTTATCTGCTACTAACACGTTGACATGCATTAATAGTTTCCTTCCCACGTCTGAGCTAATAAAGCCCCTCAAGGTGGGCCTCGGACAAGTTTGGGGAGCGGGGAGAACAGGCCCAAGCATGGGCACACAGTCAGGCTGCCTGGCAGCATCTGGCTCCTGGGATCTTGGGCCCCATGGGGGAAGGACCGAGCTGTCAGGTCAGGGAGAACTCGAGGCAGAATGGGACTTCCCCCATCGCTCCCTTTCGCCTCTGGTGGGGCATGACCAGAGCATCTTGTGGAGTTCGCAGACTCCCTGGGCTATGAAGGGAGGGGGCAGTCTGGCTCGTCCAAGGAGGTGCTCGAGAGGAGGCAGCTAGGTGGTGCCGTGGCTCTTGCCCAGATGGCTCTTGCCCAGGCACCACCGTGGTCCGGCTCTGCCCCATGCGTCCTGGCTCCTCCTCCGCCAGTGGCCCACAAGCTTGACTGCGGGCTGTTCAGGGGGCCACAGGTCCTCCTGGAAGATGAGCCTCTGCAGAAGGAATTGCCAGCTCACTGAGCCACCTGACACCTAGTGATGGGCCTCTGCTGCCGAGGGACTCCCTGTGGGCTCATGTCCAGTTCACGTTTCCTCAGGGCCGGTCAGCCACACAGGTCAGGGCTCTGAATCATGCCCTTCAACGATGCTATTCATTCGTCATCTGAATGGGTGAGAATGCCATCCCCGCCCCTCTCCCCCTGTTCCCTGGCCAGCACGGTAGCTAACAGCACAGGACAGACTGCTGACCCGAACAATGGCCCATAACTGACCAGCCTGTTTCCACATCTACACAATGGGCTGTACTTACCTCAGAGGCTGTAGTGGGTTCAGACAGGACAAAGCTCGGGCTCAGGCCCTGCCTGGAGTAAGTGCCTGT
This sequence comes from Myotis brandtii, assembly GCF_000412655.1. Classification (NCBI taxonomy): domain Eukaryota; kingdom Metazoa; phylum Chordata; class Mammalia; order Chiroptera; family Vespertilionidae; genus Myotis; species Myotis brandtii. Next base: position 781,433 of record NW_005355890.1, on the reverse strand, counting down.
GAATACTCGCTGCCGGTCTCGGCAAGGAGTCCCCCCCTGTGGGTCTTCTCTGGTGTCCCCGGCTCTGCCCTCAGAGCCCCCGCTGTTCCGACATCTGGAGCTCACCCTTCCTGCCTGAGTCCCATCATGCTGTCTCAGCCTGACCACGAGCCTTGTCTCACCCAGCCCCACTGGAGGCCTTGCCCAACTGCTCTTTTGGGAAAAAGCCTGTTGACAGATTACTACAGAACCCCATGGAAATACTGCATAGATTTCAAACACAGAGAGAAAGAATGCTTCTTTCATGAGAGAGCTGTTGTGCTTTATCTCATGGAGGCAGGAGTGGGTTAACAGATGGACGGTTCCGGAATGGGTCACGTGGGCAGGCTAAGTAGCTGTCTCAGATGGTGGATGAAGAAAACTGAATTTATTTAAGGAAAGGGGTGGGGGATGGGATACCCAGAGGGAAGGGCTGAGCCGCACCGGGCCAAGGGGACATGGGTGGCTGATGGCAGCACAGGAGCTGGCGTTTCATCCTTAGATGCAGTCACTGGCAGATTTGGGGCTGAGGTGGGCTTGGAAGGCGGGTGGATTGCAGGCGTGCGATCAGGTGCCTCAGGAGTTTCCACTCCTTGTGCGGTCTGACTCCTGGTGTCCGGCAGCTTTTTCCTGGTCTTTGTCTCCTGTGGCGGGAAGCTTACAAATGGCCGTAGGGGTGGTGTTGCCCTACAGCCCTAACAGACATCGCGGTAGAAATTCAAGCCTCGAGAACCAAGTGCAGAGATGCCTGGGGAGGAAAGGCTCCCTGGTCCCTTGAACTTACATCATAGGAGGCTCCCATTCTTTGTGGCGCACTGGCCCTTCTGCACTTGAGTCTGTGAACAGCACGCAACTCAATATGAAATCGCCTTTTTTCTCTTTCCTATTTGAAGACCAGGAAACACACTCCGGGGGGTGAGCGGCCAGCCCACAGAACTCCTGGTTGGGTGCTGGGCAGGGACGGGCCGAGGCCTCTCACTCTGCCGCCTCCCCGCCGAGTGGGCGTCCACGGGCCAGGCCACACAAGCTCTGATGTCATGGGCAGTGGTTCCCCTGCTGCTGACCCAGGAAGCCTGGTCTCAGGATGTCTCCCACGTGATTAACAGGCGCCAGACTCACAGACATGCTGGGCCGACTGCTTGGTGCTGAGACAGAGGGGCTGCTGGTGGGGACTGAACAGCTCCATCCTCGAGGTGCCTCTGATCTGCCAGGTGCACGTGCTGCGGCAGCGCTCCGGCCCGCCGGCCCCCCTCCCCCCACTGCCAGCTGCTAAGGTCCAGGGGCTGGAGACAGACTCCTTGTCCCCGTCTCCTTCTCCTGGAACTGACCTAGTCCCTTGGAGCGTGCCCGCCACCTTTGTAATAAGAATATTGGAAGGGCAACTGAGGTGTGGCCTCCTACCTGCAGCAGGGCCCGGCGGGCCTCTTGTTTGCACAAGGATGAGATGTGAGCGTCTCTTATGGGTATTGAGGTGGAATTCCATCACGTGGCTTGGAAATAGAGGCAGGCTGCACAGTGCAGTGGGTGGGTCAGCGCCACGTCTCTACCACACGCCACAGGGCTCCGTCCTCAGCCATGCCCTCCTCAGCTTCTGCTTGAATGGCACCATGTGTGGAAAAATCAGCTTCATGGAGTGGATGCCAACAGGCTTTGAAGTGGGATGCGATGATAGTCAAATCTCAGTTTTGCCACTTGGCTGTGTGCCCTTGGGGAAGTTACCTAACCTCTCTGAACCTTGTTTTGTTCTCTTATAGGGTTGTTATGTAGATTAAATGATATAATGTATGTGGCTGACTTCAGTAAGCAGTCAATAAATGTCATACGGTTGGTGTGTGTATTTGTGAACGAGATGGAGTTGGGAGGAAAGGCTGATGCCACTGTCTACCAAGGGTCCCAAACGCCGAGTGACTCAGATACACGGGAAGTCCCATCCTTCCAACAGACACATTGCACACGCAGCAGCCATGTTACAGGACTTGGGTTTTGGCTGCCAGTTGGTGCTGGGAGCACCAGAAGCACAGGGACGCACAGCCTACAAAGACCTCTGGCTTGGGCTCCAGCAATAGCAGGATGGTCTTAGCCTCCCTGCCAGTCAGGCAAGAATGCAGGAGCCTGCTCCCAGGAGGATGCCCGTGAGGGGAAGGGACTTGAACCCGGTGAGGAGTGGCCGGGGGGTGGGGGTTCCAGCCTGGAGAGGCAGCACAGGTGTGAGAGCTGTCCCTCACGGAAGGCGGCCATGGAAGTGGCAGGTGCCTGACTGTGGTCCCAGCAGAAGAAAGGAGTCTTGAGATGGGGAAGCTGAGGGAGGGGCTGTGCAGAGGTGGCCTGGACAGGACGCGGGATGGTAGTGAGCCCTCCCTGAGCCCCTCTCCCCCTTGGAGCGCAGGGATGATGAGGAAGGAGGAGGCCGCAGCTCAGTGTCTGGGGTGCAGCATCTGACTTCTCCTCACTCGGTGGGAGGAAGGGAGCCTTTCCCTGTCATTAGTTCTCGCCTCCTCCAGCCGTCACCACCTGGTTAAGAGGGCTGATTAGGCTGGGATAGGCCATGAGATAGAAATCATTTGTCTTGCCCGGGCTCTTCCGGACTTGCAGACTGAAGTGCAAATCCCTGGAGGCCAAGGCCAGGATGGCTCTTAATCAGGCTGGTCAAACCGCAGCCCCAGGAGGTTTTCAAGGAAGGGAAATATTCCCAGAGACACTGGTCTTCTTCCCATAAACACTAGGGAAGGCCTCCTGAAGGAGGTGGCCCTGAGCTTGCCTTAGGAGGTAGGATTTCATTAGCAGAGATGAGTTTGCGCGAACACCCTTGTTCTGGAATTAGTGTGGACCAGGCTGCTCTGGCTCCAGGTGGGGGCGCTGGGACTGCCCCCTCCCGTGCTCTGACGGGACCATGTGCGCTGGCTTGCCCCTCTCACTGAGCCCACCATGTGCGCTGGCCTTGGGCTACTTTCCTCAGTCAGGCTTGCTGTGAAAGGAAGGCCACATTTATCCTAAGAGCAGGGTCTGTGGCAGCGTGACCTGCAGTGGGAGTCGTGGGTTGAGGACCCGTGGCGGCAGCTGTCCTCGCTGGGCAGGGCATCTGGCCATCTCATCCTGAGCGTGTCCAGGAGGCGCGCAAGCTTGAAATCAATTCAGCCTGCGGCACATCTGATTTCCTAGGACCCGCGCGCCTGGCGAGGAGACATGCTCAGGACTGCAGCCAGGGATCGCCATGGAGACCGGAGGACAGCCTGAACCCAGGCAAGGCTCCGTCACCGTCCCCAGCCAGGAGCCTGCCAGGTAATGGGTGGGTCTCAGCCTTCTTCTTGGGAAGGGGAGACTGAGGCAGAAGGAAAGTAGATGCGTCTCGGAAAGAATGGTGGGTGGGACGGGTTGAAGGTTTGGAGAAAGAAGAGGTAGGAGCAGAGTCAGACATCCATCAGTGAGCAGTTCTCCCCTGGGTCAGGGGTCTGAGCTCAGAAAAGTCTAAGAAAAGCTGCCTCGATCTGAACTTGCTTTAATGAAAAGTTATATTGGGAGACTTGCTCAATTCTGGAATAATTCGGGGGCGGGGGAGCCAACCAGGGAGGGTTCAGGAAACAAGTGCAGGCAGCCACGGGAGTCCACGGGGTGCCCACTGCAGCACGGAGAAGGGTGGTGGCACCTCCAAAGCAGCCTGGCAGGTCCCCACCAGCACACATCTTCCTTGTAAATGCATCCGAGAGATTAACCAGGCTCTCTCCCTTCTGGTGATGGCTGTGCTCTGGCTTCAGTAGCTGTACCACCTGGAGGGAATCATTGCACCTTTTCCAGTCTCATCTGAGATGCTAATCCTGCAGCCCCCCCCCCCCCCCCCACCCCCCCCACACCC
>NW_005355890.1:776855-777471 GCF_000412655.1 Myotis brandtii | reverse complement strand
AGGGTGGGGCGGTTTGGGGAGGGGCGGGCTGCATTGCAGCCAGCGCTGACTCACAGCAGGGGCCCACACACCTGGGCTCATGGCTTCCTTCCACCAGTTCTTTTTAATCCTCACCTGAGGATGTTCATTGGTGTTTAGAGGAAGGAAGGGAGAGAGAGAGGGAGAGAGAAACACTGATGTGAGAGAGAAACGTGCATGGGTTGCCCCAACCGAGGATGGAACCTGCTACTTAGGTATGTGCCCTGACAGGAATCAAACTCGAAGCCTTTTAGTATACAGGATGATGCTCCAACCAACTGAGCTACCCGGCCAGGGCACCATTTTTTTTTTTTTTAACAATGCCATCGTTATTTTACATAATCATGTGTTCTACAGTTTTTGCTTAAGACAATTACAAACATTTTAATTATTTATTCTTCATATTTATTTTTCATTGTGGAGGACGCTACCAATATTTATTTCACTATTCCATCTTAGCCATTTCAGTGTTTTTGTCTTACTAATGAAGTGATGCCTTAAGGCTCTTTAATTTCATGGAAGAGAAACCTTCAAATCAGCTCAAATTAAAAGACCTGGGGCAGGGGCAGGGCAGGACAGGGCTGAGGTGGGGAGATGC
>NW_005355890.1:776375-776688 GCF_000412655.1 Myotis brandtii | reverse complement strand
GGGCTGGGGCGGGGTGCTGGTGGAAGGTGAGATACTGGCCACCTCCTGGAAATGGAGCCTGGGCCCCTGAGGGGAGCTGGGGAGGGAGTATCTGCTCCCTCTCGTTGTCTGGTGGAGTTTCAGGTCTTGGTGCTTTTGCTGCGTGTCTACTGCTTCTGTCAGCTCGCACATGGCAGGCACAGGCTGAAAGGTCTGCTCCACGTGATCTTGAGCAGAACCATCCAACCCCACCTTGGAGTGGCTCTTAGATCAGGGGCTTGAGTGACTGGTTCAACTGTCCGTCTCTGAGCCTTGGCGGAGGCTGGGGGTGGGG
>NW_005355890.1:752818-776331 GCF_000412655.1 Myotis brandtii | reverse complement strand
GATGGGGTATGGCCTCGGTTTCCCCTCCACCGCAGAGGGAAGACGTGGAAGGGAGTGTCCAGAGCAGACACGTTGGGCTGGGAGGCACCTGGACAGACGCCCACAGAATCTGTCAGCATCTGCTTCTGAGTCATTTTCTTGCTTCAATTTATTCCCTTAGGCTAAGGTCACATGAGTGCAATTGGGGTCAAAGTATGTGAGACTTGTGACTTCATTCCAGTTGCTCACAACTATTTTTATTGGGTCTGTGGTGTGGACAGTCGGTGCCAATTCAGGGAAACCAGCCTCTCTTCCATCCCCTCCTGGCGAAGATGGCTCAGGGGGCTGGGGCAAGGCCAGCTTGGTGGATGTGGACTGCGTCTCAGGGCCTGAGGCCCCGTGGGGTCTGGCTCCAGGAGAAGGGCCCAGGCAAGGAGCGACAGAATGTATGCACAAGCCTGGGAGAAAACGAGAGTTCCTGGAAGAAACAATAATACATTTGTATTGAAGGGCTTATTCCTTAAGCCTTGCTCTAAAGTTTTCAGCATTTGGAAATAGAATTGTTTACGCATCCTGTGCTCACCAGTTGTGACAGAGTTCCACACGGGGCACAAGGAACAGGGAGCAGAAAAGCTCGCTCATGCCCACTGGAGGCTGGCGCCTTTGTGGAGTCAGGGGTTAGAAGGACAAGGCCTTAATGAGGACCCGTCCCTTCCGGAGGGCGCTGACTTCTGGGTGCACACAGAGGAATAAACGGCCCATAGGGGGAGACGCAGCCTGAGCCAGGACCTGGCAGGAGGCCAGCGCTTTCCTCTCCCTCCTCTGTGCGCTGACTGCCGTCCGTGCCCTTCCAGGCTGTGGCGCCTCATCGTCTCGCTGCGCATATGGGCTTCCAGACACGCACACCACCGGGACCAGCGACCGGATGCTTTCCTGGAGCGTTTCCGCGGTGCCGAGCTCAAGGAGGTGTCCAGCCGAGAAAGCAATGCCCGGAGCCAGGGCAGCCAGGAGCCAGCAGACAGCGAGAGAAGGTAAGGAGCCAACGGGAGGTGAGCCACCTGCGCCAGGCAGGAGGCACTGCTCACTAGGCCGCTCGAAGCAACTCCTGGAAGAAGGCTTTCATCTTGGGAGAGCACCAACTGTCTCTGCCCGAGTCCAAGAAGTCCTGCAGGAGAGAAACCCTTCACCCAGAGGCCCCAGCCTCCTGTGACCCCTGACCCCATCCTATTCAGAACTCAGCGAGTGTCCCCGGGAACTGGTGCTCTCAGAAACACACGCGGGGGTGCTTGGCTCACCCATCTCTGTCCACCACAGGGCCCTCCTAGACTGCACTGTAACCCACCTTGATACGAACCCACCGGAAACCAGGAGCCTCGGGGAGAACCTCAGTGGTACCCAGTTTTATGCAAAGGGATGCATGCATTTTTCTGGGAAGAATGTCTGCAGATTGGTGAGAATTTTCAAGGGGAACCATTCATGTTCCAGATCAGGTTAAAAACCATGGGGAGGTGGAGCGCAAGGAGGGGCCAGGGTAGGGTGGGGAGAGTGTTCGCCTTTTGATAGGAGAAGGGTCTGCAGAACAAGGGTCTGGGTGCCATCTTGCCCGCCCACAGCCTTCTCCACACCCTTAGGCTAATGGGAATGAGCATTCGACTCTGTCGCTTCCCAGTGTGGCCAGATGAGTGGAGGGTTGAGCTGGGACCCTATCAGGGCCGGGCTCAGCTATATCCAGAGGCCTGGTCAATGGTGGGAAGGGTCAGAGTGGGGAGATGAATTCGATGGTGCAGGATGGTAGCTGGTCAATTAGGGAGGCTTCCTGGGGGAGGAAGACTGGACTTTTGAAGCAAAGTCCCATTGGCAAGCAAGGTGCTCGCAGGGACAGGTCTTGGCGCAGTGGGTCTGGGCTGTGGGACCACCAGCACAGAGGTGTGAACGTGCCCTTGGAGCTAAGCTTTCCCTCCTTCCCAGTCTCACAGGGAGCTGTTGCTTCCTGGGTTTTCAGATGCGTGGAATGAATCCTCAGAGAACCCTGTGTGAGGAGAGGGAGACCTGGGCAGGGCAAGCAGGCGTCCCCAAATGGCATTTGGCTGGATGGTCAGCCTTGTGGAAGCGGGGCCCCGAGGGTCAGGCTGGCGTGCTCCGGGCCACTGGCTTTGATCTCCAGGTCTCCTAAGGGGTCGGCAGTGACCACGAACCAGCAAGCCACCCTCCAGCTCTGTGAGGCCAAGCTGGCTTCCTGCACCAGCCGTGCCCCAAATGTGCCCGGCAGTGGACAACTTGGAGAGCATACCTTTGACCATGAAGTACTGTGCTATCCAGCTTTAAATAATGTTTGCTTGGATGCAAAACCAGCTCCACCTTCTACCCGGGTTCTCACGTAGATCGGGGGGGTGACCGAAGGAGTTAAGATGGATGTGAGGGCGGGGAATGGGAGCGGAGAGACTGAAAGCTGGGACAGCTCTGCCCACGGTCTGTGTCCGCCCTGCTAATTGGAAGTGACAGCTGTGACCGAATCTTGGAGCAGCTGCCCTTTGAGAGCCAGGCCTGTGCGGACAAGGGCAGCGAGTTGTCACTGCTGCTGCGGTGTCCACTCTGGCCTGCCAGGCACTTGACGGCCTTACCTGAGAGCGCCGAGGGCAGGGGCCGCGTCGGGTCCATGGCTGCGCCCTTCATGCCGCTTTCACACGGTTAAGCTGCGTGAAATAGAGTCGAATCTGAGGCAGATGCTGGGTGGAGTCAATGGTTGATCACATTTGTCCAGAAGCGTCCGGTTAGCCAAGCGGTCACCCGCTCTTCCCCCAAAGCTTCCATCACAGCAAACTAGTCACAACACATTTGGTCCCTGACACCCTCCGTTCCTCAAGCTGCGTGCAAGGCCCGGGAGGTGGGGTAGGAGTAGCACCGGAACGGTCCCCGTGGGGAGCCGAGTGCCGGTTCCCACGTTCGCCCCCTCGGCCTCCTGCAGTGGCTGGGCCCGGCCAGAAGCAACGCCAACACCTGCAGCAGCTCAGAGGCCTGAGCATCTCTGCTCCCCGCTGAGCCCTCGCCTTTCCTCCTCCGAGATGCCAGTTTGCCTCCCCCCTTAAGTGTTCCTGCTCCCCACCCTCAGAACACTGCCACACGGCTCTAGAAGCCTGTTCCTTCCACTGGAACGCCATCCGTGGACCATCGGAAGGGCCTGGTCATGTCTTGGGGCGGGTCATTTGGTCTCTCTGTCTCAGTTTCTTGTCTATAGAACAAGGGGGTTGGATGGGATCGATGTTTCAAGCTTAACGAGCCTCTGTTGCTGTGTATTTGAGGGCAAAGCCGGGCTCCTTGTGGAGCAGCGGGTAATTCTTCTCAGAACCCCCACCCGCCACCCCACCCCACCCCTTCCTCCTGGGTGCCAGTGAGACGCTCTCATTCAGGCCCATTCAGGCCGATTTGGAGGGTGGAATCAGGGCAGTGGAAAGAGGAAAATTGTATTTAGTTAGTTAGTTAGTTATTTGGTTAATTCTCATCCGAGGATATTTTCCCATTGATTTGTAGAGAGAGTATAAGGGAAGGGGAGAGACACAGACAGAGAAATATTGATTGGTTGCCTCCTGCATGCGCCCCGACCAGGGCCAGGATTGAACCCGCAACCCAGGCATGTGCCCTTGACCGGAATCAAACCTGGGACCCTTCAGTCCCACCGACCGACGCTCTATCCACTGAGCCAAACCAGCTAGGGAAGAGGAAATTTAAATTCGTCCAGAGCATCGCCTCTAGAAACGGTGACCCACTGCCATTCCTTTCTGTCAACAGATGCCGAGCCGGCAGATAGCTATGATGTGTGATCATGGCAGATGCCACTCAAGAGCCCAAGGAGGGCGTGTGCCTGTGTGACCATACATGTGTTAGCACGTGTGCACCATTCTCCCGCCTTCTTCATGGAATGCCATGGGAATAGGCAGAGGAGCATCTCAGTTGGAGCGTAGGGAAAAGCCATCATATCAGGGAGAAATGCCAAGTCCTTGACTTCCAGTTGAAGGAGAAATGGGCCAAGGCCTTTGTTCCTAGGGTAGAACATTTTTCCATTTTCCTCCCTGAAACGTAGTTGCATTTTGTTTGCATAAATTTGGACATCAAATCCAGAAACCCAAATGCCAGCAATAAAAAGAAAAAGAAATTATTTCAGCTACAAAACAATAGCTATTGCAATATGTGCTTGATTTAAAGCACCTGATATTAACACCTTTGAAACCTGGGTTGCGTCTGGCAGTCAGGGAAAGGCTCCGGGCACTAGAAACCACAGACAGGGGCCCTGGGGGTCTCCCGGCTCCTTCGACCTGGGCTGCCACGAGGGTGAGGATGGGGGTGGAGGGTGTTGGCTGCACTGAGCTCCTATAAATCTTTTCAGGGCTCATATCATGGGTCCAACACTGCAGCCAAGGACCAAGGGACAGAATCAGAGACTGTGCCAAACAGGGCCACCTAGACACAGACACAGAGGTACAGAAACAACTCCTGTGGACACCCATCCCCATTCTTCCACCTCTTCTGGAGTTTTCTCTTAGTCCCCTGAGTCCTGACTCTCCCTCCCTGATCAAACTATTCCAGCCCATACCAGTATAGTTTTGCAGCTGTGTGTGTGTCTTTTGGGGGCAGTGCTGGGTGGATTTGGGGGTGCAGCTGGATGGTGCTGGGTCTTTCAGAGACCCTCAGCAGGTTGGTAGCCAGAGGAAAGGCCAAAGCCTGTAATCAGGGGCCGAAATCCTGGACAAGGAAACCTGAGCCTGGTGCAATGAGAACCCTCAGCAAGGTTTGCACGCTCAATAAGCTGGTAGGAGGCGCCCTCTGCTGGTGTCTTGGTGTTAAGACCAGTGGCAGACAGGACTTCAGGGTCATGCATAGAGGACAGAGAATGGGTGACTGTCCTTGCTCTTCACACTTAACAAGCTAAATAGATTTTATTCTTATTCTATGTATTCATGTATGCATTGTCAGAAACTTGCAAAACACAGAAAAGCACACATGAGCATATACCCGCAGAGAAGTACATGTCATGTTAACAGGAATTCCATTATCAGAGAAAACCCTTCTTAACATGTTGGCAAAGATACCTCCCAGTTTTTCCTAGGTATAAAAATTGAATGGATAGACAGACAGGTAGATATAATATATTTAATACAGATGCTGGTTAAGAGCATTTGCATCCCAATGCGAAGCTTTGTGACCTTGGGTAAGTTCCCTGACCTCTCTGTGCATCAGTTTCCTGAGCTGTAAGACAGGTATTGCAGTGTTGTCTGGCTTGAAGATTTTGTGTTCATTATGTAGAGTGCTTAGCACAGTGCCTGGTACATAGTACGTGCTCAACAAATATTGACTAGTATGTTTAGCAGAATAATTTCAGACTGCAGCTGGAGCCGGGCTTGGGGTTTGGGACCTCAGGCGGCAGGTCCACCTGGGCCAGGCATGTGAGTACAGGCAGAGGATGTGTTGTCACTGGCCATGCCCCTGCAGTCCCCATAGCGCCGGCCCTCCTGGCTGCCCGCCTTACCTCGCCTCCACGCAGCACGGCTTCTCGCCGGCCAGCCATAGCAGCTGCCTCCAACATGCTGGAACTCACCGAAGACAACTTCCCTGACATGGGCTCTGCGGTCCTCACGCCTGTCCAGTTCTTCGCCCCCTGGTTTGGACACTGCGAGAGGCTTGCCCTGGAGTGTGAGGCTGCAGCTACCAGATTAAAAGGAATTGTCCATCAGCAAAGGTTGATTGTGCTGCCCACACAGACACGTGTCATTAGCATGGAGTCCGTGGGTATCCGATCCTGAGGCATTTGGAGATGGGAAGAAGCGGGTGCTGGGATGGGCCCAGGACTGCTGACAGGTCACAGCCACCTGGACAGGCAGGCAGACCAGCGTCGGTTCCTCTGGGACTGAGGAAGGACTGGAGAGACTCTAAAGAGGCTTCTTGGTGGACTTTTTTCAGGGATTTATTCAATGAAGCTCTGAGTTTCTTTTTAAAAAAATATATATTTTATTGATTTTTTACAGAGAGGAGGGGAGAAGGATAGAGAGCTAGAAACATCGATGAGAGAGAAACATCGATCAGCTGCCTCCTGCACGCTCCCCACTGGGGATGTGCCCGCAACCAAGGTACATGCTCTTGACCAGAGTCGAACCTGGGACCCTCCAGTCTGCAGGCCGATGCTCTATCCACTGAGCCAAACCAGTCAGGGCAAAGCTCTGAGTTTCTAAAAGCAGCCAGCAACTTGAGGCCCTGACCAGGTGGCTCAGTTGGTTAGAGCATTCTCCCAATCTGCAAGGCTGCAGGTTTGATCCCCAGTCAGAGCACATACAGGAATCATTAATGAATGCATTAATAAGTGGAGCAACAAATGGATGTCTCTCTCTCTCTCAAAAACAACAACAAAAGTAACAATAATAAAATAAAAGCAGCCGGAAACTGGAGGGATAACTACGGATTTGCACACAACAAACGGTATTGAGTTTCTGGTGAACAGTGTGGTGATAAGAGAGGGTATCCATGTTTTGTCCTTCACATCTGATGAACAAGAGTGAGGACAAGACTGGCATATGCAGAACAGAAGATTTAAATTCATCCAGGAAAACATGTTTGGTGTTGCCCTCACGCGACAGGAGACAACGAGGGCCCGATACAGGCCAGGACTTCCCAGGGCTGGCTCTGCTGTGGACCCTGAAACGAAGGCCAAGGGTCCCGGCTGCTGGAGAACCGGGTGAAGATGGTGCCAAGAAATCCCTGCATGGATGCTGGACTCAAACTCAGCGTTAGCCGCGCACTTTCCGATTCTGGTTTGGGAAGCACAGCGGACAGGTTTCTGTTGTTCCGTCAGCAGGGCAGGAGGAGAGGGGTGTGTCACGCAGGAGTCCTTGCGTGAGGCCAAGGCCCTGGGGAGGTTCCTGCAGGACTACTTTGATGGCAGCCTGAAGGGATGCTGGAAGTCTGAGCCCATGGCAGACAGTAGCATCGATCCCATAAAGGCAGTGGTCAGTAGAGCAACGGTTCCCCACGGAGCCAGGCCCTAATCCCTACTACCCTGCGGCTGTTTTCCCTACGTGGCAAAGGGACTTGGCAGATTTGACTGGTTTAAGGGCCTGAGACAGCAGAGATCCTGATTCCGGATGATCCGGGTGGGCCCTCTAATCACAGGCTTCCCTCGAAGCAGAGAACCTTCCGCGGCTGCAGAGAACCAGGGAGGTGGCATCTTGAAGAGAACTCAGCCCGCCGTTTCTGGCTTTAGAGGTGGGAGAAGGGGACCACAACCGAGGACGCAGCAGCCTCTGTAGGCTGGGGATGCCTCAGCGCACAGCCGGCAACACAACAAGGATGCTGGTCCTGTCGTGGCCGGGAATCAAATTCTGCCAACAGTCCGATGAGCAGGAAACATTCTCGCGAGTCTTCAGAAGGTCACGCCCGTGACGCCTCGATGTGTGCCTGGGGAGACCCATGCCACACTCTGACTCAGATCTGCAAGGTCACTCCGGGTCGTGTCAGCCATGCCCTTTGGGGCAATGTGTTCTGGCAGCAATACCAAACGAATACGGCTACTGTCAAACGCGTGTGCAGTCTGCTTGGTAACAGCTAAACACCAGGGCCGCTTCCCCTGCCTCGGGATATCCTTCAGCGACACGTGAGAGGCCTCGGGAATTCCCCTGTCAACAGAGCTGTGTGACTAGGTCGCTTACGCTTCTGACTTTATATGTTCGTGGCTATTCTTTTGTAAGCTTGTTTGCACACAGCTTTGGTGATTTCCTTGGGAAGTGCTATGTGAACTGCACTGATCTTTCTCAATGGGTGTTCAATTAGCAGACAATTATATTTCCCCTCCAAAGCCTCCCTCCAGGGTGCGCAGTAGGGAATCAGAGGGGCCCGCGGATGGCTGGCGGGGACCCCGGAGGCAGGCCAGGTGCCTTCCCTCGGCCCCATGTCCTCAGCTCTTGGATGGGCCATGATGCCTGGCTTGCAGAACAATGGCAACGATGGTCAGGTGACCCTGATGACTGCCGGTCCTTAAAAGAAGGCCGTGAAGAAGAGGAAGCGGAGAGAAGCGCCTGTTGAGGAGAGAGCTGCACTCGCGGGCCTTCCCGCGAGGGGAAGAGGGGCTGCTCCCCCGCAGCCTCGGGCCTGGGACCCCGCTGGCCCCCTGCCCCGCAGCTTGCTCCCCACCCAGGTTTTCATTCGATGCCCAGAGAGGTTTTGAGAACCAGCAGGCCACACCCTTTCCTTCAGAACAAAGCGCTTTATAGGTGACTTTTTCACCCTAAAGTGTGGTTTTGGGATTATATCCCAGCACCTCACCATGCCTCCAGTCCCAGCCGTTTGAGACGTCCTAGGGGCTCTTGAAAATGGGTCAGAAGTCGCACGACACTGAGCTAGTCTGCCTCATGCTTCGGGAGTCATAATAACAATAACAATGACGATGATGATGATGAAATCAGCAACCTCCTTTCGGCCGGTGTGCTGGAAATAGCCACTCCCTGCCCGTGGCCTCTCCTGCGTGTCCCTCGGCTCACCCTCCGCGTGGTGGTGTGTGTGCTGTAAGAGAATTGCTTAATGTCCTGTGTCCTCCAGTGACAAGGCAAGAAAGGAGAAAGAGGAAAGGGAGGAAGGAAAGCTGCCTCAAACAAGAGGAGTAACACTGAGAGAAGTGCATCCAAACAGGGGTTCCGTGGCCACGTGGAGCCTGCCGCGCACAGGACCAGAAACGGGGACCGAGGGTGATGCTGTCAGGCCTCCGGGGAGCCCCGGAGAGGAGGCTGGTGAGAGCTGCAGATGAGGACTTGGCCCCAGAGGCCAGGCTTATGAGTCCTGTGAGGTCTCGTCCAGCTGAGGGAGGCCTGGCCCAGCTCTGGGGCTCCCAGGGGGCCTCCTGGGGTGGAGCCTCAGGGGAGCAGTTAGGGGCTATCCCTGTGAACCTGTGCTTCCTCCCCCCCTACACACATACACACACACACACACACACACACACGCAGGCATTCTATCTGCCACACAAGTGCCTCCGCACAGCCCAGGTAAGCTAAGGCCTGATCCTGGGCTCGTGAAAATACTACAGTCCCAAACCTCAATCCAAACCCAGTGGCGACAAGGGCTTGGAACCGTCCAGATCCTACCTGTGAGGGGTAACCTTGCACTGCGGGTCCCAGCGAGGCAGGAAGGCCTGTCTTCTCCGGAACAGACCTGGGCCAGCACATGAGGCGTATGGGCTGGGGAGGAGACACCTCGGTAAACTCGAATCCTCCCCAAACCCTGGGAGTGAAAACAGAAAGCACACTAAGCCATCGCTCCTCTGCGTGTGGCCCACGTGGCCCAGGTGAGGCCCAAGTTGGTGGTTTGGATGGTGAGGCAGGACCCAGGTGCTGGGCAATGAGCCTTTAGGACAAGCATGTCAAACTCAAAGGCTAACGGGCCAAAATAAACGAGGCATGCAGCGGCGGGCCGCGAGTTTGACATGCTTGCTTGAGGACATCTGTGCAAGGGATGTGAGTAAGGTGGAAACCTTCCCAAGGGAACGTCCCAGGCTCCCACATTCTGCTCCGAGAGGAGCTGACGCAGAGGCCTGAGCAAGTGTGAGTGCACGTGGGCAGGCCCCAGCCTGGAGGGCTTGGGCGGCCTGGGGATCTGCATTTCCACAAAGCTCCCAGGCTCCTATAGCAGCCCTGTGACATCATCAAGCTGCCTGCTCATTCCCAGCATCCTGCGGACACAGAGGGTGCCACGGGGCACGTGGGGATGTCGCCGCCGTGATGTGATGGGCAACTTGGCTTCCTGGGGAGCTGAGCTGGGAGGGCACCTCCAGAGTCTGCCCTGCCTCCCAGCCTCTCCTCCCATGTGACCCCGAGACTGACAGGGCCTGGTCTGGAGTAGCCCTCTCTGAGGTTCCGCCCACAAGTGTCCTCGGGTTCCGAAGCTCGGGCAGGTGTCCAAGACCCTCCAGAGCTGAGGCCTCAGCACACGGCGCTGTTGGGGGGTCTGTTTCCAGGGAGAAGGACACCGTGGTGCTGGACCCCTCCAGCAACGTGTACTACCGCTGGCTGACCGCCATCGCCCTGCCTGTCTTCTACAACTGGTGTCTGCTGGTGTGCAGGTAGGGGTGTGGCTGGGCCTCCCCGCAGCGGACGGGGGTGGGGGGGTGGAGGAGGGAGGGCAGCCCGCCTTCAGGCAGGACTCTGAGTGTCACTCAAGAGCCCGGCCATGCAGCTGGCGCCTGTGTCTCCATGGTGAGGTGGCTCTGGAGGAGCACCGTGCGGGCTCTGAAGCGCGTGGGGACCTGTGCCAGGGCCCACAGCACCCAGGAGCCTTGATGGAGGTGTAGGAGGAAGATGAGGGCGAGCTGCAGGTGCTCTGAGGGCAGGGTGCTCTGCGGGCAGGGTGCTCTGAGGCAGGGTGCTCTGAGGGCAGGGTGCTCTGAGGCAGGGTGCTCTGCGGGCAGGGTGCTCTGAGGCAGGGTGCTCTGAGGGCAGGGTGCCGGGGAGGAGCCTGCTCTCTGGCTGTGGCTGTGGGTGGGTGCAGGGGGAGCTGCGGCTCCTGTGAAGGCAGCAGGGCCTGTGGGTGCTCCTGAGCAGCCTGCAGGGCAGGTGCGCGTCCCTGGGCCAGGGTGTGCTTCGGGACGCAGGGGCGAGCGGTGGCTCTTCTGGGGACAAGCGGAGGCGCAGGGACTTCTTTAAGGAAGCTGCAGGAGAGGGAGGCAAGAGCAGCTCCTCTCCTAAGGGGCAGAGGGAGGGGGGTTCGGGGTCTCTCCTAGGAAGATGCTGCTCCTCAGGGTAGGTGGGGGCCAGGCTTTCCTGGGCAAGCCTGCAGGACAGAGACCTGGCTGCGGCCTCTGTGGGCCAGCAGGGGGCCTGCAGGAGAGGGGCAGGAGGTGTTGTTTCTCCTCCAGGGGGTAGGCGGGGTCTGGGCCTTCCTAGCCAGGTACAGGGCAAGGATGCAGGGACAAGAGGCTGCATTTCTGAGAGGACCCGTGGCTTTGGGGCATCCTGTTCAAGTCCAGAGACAAGAACGCAAGAGTGAAGGGGCCCCTGGGGGTGGGAGTTTGGGCGCCTGGAGGGGATGAGCAGGTGCAGCTACCCTTCTGGGGGTAGGGACTCTGGGAAGGCCCTTAGCAGGCATTCGGGGACAGAGCTGTTGATTTTCTGGGGTACACAGGGGGGTTGGGATTTTCTAATCAAACTTCAGGAAATGATAAGGGGTGAGCTGCTCTCTCGGAGAACAAGCAAAGGGTTGGGGGCTCTTCCCAGCAGGCCTGTGAGACAAGGATGCAGGGTGAGCTCTTGCTCTTCTGGGGGTAGTAGGAGGCGCAGGGGAGGGAGGCAGGGGAGCTGTGGCCATTCCTCAGCAAGCCTGCAAGGCAGGTATGACTGTTGGAGATACACAGGGCTTTGGGGCTTCGCTGAGCACGTGGTAGGGGGCGCGGGGCAGAGGTGCTGCTCTGCGAGGGTACGCAGGGCTTTGGGGTCCCTGAGCCAGCCTGCCAGGTAAGACTGCGGGGGTGCGTCCTGCTCTCCTGGTGGTGTGGGAACCACCTGCCCAGGCCGCACGGCAGGTGTGCAGGGCCCCAGGGCTCCCTGAGTGTAAGGGGGGCTTTCGGGATTATCTGAGCAAGGGGTGGGCTCCTCTCCTCTGAGGGTAAGTTGGGGTGAAGCAGGGAGAACAGAGGGCCTCTCCCAGCCTGCCTGGGGACAGAGCAGGCTGCTGTTCTCTGGGGATCAGGGGTATTTTGCGGGTATTGTCTGTATGAGAAGCGGTAAACATAAAGATGGAGAAAGTAGAAAACATTTACTGGCTTGTTCAGTGGCTAATCCTCCAGGAATTCTCATGTCTTTGACCTGGGAAGGGCAGGTCCTCAGCCTGCTCCTGACCCAGCAGTGAGGCCCAGAGAAAGCGCCCGGCCTCGGAGCTCCCTGCTCAGAGCAAGCAGGGCCCGCGCTTTCCGGTCAATCCCAGCTCTTCCTGGCTACGTGACCTTGGACAGAAAGGCTTCTGGGAGCCTGGTCCCCTCCTCAGGGCCTGGGCGATGACGCCGGGGCGCAAGCCCTGCAGGCCGGCTGGTGCCCAGAGGCCCTGCAGACATCTCTCCCTGTCGCCCTGGCTCAGGGCCTGTTTCGACGAGCTGCAGTCCGAGCACCTGGTGCTGTGGCTGGTCCTGGACTACTCGGCGGACGTCCTCTACGGCCTGGACGTGCTGGTGCGCGCCCGGACAGGTGAGTGCCCAGCCGGGACATCCTGGGCCCGGCCACCGGCCCCACAGCAGGAGGGCCCAGGGGCCCACAGCCATGTTCAGGGAGATCCAGGATGGTAGGGTAGACATTACCTACCCCTGACCACTAGAGCCAAGCAGGCCGGGGGAGCCTGCAGCAGTGACGGGGTGGTGCCGCCTCAAGCTTCCGCTGCTCCTGGGACAGAGCCCCGAGCAGGGGTCATGACCCCTGGGTTCTGGTCTCTCTTGTCCCAATGAGCTGTGTGACCCTGTGCAAGTCGAGCTGTCTTTCTGGGCCACATGGGTATTTCCATTGGTGTTGGAAGTAAAGAAGCCACATCATCATCTCGAGGCCCAGCCCAGCGCGGCTGGAGGCAGGAGGCAGAGCGCGGTCAGTCTTCGCTGGGACGGCCGGAGGCCCGGGACCTGCTGCTCTGTGGCTGTCAGAGGAGCACTCGACGTGGAGAACTGACTCCGGAGTAGGCCTTCCTCCAGGTGCCTCTGGCGGCAAGTGGGGGCTACAGCCCCAGCCACGGCTCCCAGCCCTGCATCTCTGGGGCACCTTTTCCAATTTGCACAAAGACATCACGTAAGCTCATGGAGGCCCTGCTTGTGACTTCCAAGATTTTTTAGCTAAAAACTGTGCCATAGTTGTCGATATAAACATGCCGGATCGCTGCAACAAGCCGCGCAGCTCGGCAGTGCGCAGAGCGATGCAGCCCCCTCCTTTCCCCAGAGAACCGCTGTGCTGGAGACGGCAGGCAGGACTCTCCATCGGCCGACTTAGAAGCTGAGGCCAGAGACGCTGAGTGACTGGCCCAAAGTCCACGGTCACTCCCGCTCCCCAGCAGCCCTCCTGCTTCCGTCCACATCAGTGCCCGGAGACGGCGACGTAACAGAGGTCCTCATGCACACAGCCCGAGGCTTGCACGGTGACTGAGCCAGTCCTGGTGGTCGGCCACTCCTCAGTCGCGTGAACCTAGCAAGACACAAGAGCTCCTGGCCTGGCCCGACTCCTGGGGCCGGCTGTCCCTGTTTCAACCAGGTCAGCAGCACAGGGCCCTCTGTCTCAGGTGTGGCCCCCCTCCTTGTGCCTTGGCGTTACCCTGGCACCCTCAGACTCAGCAGGAATCCAGGGGTGAGGAGGCAGGTAGGCAAGAAACCAATTGGCTGTGGATTCTATTTCAAAGGGGAGGAAAAAACTCTTCAAAATCGAAGGAAGATGTAATGAGGAAGTATCGAGGAGTCTTGAGGCTCAAGGAGTGTCATGTAATGCCAGTGGTCGGCAAACTGCAGCTCACGAGCCACATGAGGCTCTTTGGCCCCTTGAGTGTGGCTCTTCCACAAAATACCATGTGCGGGCCCGCACGTACAGTGCAATTACTTCGTGGCGGCCCATGCACAGAAGTCGGTATTTTGTGGAAGAGCCACACTCAAGGGGCCAAAGAGCCTCATGTGGCTCGCGAGCTGCAGTTTGCCGACCACTGGTCTAGGCCAAGCATGTCAAACTCAAAGGCTAACCTGGGCCAAATAAACAAGGTTGAAGTTTATGTGGGTCGCAAAAAAGCAAAAGCTTCAATTTCATAGAAACATAGGTTTATTTCGATAGAGACATGCTGAATACAAAGGGCTGAAATAAATGAGTAATCTTCTTCTTATAATAATAAAAGCGTAATATGCTAATTAGACCAGGCATCCTTCCGGACGACCTTCCAGACGAAGCTGGGGCTGTGAGAGAAGCCTGGGTCCCTGATGCCAGAGGGAAGCCGGTGCCGGCAGCCAAGGGAAGGAAGGCCCTACTCTTGAATGAATTTCGTGCATCCGAAATTCATTAACATAAAATAATAGAAGATTTTAATAAAAATTAATATTTTTTCTTGAACATTAACTTACCAGACAGTGAATAACTGCACAAATTAATAAGCGTAATGCAAATAAACCTATTTTTCTTGTCCGGAAGGGAATAAACCTATTTTTCTTGTTCTCCGGAAGGGAAATATTTCCTGTTGCGTACACCAAACAAGTCAGTCCAAGACTAATGACATGGCCATCAGCTGCTAAAATATTCGCTGCTAGGATTAGTGGGGAGAAATGGTGCGCCTGCGCATAAGGTGCATAAGGGAAATGAATGCAACACGATTATAGTAATCAGTCATTAGTGAACATTGTAGTTCGTTATTAATAATTATGTATAACAGGATATTGTAAAAATTAAGTTACAAAATTTTTATTAAACGTTTCTTACATATTGTTATATTGGCTGGGCCGCAAAAATATTCATTGTGAGCCGCGAGTTTGACATGCTTGGTCTAGGTTCTGAATAAACACGAGTTAACCAAAGAATGAAGTAAAGAACGGGGGTAGGAAGCAGGACGTCCCTGACTCCCAGGGTCCAGGCCCATCTGACTTTCGGGGGTGAGCTCCAGTTTCCATGCTTCCCTTGGATGCAGCCAGCAAGTAGCACACTGCCTCCCTGGACAGTGTCTCCCACAGGCAGCTCATGCCCATTGGTGACTGAGGAAGCATGGCCATGACCTGTGCTTTTAACATTTTTATTAGTGTTTTCAAACATGCCCCCAGTCAGAGCGAGCAGTATTATAGATCCTCAGGCGCCCTCACCCAGCTTCAACAGTCATCAACATTTTGCTAATCTTGTTTCTACCCCCACCCCCGACCCCTTTCTTGGCTGGACTATTTTAAAGCAAATCTCAGACAGTAACCCTTTTACCATGTATCTCTAATTTTCAAGGACTCGTTAAAAAATACAACTTCCATTTATGTTTCAAAATTTAATAATCATTTCTTTCTATCTCTAATGCCCAATCCACACTCAAATGGACCCAACTGATCTATATTTTTAAATGAATAAAATGAATTAGGACATCCTAGACTGGTAAATATCAGTACCTTTCCTGTAGGTGCGGTAAGTGTGGGTTTTTTTTAAAATATATATTTTATTGATTTTTTACAGAGAGGAAGGGAGAGGGATAGAGAGTTAGAAACATCGATGAGAGAGAAACATCGATCAGCTGCCTCCTGCACACTCCCTACTGGGGATGTGCCCGCAACCAAGGTATATGCCCTTGACTGGAATCGAACCTGGGACCCTTCAGTCCACAGGCCAATGCTCTATCCATTGAGCCAAACCAGTTAGGGCGGTAAGTGTGGTTTTGAAGTGGTTTCTAATATTAGTGTACCACCATGTCTTCTGTAGTCATGAGGTGAAGTATCTTTCTGTGGGCCCTGGTCAAAAAGCATAGCCTCTTTGGTGCCCACGTGACCTCCACCTCCCTCTTTAGGCTTCCTCGAGCAAGGCTTGATGGTCAGGGATGCCAAGAGGCTGTGGCGGCATTACACAGAGACCTTGCAGTTCAAGCTGGACGTGTTGTCCCTCGTCCCCACAGACCTGGCTTATTTCAAGCTGGGCATCAACTACCCGGAGCTGAGGTTCAACCGCCTGCTGAAGTTTGCCCGGCTCTTTGAATTCTTTGACCGCACAGAGACGAGGACCAGCTACCCCAATGTCTTCAGGATCGGGAACCTGGTTTTGTACATCCTCGTCATCATCCACTGGAACGCCTGCATCTACTTCGCCATTTCCAAGTTCATTGGTTTCGGGACAGACTCTTGGGTCTACCCAAACATCTCAAACCCGGAGTACGGGCGCCTCTCCAGGAAGTACATCTACAGTCTCTACTGGTCCACCTTGACCCTCACCACCATCGGTGAGACGCCACCCCCTGTGAAAGACGAGGAGTACCTCTTTGTAGTCGTAGACTTCCTGGTGGGCGTCCTGATTTTTGCCACCATCGTGGGCAACGTGGGCTCCATGATCTCAAACATGAACGCCTCCCGGACTGAGTTCCAGGCCAAGATCGACGCCATCAAACAGTACATGCAGCTCCGCAAGGTGACCAAGGACTTGGAGACGCGGGTCATCCGGTGGTTCGACTACCTGTGGGCCAACCGCAAGACGGTGGACGAGAGGGAGGTGCTCAAGAGCCTCCCGGACAAGCTGAAGGCCGAGATCGCCATCAACGTGCACCTGGACACCCTGAAGAAGGTCCGCATCTTCCAGGACTGCGAGGCGGGGCTCCTGGTGGAGCTCGTGCTGAAGCTGCGGCCCGCGGTGTTCAGCCCCGGGGACTACATCTGCAAGAAGGGCGACATCGGGAGGGAGATGTACATCATCAAGGAGGGCAAGCTGGCGGTGGTGGCCGACGACGGGCTCACCCAGTTCGTGGTCCTCAGTGACGGGAGTTACTTTGGGGAGATCAGCATCTTAAACATCAAGGGGAGCAAGTCAGGGAACCGCAGGACGGCCAACATCCGCAGCATCGGCTACTCGGACCTGTTCTGCCTTTCCAAGGATGACCTGATGGAGGCGCTCACCGAATACCCTGACGCCAAGAAGGCCCTGGAGGAGAAGGGACGGCAGATCCTCATGAAGGACAACCTGATCGACGAGGACCTGGCCAAGGCCGGGGCAGACCCCCAGGACATCGAGGAGAAGGTGGAGCACCTGGAGTCCTCCCTGGACACCCTGCAGACCAGGTTCGCGCGGCTCCTGGCCGAGTACAGTGCCAGCCAGATGGCGGTGAAGCAGCGCCTCAGCCAACTGGAAAGCCAGGTGCAGCTCTGTGGGCGCAGCCCCCTGCCTGAGGGGGTCGCACCGGAACCGGAGACCAAGCAGCAGTGAAGGCAGGGAGTCTGTCTCCTGCCCAGGGAGTCAGCTGTCCCTGCGATACGATATAGCCCAAGGCAAGGGACTTGGCAGGAGCATTCCAGCTCCCCCTGCGCTTTGCAAGCAGAGATCCTCAGCTTCCTCATCTGGGAAATGGGACTTGTTCTGTCCGCCATGGTCAGGTGGCAGGTTCTTACGAGGTCCACAGGGAACCCTGCGAGGGGCGGGACTTTGTGGAGTGCAGGTGTCCCCAGGCCAAGCATATGAAATCGTGGACACTGAACTCTTATTTTTTCACCCCCGAGGAATTCTTAGACGTCTGACCTTCCCTTTGTTATTCATTATACACCCACCCCCGCCCCCTCTGGCACCTTCCTCCACCCCGAGCCTGGAAGGGAGATGTGTCTGAGGCAGATTTCTGAACCTGGTACCTCCTCAGGGGCTTGTTGTGACCCTAGGAACCCAGGCCTTTGGGGGAGCTGTGCCAAGCTCAGGACGAGGCAAGGTCACCCCACCTGAGGTCACTTCAAGGGGGGGACGCAGATCCAGACGCCCTGCCATCCAGCCCCCACGAAACGGAATCTGTTTCACTGGAAAAAGAAAAGAAAAGAGCGTCTGAGCTGGGGAAGGAGACCTCTCCCTCTAACTTGCCAAGGGATTAGAGGCGGCTCTCGCCCTGGCGTGGGGGCTCTGGGGATGGGTTCCCAGCCAAACACAGCTGACAACTGGGACTCCGACAAGATGAGATCCTTAGGCCACATCTTTGCAAACTGCCCCTTCGTCCCAGGAACCCTCGCCCTCCCTCCGGAATTACATCCTGAGGCAAAGCTCTTAGCTGGCCAAGAGCACAGAGTGCAGAATGTAGCTCTTCAACAAACCCAGCCCATGGAATTCCATTACCATTTTATAAGCTATTTAGGCATTGGGTTCTATGATAGTGAATTACAACCGTAATGGTCCATCCTTTGCTTAAATACCCACTGGAAATTACCCCAAGAGAACTCCTCCTGATGCAGGCAAGCCATACGGGCAGCTTTTCCTTCTCCTCTCTTCAGTCTCTCTCTCTCTCTGCCTCTTCTTCCCTCCTTCCCTCCCTCCCTTCCCTCCTTCCTTCCCTCCTTCCTTCCCTCCTCTTCCTTCCTCCCTCCCTTCCTTCCTTCCCTCCTTCCCTCCCTCCCTCCCTTCCTGCCTTCCCTTCTCTTCCTCCTCTTCCTGTTCCTCCTCTTCCTGTTCCTCCTCTTTTCTCCCTCCTCTTCTCAGAAAAAATGCCCCATTTTGCTTTGGCAACTTTTGACGTTTTTGTGGTCTGATATTATAATCCATATGCCGCATAACTGGGCCCTAATGTAGTTCATACAAAAGGTGCTGCATTTTCAAGTATGTATTTTGATGGGTCTCTTCTGGTTTTTATTATGAATCATTTAACCATTTTAACTTTAAAAAATAAAAGTAAACGGTTTATTAAAGGAAGTTAAGATGCAAGGAAATATCATCAGCAAAATGCAACTAGCAATGTATTCTCAAAACGCATATATTTTAAAAGCCTTAACTATTAATTATGCCTCCATTCATATCTGCACAGGAAAAATAAAGACAGATTAAAAAATACTGAGTGATTCCTGCTTCATATTTTTTTTTTTTGTATTTTGTCATAAAGGAAGATGCCGCTGAGGTGTGTTTCTAGGCCATGGCCTGGTTACCCCGGTAAGAACAGGTGCAGGTGAGCAGGGGACAGCACCCGCCCGTGAGGGCCACACACAGGCAGGAGCAGGTAAGAAAATGCTACCAGAGCGGCAGCGTGTGTCAGTGCAGAAGCCAAAGCACTCAGGCAGATACGAAGTGTATACCGGGAGGGACGCTAAATTTGCAGGCATCTTTGTCCAGGGCCGCCACGGGGTGTTCGGCGTTTGGGAAGGCGTGGCCAGGCAGGAAGCTGGGGGAGCTGGGAAGCACGCCCAGCTTTCCCACTGCTTCTACCCAAGGAGTCTGGGCAGCAAGTTAGAAAGTGGGAAGTCAGGCCCGCTCTTGTTCAAGTCATAACCTGGCCACTTGGGCCAGTTATTTTATCTTAGGCCTCATCTCTCTCACCTGAAAAAGTGGAAGGATACTGCCAGGTCCCAGAGTTGTTGTGAATAAACACGTTATTTTCCTGGAGGAATAAATGGATACAATTTCAGCGAACTAGCCTCCACCTGCCAGGATGGTGGGAAGCTGAGTTTTGGGTTGTTGTCAGGACGCCTATTCACTGACTTGGAACCTGCAGAAGGATTTGTGGTCTCCCAGCCACGGTGGCAGCCACTGGAGGCCACCATCAGAACCCAGGTTGGGAGACGGCTTCTCATGGAAGTGTGTGTGTGTGTGTGTGTGCGCGCACATGTCTCAGGACAGAGAGGCCCTGGGACAGGAAAGGGAGGAAGTGGATATGGACTGATGCAGGGTCCCTGGCGGAACCCTGGGGAGGTAAGAGGTGGTGGGACTCAGGTGAGGCCTAGAGCTCGGGCTTTGTGGAACCCAGCCTGGCAAAGAGTCCAGTGCCTCCAGCCTGGAAAGGCCCAAGGCTGTTGGCCCTCAAGGAACCAGGCACAGTTGGACAAAGGGCATCTTGGCAGGAACCAGTATGAAGAATGTCTGGAAATATTTGTACCTCGAGCGAGTCATCAATCAAGATGCCTGTTCCACCCCTGCTGAAGCATCAGCCCTCGGAGATCTGCTGCTCCCGCCCTCAAAACAGTGCCAGGGACCTAGTCCAGCTTTTCAGGCCGCCTCTGTCCATCTCAGACCCTTCTGCCACTATTTTATCACACGGAAGCCAAGGCAGCTTCCTTCTTTGGTCTCGTGGCCATTAGTAATACCCCGAGGGAGGGATGCAAACTGTGATGAACAAAATCCTATATAATAAAAGCCTAATATGCTAAGTGTCCAGTTGACCTGTAGGTCGTTCAACCAATCAAAGCATAATATGCTAATGAAATGCTAAGGCTGCTCAACCACTTGCTATGATGTGCACTGACCACCAGGGGCAGACGCTCTGACTGGTAGGTTAGCTAGCTGCTGGGGTCAGGCTGATCGGGACTGAGCAAGATGGGCCAGACACGCCCTGGAGCCCTCCCTTGGTCCCTCCCTGGCTTGCCAACCTCCTATATCTCTCCCAGGCCCCAATGGTGCACCAGTGGGGTCCCTTGGCCTGGCCTGTGCCCTCTTGCAATCCAGGACCCCTCGGGGGGGGGGGGGCGGGGGGCCAGTTTCGCCCCAATCCCGCAGGCCAGGCCGAGAGACCCTACTGGTGCATGAATTTGTGCATTGGGCCTCCAGTAGAGAATAAAAGTGCTTCCCTGAAGCACAGGGTGAGAGTTTGTCCAGCAAAGATGAAGATGCCCATCCCTGTCACCTAGCAACACTTCTTCTGGCTCCATGTCATAGGAAAGCTCTCACCTGTTTGTACCCAGAGACGGGTACAAATGTTTATTATTACAGCATTCTTTTTAATAGAAAAAAGGGGATAACCTAAATGTCAGAATCTAAGAACAAATTAAGATAAATATATAATATGTCAGGTGTTTCCCCAAGTAGAATTTAATAGAGGGAATGAATCATATGGGCATTGGAGGGTGAAAGGGCAGGGACGGAGCACTGAGGTTATCTGAGAGAGCAACTGCGGGAGCAGCTGGGGAGCCAGGGGAAGGGTGCTCGGAGGGCAGTTCCTGGGAGCTGGTCCTCGGACTTTGAGGAAGGGCTCCTGCTGGCTGCTACTGGTAATTTAGGAACTCAGAGGAGTTTGGCAAAGATGGAACTTTGGACATTATCTGAAGAGGGTGAGATTGGTCCTAGGAGTCCCCCCAAAAAAGTCCCTAAAGAAGTCTGGAACCAAATGCCCCTGCCATGATCTTCCATCACTGCTAGGGCTACCGAACCAGGACAGCACGGGGACAGGAAAAGGAAAGCCCCTCTTCCCTCATGCTTCCTTTCAATCTTCCTAGTAGAGAGTTCTAGAAAGGCAAGGACAGGGTGGAAGACTTTGGACTGGACTGACAGTGTTGTTTCATTTGTATTTATTTGTTCACAAATGATTGTAATATTCCCCTCATTCGTTTATTAGTCATCTGAATTTTATTTTCTGTGCATTGTCCATTCCATGCCTACTTTAACTAAACATTCCAGGGGAACAAGATCACCCCTTATCTAAGGGCTGGATAAGAAGAAGTCATGTTGTCAAGTCACCCCGGGAGATCTCTTGCATTGCCCTCTGCTCTGGGTCTGGAGCAGTCTGCGAGGCCCAGCACGCAGGTGTTCCTGCCAGCAGAGCAGATTGCTCACTCTGTGGCTGGGGAATGGAAGAAATAGTTGGTTTGCTTTTAGTGACTATGTTCAGGGCTGTTACATATGGTTGCTCTAGTTGTGCACTGCCCAGAAGGGTCCCTTCTAAAAAGGCAACCTGCCCTAGATGGTTTGGCTCAGTGGATAGAGCATCGCCCTGCAGACTGGAAGGTCCCGGGTTCGATTTTAGTCAAGGGCACATGCCTGGGTTGCAGGCTCCACCCCCAGTGGGGGTGTGCGGGAGGCAGCCAATCAATGATTCTCATCATTGATGTTTCTATCTCTCTCTACCTCTCCCTTCCTCTCTGAAATCAATAAAATATACTTTAAAAAATAAAGTAATTAAAAAAATAAAATAAAATAAGGCATCATGCCTTATCACCGTCATTTTTGTGTTTATTGTAACAGTTTTGCAGCTGATAGCAGTGGAGGGTTTTGTTCTAATATGGTCATTACAGCATGACAGTTCTCCACCAGGGGGAGGTAAAGAGTCTTGTCTGCACAGGCCTCTGTGCATCCTACCCTTTTGCTGAACTGCAGAGATGTGGGTTTTTAATCAAGTCAATTTCTGACTCCCACTGGAGTGTTAAAGCATATGGGTAGCAATGATTCACTTCTGAGTTATTTTGTATATATTTACATACAAAATCAGGTGGCCGATATCAGCTGCCAGTGGAGACTGTAGCTTCTCAATATTTATGACATCACGAGAAAAACTGGCAAATGCCCTGATCATTTCTATAGAAAAGAGATAATGGGACACAAAAACACCAAAATGTCAGAAAATTTCATTTCCACAAAAGTGTGTGTATGTATTTCATAACAAATCAATATATCTTCGTGATTTTGAGTTCCTGTGACTAACAATTCAGAATTTCTATTTATGTTTGATGATTTGCTTCATATAGTTTTGAAGAATGGCATTATGTTTGTTATAGTTGTTCATATTGAGAAATAAAAAAGCCACTAACTAAACACACAGCAACAGAGTGACAAATGTTATTGAAAGCCTGATCTTCATTCAGTGTTTGTTACTATGTTAAATGAATGAATTGTTGAAATTGAACTGATGTCTATTTTTAATGTTTGTGAATTTAAGTTTCTTTTTTTTAAAGCTAAGATTTAAAAACTCTCTCAGCTTGATTACAGCTAGCATGGCCATAAAATGTATTGTCTGAACTTTTTTGAGAACAATTCTGAGAGTGGAAGGGGACCCTATTAATAGTTTGGCTGGGTAAATGTGCCAGTTGGGGCTGTCTCATTGGTCACTAGCTCATTGATCACTCTTTTTTAAAATATATATATATATATTTTACTGATTTTTTACAGAGAGGAAGGGAGAGAGATAGAGAGTTAGAAACATCGATGAGAGAGAAACATCGATCAGCCACCTCCTGCACATCTCCTACTGGGGATGTGCCCGCAACCCAGGTACATGCCCCTGACTGGAATCGAACCTGGGACCTTTCAGTCCGCAGGCCGACGCTCTATCCACTGAGCCAAACCAGTTTCGGCTCATTGATCACTCTTATTTTAGAAAATAAAATATAAAAATACTTTTGCATTTCCACAAGTTTGTTTGGTTTTCTGACTTTAATTTTATACTATGGCTAAAGTTCTGACATTTCCATTTATCTGGAGAAGTAATAAAAAGTAAGTGTTTGTTAATAAACTACTCCCTAGAGGAGAAATAAAGTAAAAAGTCAGAAAATAAATTACACTTTTAAAGTAGTTTTATATTTATTTTTATTCCAGACTATTATCTGCATTTAGTTTTTGGTGACATGAGGAGTCTCTGATATAATTCTAAATGAGATCAGAGAATTGTCTAACTTTTATTTTTAATAGGTTTATATCTTTCCGTTTAAAGGCAAATTATAAATGCTTGCTTTCATACTGGAGGGATGTGAACGCTGAGAAGTTTCTGGTTTATTGAATTAAAATAGTTCTCCTTTAATAACTATTAAGAAATATTAGAATTTAAAGACTTTAAGAAAAAATTGTTTATCTCCAGTTCAGTATTTATTCTTGCTCAAGCAGAAATGTTAAGGTTTAAAGTTATATTAAAATAAAAAATTTCTTCCACAATTCTGACTATTCTATTTTATTTTCCTGTAAAAAAAATAGAGCTTTGGGGGCGAAGGCTACAAATGCCTATTTATGTAATGTACCAGCACAGGTCTGGAAGGACATTAGAAGTTCCTCTTCTCTTCGTGTATCTGCATTTGGCAGTAGGATGTTAATTGTGCGTGCTTCTGGGTTAAATGCTGCGTTTCCTAACTCCTCCCGGGGTTGAGGGCACCTGCATCACGGACGGCGCGCTCATCCCGCGGGCAA
>NW_005355890.1:745297-752202 GCF_000412655.1 Myotis brandtii | reverse complement strand
CGAATGCAGACCTGGCATCCGGGCGGGGGACAGCGGGACGGGGCCCGGCGCCTGCCCGGTGCGTCTCCAGGGCGTTTCTGGCGAAGCCAGACATTGAAGGCCTCGCCATGTTTGGGATGTAAACATATTGGGTATAAACAGACGTGGGAAATCTTCTGTCCATCTTCGCGACTCTGCCCTCGGCTGCCGGCCCCTAGCCCCCGACAGCATTTCTGGCATCTTTGCTTTTTCTGTTTTCTTCCTTTCTTTCTGGCTTTGCCAGTCAGTAAGTCGAGGCCTGAGGCATGTGCGGGGAGCTGTGAGCATCCCTCGGAAAGCCGGTCGTGAATGTGTGGGCCATAGAAGACGGAAACACTGTGTCGGAGGTAAATTCTGTCTTTGTGGGCCCAGCGTTCCCTTCCCCTGGTGGCCTGCCCTCTGACATTACATAATGGTGCGTTCCTCCTGCCCGAGTTCATCTGTAACGACAGATCATGAAAGTATTCCTTTGGGTAGGACATACGTATGGGCAGCGGCAAAGCCCATCTTCTAGGTTTTCGCGTTGCTTCTGAATGTTTTGTGTTTGATTTGTCACCTGCCCCTCAGGGCGCCTAAACCCAGGCCAGGGGGTGGGGCGGCAGTTTGGATGTTGCAGTGAAACTGTGCCTGCTTCGTCCGCATTCACAGCGGATGGTGTGGACTGTGGGCAAGCCAGGGGCGTGGGGACAGCAGTCCCGCTGGGTGTGATCCTGGATCTGCCACCTGCTAACTGTTCTGAAGTGTTTTGGAACCTGTGTGCCCTTGGTGTTGGTAAAGAAGCAAGCCATTCTCTGGTTGAGAGGAATTTTCTTTAAGGGGAATTTTGTCTTTGGATCTAGGCTAGGGCCTTTCTTTTAGGGAGTTCTTTGCAGAAATGTTTACTCCTAGAAGATTCAATTTATTGGTTTCTGTGAAGAAAGATGCATGATGGTGCCCACATGGGAAGGTGTGGTTGTTCTGTTGAAGGGTTGGTGTCAGAAGACCATGTCTGGTCCCTGGGGTGGCCGAGCCTGTGAACAGAGCCCCACCAGACCTCCTGCTGCGCCCGGTAAACACGGCTGTAGAGCAACAAGCCAGAGTTACCAGGATGGTTTGTCCAGAAGACAGGGCTTAAATGAATGGATGCTGGACAGATCCAAAGACAAAGGAGGGCGGGATTTCTACTGAACTCAGTGACAGAATTAATCATACTAATTCTAGTAGCTATTTATTTTTTTTATTTGGCTTATGCCATCTCAGAGTGTTTATCTACTCAGGTACAAGTCCTGCTTCCCAAGTAGATTCGAAGTCAAAGGGGGACATAGTTTATCACATTGTTTTGAAAACTGGATATTTTGTCACAAAGCTGTTAAACTGAATGTTAGGGTTTTTTTGTTTTTTGTTTTTTTTTAAATCACCTTAAGGAAAGGGTGAAATAAAAGAATGTACATGAGAGTGTGTTGTAAACCGTGAAGCACCAGCGAGCAGGATGTATGATGCAGAGAGCACTGTTGGCCCTGAAAGTCCCTTTAGCCAGCTGCCTACCTGGGAGCATTTTCCCAGCCAGCAGACCTGTAAATGCACCAGAGGCACAGAATGGGAAGGTGTGTGAGACCAACTGACCCCTGACCCGCATCCCATGGCTGCACATCTCAAGAATCCAACCAGGCAGAGTAGAGAAGGAGACTCTGGACCAAGACTATTACCCTGGTTTCTTACAGAAACCTCCTTTTCAGATTATGAACATAGCTATTCCCAGGAAAGTCCTCATAGCATCGTCAGCTACTCATGGTGTTAGGATGCTCGGCTGTCACCAAGAGAAAATGGGCACAAATTTGCAGTGAAGAAGGCTTGGTTATGTCGTTGCTTCTTTGTGGAACTTGAGTGCTGAACTGGTCTTGAGAGATCATTTAGAACAGCTTTTTCCCCAGTGTCCTGGAGCAGAAGGCCTGTGAGGAGACCATATTCTGGGGGAGGCCGGAATGAACCCCAAGACAGGCCCACCTTGTTTTGTCTCTGTGCTTTTAATGAAAATGCCATGGTGGACCTAACCCTCAGGAATTTACCTATGTTTCATACATAAGCACACCTTGCTCTTCTTACTTTTTTTTGAGCAGCTGTCTCAGCATGTTCCATATGCTGCCATTAGTCCCTTTCGCCGGTCACACTAACTTTAATCCCTTGGTTAAGGCGCCAGATTCCCTCACAGGAAAGTTGCCATTTTCATCTCTCTAGTTAACATGTACCTCATAATAAGACAGCTTGAGACTGTGTGTTACTCCTCACACTTTCTCCACTACTCTTAGAATCCATTGATGAGTCTTACCTGAATCAGGCATGATGATAGCTGACAGATGGGATTTCCCAATTCCATAGTTTTTTTCTACACCTATAAGTTGGGATTGTACTGAAAGGAAGAACTTTCCTTTCTCTCTTATTCTTTGATTTACATTTCTGCGTCATGAATCCATCTTTATGCAATGGATTATATAGTCTGTCACTCTCATTACTATGCATTGTGTTGCTTAAATTGTCCCAGACTTGGCCTGCAGGGGCCCCACCTTGCTGACTCATATGTCCTTTATACGTGCCCTCTTCATTCTTTGAGAATTGCTTTACCTGCTGGCACAAAGTCTTCAAGATTCAACCTGTACTTTCCAGCCCTGGAATCAGCCATTTCTCCAGAGTCTTGGTTCCTTTTGGTGGAGAATGGTATTTAGAAACCAAGATCTGGGTGTGAGGTGTGTGCATTGCTACTGGGGGTGTCAGTGCTTCTAGGCCTTTTCAGTGGACAAATGCAGGGGCCTGCATTCGTGTCTGGAGATCTACATGTACTGACATGGAAAGTGTGCCTCTGTCTGTATTCCGGAGTATGGGTGTACCATAACTTAACTATTCTTTCTTGAAGGACATTTAGATTGTTTCCAATTTTCTGCTCTAAAAATAGTGGGGAATCTGTGAACTATATCACTGTTAACACTCGCAGATATTTCAGTTATCTACATCCCTAGAGGTAGGATTTCTGGGCCAAAGAGTAATTTTAAATTGATAATTTTACCAAATTGCGCCCCACTTTCAAGGGGCTTTCTCAGTTTGTACTTCTTCCATTGGTATGTGAAATTGCCTTTTCCTTTTAACTCATCCAACGCTGAAGAGTATAAATCTTGTTAGTTTTTGCAAATCTAATAGATAAAGAAGACATTGTTTGGTTACATTTCCCAACTTAACCAACAATATTGAAAACCTTTTCTTGCTAGTTTACATTTTAGCTTCTGTAAATTAACGATGCATAGTTTGCCTATTTTGTCTTACTGGGTTGTTTTCTTCATCTTTCATTGTGGAAGTTACTGTCACTTCATACTTTCTTGTCGACAGCCTTAGACGTCTCCTTTAAGTGTGATGCGTTTTAATCCTGAAGGAGAAGGGGACTAACGTGACCTGAGCACCACCTGCATCCCGTCCCGCCGTCTGCGTGTGCCTCCTTTGAGGAGATCCTGTGGGAGGGGAGTTGGGGTACTGAAGGAGGAAGCCCAGGTGAGGAGTGGTTAAGGCACCCACCTGAGGGCCGTTGCAGGGGGTTGAACTGGCTTTCAAACCCAGGTCTGTCTGCATTGAGTGCCATTTACATTAAATCACAGAGCTGCCTTCACAGGACTTTAGAATAAATGCCGAACTTCATATATCAGTGGAGGGATGAAAATTAATCACCTGGGGCCCCAAATGTCAATAATTTCTATTTTCGGTATTTTGAGTTATAAGTAAGGTGGATTCCCTGGGAGCCTCCAACTCGCTGTGTGACTCTGGGCAAGTAGCTTAATCTTACTGCACCTTGGTTTTCTCATCTGCAAAGCTGGCTGATGGGGGTAGCAACTCCAGGGGCTTATCAGAGGGTAAAAGAGTTCATACATGTCAAGGGCCTGGAGTGACTCTGGTGCCTGCCGAGCACTGAGGGGCGTCCACTGCTATGATGAGTTCGCATGGAGAGCAGGTGCAGGCAGCGTGGGGCTTGGATTTAGGGCAGCCTTCCCTCTGTGGGTTAATCTCTTAACCATCCCTTTTGCCATAAGCTGGCTGAGAAGTGGGAAACCAGAGCCGGGTGCTGCGTCTGGTCTCTGCACACACCTGCTCAAGTCCTGTCCCATGACAGGCCCTGGTGTTTGCCCAGGTTCCTCACCTGGGTCACGTGAGACACTGCAGGCCTTCCAGTGTGGAGTCTGTCAGTGAGGGTCGCCTGGAGAAGGCTTCAGAAGCAGGAAGCGTCCCGTGGGGGAGGGTCCTGCTGTGGTGATGGAGATGAGGAGTCCATTTCTGGAATAGGGCCAGGAAGACAGAGGGGTGTCCTCTGGTCTCCAGGAGGAGGGGGTACCACTGGAGGAGGAAAGTGTTCTCCTCCATTCCTGGCATCCTCTCTGAGCCCCTCCCAGAGACACCAGGCAATTCTCCTCACCTGGAGTTCCTGCCACCGCCTGTTGCACTTACTGGGTGGATTCGGAGGCCTCTGGAGCCCCTGCCTCTCTTCCTGCTCCCGGCCCTGCACCCACACCTCCACTGTAGCCCTCAACAGCTCGTACCAGCTGCTGTTGCAGGCACTGTCTGATGAAACGATTTCACGCTGGTATGTGGAACTCCTTTCCTTCCCTCTCGGGTGTTGCTTACATTGCATAGGGTGTATTTTCCAAGTTGTCAGTTCAAATTTTAAGAAGAATGACCCAGGCATACCAATTCTGGACGTGTGAAGGAAGTAGCGTGTGACAGTGGGAGTTTCTGGGGAATGGTGCCAGGAGGTAACAGGGATGCCCAGTTCGAGGGTCTCCCTGCATTACGGGGTGTGTATAGGGTGCTTTTGGCTGCCATGTAAACAATGAGGGCATTGATGATCTCAGCCCTGGAGTCTTACTGCATCAGCAGTTTCATCAAGGGCCTGGATTCTTCTCCTCTCTCTTCTTCCCAGCCATCCCTGCTTCCTCGTGATTATGAGATGGTCCTTAGGGTCAGTATGGCTGTGTGCTTTCTGGCTCCTGTTCCTGTCAGGAGCAGGGAAGGAGACACACCAGCCAGTCCCCAGCCACAGGTCTACCAGTCCTCCCTTCAACTGTGGAGCAGTGAGGGTCATGTGGTCTCCCCTGGACCAAGAACCTGAGGCTGTGAGAGTCGTGTTCTTCCACATGTGGTCCCCAGGCCAGCAGCTGCAGCATCACCCCCTCCTGAATTGGGAACTCTGGGATGGGGCCCAGCAATGATCCTCTTTTTTTAAAAAAAATGTGTTTTTGTTGATTTCAGGGAGAGGAAAAGAGAAACATCACTGATGAGAGAGAATCATCGATTGGCTGCCTCCTGCATGCGCCCTACTGGGTATCAAGCCTGCAACCCGGGCATGTGCCCTGACCAGGAATCAAACTATGACCTCCTAGTTCATGGGTTGACGTTCAACCATTGAGCCACACCATCTGGGCAGTGATCATCTTTTAACAAGCCCTCCAGGTGATTCTGAAGCCAGAAACGAGAATAGCGCTCAGTCTAATCAAGACCACAGCCACTCCTCAGCTAGAGACGGGACTGGCTTTTCCTCAGTCCAGAGACCATAGTTCCCAGAATAGGAAGAAGGAGAGTGAATGCTGGGTGGTCAGCCACGGTGTGAACTGAGGTCATGGGAGATGCTTAAGGAGCCTGTGTCAGCTTTGCCCTCCTCGCACCTGCCACACACCCGTCCTATGCCCCAGTTTATTGGTCCAGCCAAGTTTCCCAGCTGCCATGCCTGCAGCTCCTCAGAGCGCAGCTCGCATCCTCCCAGCATATGGGTAAAGGAAGCATCGATGACAGTCCGTCTCTGACCCAGCAGGAATGGAGTCTGTTGTGCTGGCCTTCCAGGGCTAGTCTGGCCTTTATGACCCACTTCCCAAAGCCATTCCTGAAGCCATTCCCAACGTGTGTTCAGAGAGGTGGAGTTTGCATCATCTGCTACTCCTTGTTCAATGAGGAAAAAAACCCAGAGCAGGACTTTTAGTAGAGGCTGAGAAATGTTTCAGGAGTTGGCCTCGAGGCAGCCTAAGGGACTACTTCCAATGGCAGTGTGTAGCTCTCTCTGGCTTTGCCCAGAATGACCTGCTTAATTATCCCCTTCCACCAGAATAGCTCCAACTCTAGTTTGGGTCAAGTGAAATAGCTACCTACTCCATATAGTTTGTGGTGTCAAAATAGCCACTGTTAGAGATTTTTCCTGGAACTGACGAGCTGAGGTATTTGTACATTTTCTTGACTTTCCAAGGCTTTCCAAGTTCATCGTAATCCATGAAAGTGGTTGTTATGGTGTCTCATGCTGTACCTCACTAATGCTAATTACCGGGGAAGACCAGCCCCTGGGAGGAGATGGCTGGAGGGGGTCCAGAAACAAATCCATTTGAGGTAGTAACCAATACTTAAGTTTTTTTGAAATAAAGTAGGAAATATCTAAGTATATTTCTTGTAGGAAGGATAAGCAATTTTTGATAAAATGTTGTTTGCATGTGGCGTATGTTTAAGTGTTGCCACAATGTGAATGTTTCTTACCGTGTGTTTTGATAAAAATGTGTCAAACTCCAGTGTTGAGCACAGGGAGGAGGGGGCTGCACTGCACGCGTGTACACGGGGTCTTTTCCTGGGGGAGGGCCTGTGACTCACGTAGGCGGAGAACCACTGAGCTAAAACCAGGGGGCCTTTAGCAGGGCGGGAATGGAGCTGGAGCCCACAGAACAGCGGACGAAAGGTCTGAACCTCTGCTCGCGCTCTGTGGTGTTCCATCCCCTGGGCCAGGTCCTCTGGTGATGTGGTCCTTAGCATGGCGCTCAGAGGTGGGAGGCAGTGGCCGGAGCATGTCGATTTGCCAGAGGCAAAATGTTACTCTGGGTCCCTGACCCCTCCTTCTCCTGTCA
>NW_005355890.1:734725-745136 GCF_000412655.1 Myotis brandtii | reverse complement strand
GGGGTGGGGTGGGAGGGAAAGTAGACATCTGCCCCATTGAACCTCTGCTGCCCGGGATCCCCTGCGGTCCTTTCTGGTTTGAAGGGGACAGGACAGCCCCAGGTCGCCGTGGCTGCCTTGGGATGGGTGTGATGTGCATCCTGTATGCTGGTGTTGATCTGGTTTGTGTCATGAAGCTTATGCAGCCATGTCTTTGGGGCATCTGTGTCTGGTTTTTGAGGGGGGCAAGTTGGATTGTGGGAACAAAAAGTGCTGGACATGAACCTGAGTCAGCTTTCTCATGTGTGAAGTGGGAAAATGCCCAGCTCACAGGGGATTGTGCAGATTAAATAATACAAGCAGGAGAGCGCTTTGCCTGCAAGGCTGGGAGCCAGTGCAGGCAGGACGTTTCTGTCTTGCAGGAGACCCGAGTCTCCCTCGACTTTAGTTGTGACAACTCTGTTTCCCTAGAGTGCCCTATTGTTAGAAATGTACTCAGAAGGCGAGGGCACATTCCATCTCTGACTCCTGCCCAGGCCACCTCTGAAGGGAAATGCTGCAGAAGAAGGCTCTGAGGAGCAGGGCACAACCAGCAAAGGTCAGAGGACGAGGATGTGGGCGGAGTGCGAAGGGGAAGTGGGAGGCTTGGCTCTTAAACTCTTAGTCAGGTGGTCGGTGGCCCAGCCGAGTCTTCTACCGACGCTCTTGTGTTTTACGCACATCAGACCTTGTGATTGTCTGTGGTGGAATGTTGAGTATTTTCATATTTCTTACTCATTGTTTTGACTATGTTCTGCATATACAAATGTTAAACCAAATGATCACATTACATAATTGGGTGATAATCAGATGGACAATAAAATGGAATTAAGATGGGATTGTGTGCCAAGATATGGCAAGCTACCCTGAATCTTTCAAACATTTTCCTCCTCTGGCCTGAAAGAGGAGAGAGAGGTGAATGGCTTGGCCTCGGGAAAAAACCCTGCTGGTAGACAGTGCCCAGCTCAGGTGGCACAAAAGGGCACACTTGGATTTTGCCCCCAACTTGTGGTGACAGTGAAGTCATGCCTGAACCTCTCCTTCTTCCCCGTTCACTCACTGAAGGCGAGTCCCTTCCTTTCTCCCTCCATTGGCCCCCTGTCCAACACTGAAGTGGAGTGATTGTGCTGAGGGCTGGTGGGTGAGGGGTTGTGTGTTCTTGATGCAGTGGGCCTTGGGGACACACACACAGTGTCTGTTTAGGGAAGTGCTGCTTAGTCTGTGGCCTTGGGACCCGAACTGCTGTCTCTTCGGTCTTTCACTTTCACTCCCCTCTGCAGTGATTCAGCAGTAGCTTCTACAGCCAAGAAACGTGGTGTCAGGAGCCCTGGGGACCCCGGGTCTGTCCATGGACATCGAAGCTGTCTGTTATCATGAAACCAGACTCTTCTGGTCCAGGTAGAGCCCCCGTGCCTGGCTCCGCTCCTCCACCCTGTGGGTCCCACATCCCCCTCTGAGGCCCTTTGCAGCCAGTCCTCCAGTACAGCTGCAGGCTTTGTGTTGAAGCCCGGATCATTTTCCTGTGGGTGGGTGGGTCCACTTTACTTACTTCCTGATACTCCCCCAGAATTTACCCACAGCTGCTGTCTGGTTGGGGTCTGGACTCTCTCTTCCTGGTAGCTTGACATCCTTCCCTGACTTCTCCACTTACCCGTCTTTGACCTTTATTATTATTATCTTTAAATCCTCACTGGAGGATATTTTTTCCCATTGATTTCTAGAGAGTGTGGAACGGAGGTGGGGTGGGGGGTGGGGAGAGAGAGAGCGAGAGCGAGAGCGAGAGAGAGAGAGAGAGAGAGAGAGAAAATGTCGACATGAGACATCGATTGGTTGCCTCCTGCATGCGCCCCTACTGGGGCTGGGGAACCGGCAACTGAGGTACATGCCCTTGGCTGAGACCCTTTGGTCCATGGGCCAACGCTCTAACCACGGGGCAAACCCAGCCAGGGCTGACCTTTTTTTAACTCTGTTTCTGAACTATTGTATTTTCTATTTAGCCCTTCCTGACCTTTTACATAAAGAGTACCTGGATTTAAAGTTACCAATAAAAACATAAACTGATTAAAAAAAACAAAGAGCTCAAATGGACACAAGTCTGGTGAGTGCTGTCCCTCTGAGTCCTGATGTATTTGCTGAAAGTTTTCTCAGAGCCCACGAGAACCTGGCCTCCTGGCAGCGCGAACAGGCTTTCGGATCGTCGCGTGCTCCCAGCCATTGCCCCAGATACACGTTCTGTGATCATTGTAGGGTGCTGCCAGCCACATGGTAGGTAGAGTAACTTAACTGGAGGGAGAAAGATCTTTGCATTGTGAGTCAACTTAATTATTTAATCATTCTTTAATTAGTCAAATATCTTTCCCCAGCTAGGCATTAGCCTTGTTGGTGGCAAGGAGAGGAGCGGCAGATGGCGTGGGATGCAGTCGGGCTCCCACAGGGTGACTGGCCGGCTCTGAGAGGCTGCTTTAGTGCCGCAGTATCACTCTTACACCGACTTGGTTGTTAAGAAGCATCCAGGTTTTAAAGTTAATTTCCGTCAGTTTCTAACCTGGGGAGACACTGCCTTTTGCACTGGGGACCTGACTCCTGGCTGTGTCCCCGTTTGCCCCACCCTGATGCTCTCAGGGCATCGGGCCACAGGTCTGGCCTCTGCACAGCAGTCACCGCAGCTTCAGCCCCTTAACAGCAGGGAGTTGGAAGCTGTAGGGCATGGACGCATTTCCAACAGGATTAGGTGAGAGAGGATCAGATTGCAGGGCAGCAGCCCCGGTGTCACTCCTTGGAACTGGGCATCACAGGATCTAACCAGTTCGCACACCCACAGGTCGGCTGTTTTGTAAACTGTGAAGGGTTGTACCCATGTTTGTCATGGCAACTAGCAGCTCCTGGCTCAGACTGTGAACCTAATTTAATGGACTAACTGTAATGAATGAAAAACAGGGGCTATTTTTACCTCATAACCTAGATTTGTCTGCACTAAATATGCAAGCCAAGCTACTCAATGTTTGGGGCAGTAAACAGGAATTCAGTATATTAAAGCTTTTTGAGTTTGCTACTCAGGCAGGCCTAGAAATAGGATTGCTTAGCTTTTTGGGGTTAAAATGTTGAGTATATTAGGGAGAAACTGTTGTATAAAATAACTCTACAACAAAATGAATCTTACTGTGTTTATAAGGTCTCGTGAGAATGTACTCACCCAAGCCTGGAGCCCTGGGTTAATTTAAGCATGCTTTCCTTAAAGGTCTCTTTCTGGGAAAATGGGGCTGTTAATGAACGGAAATCTAAAATAGTCTCCTTCCTTATCCCGGCTCTCAGCGTTCCAGGACGGTGACATTCTCCCTCATTGGGTGTAAGTGGGGAAGGTGAAATTGTTAGGATCAACGTTTGGCTGTGTCTAACAGAGACACTGAAGGAAAGCGGGTTAGTCAGGATAAGCACTTACTTCTCTTCTGTGTCCTGCGGTCTGGAGGTGGACAGGCAGAGCTCCTGCCCA
Source organism: Myotis brandtii (assembly GCF_000412655.1). Classification (NCBI taxonomy): domain Eukaryota; kingdom Metazoa; phylum Chordata; class Mammalia; order Chiroptera; family Vespertilionidae; genus Myotis; species Myotis brandtii. Next base: position 741,628 of record NW_005355890.1, on the reverse strand, counting down.
CCGTCTCCAGGGGGAGGGCCAGGGCCTCCTGGCCAGGATGGCAGCCAGAAGTACAGTCAACTGTAGGCCTTTCAGACGTGAGGCGGGAGGAAGGCGCACTTCCCCAGACCCTCTCATCAGATGATGTTCTTAAATCTTGTTGGCAGGAACTGAACCCCTGGCCACACCTAGCCGCAAAGGAGGCAGATAGCCCAAGCCAACTACAAGCCAGGGTCCTAGGCCTGTTACTAAGGAGGAAGGCAAGGATGGACATTGGAGGTGGTTGGCTGTGTCTTTCCTGCAAGTAGTTACCTGTTTTGGAAGATGAGTTTTTACACCTGTTGGGAAGTTGTTGGCCGAATGCTGGGGAAATCTGCAGGGAAACTGCAATGTGGGCTAATTAAAGACTCAGGTTTGAGGCCTTTCTCCCTTCCATGTGTGCTAGCGATTCCTAACCTCACAATAAAGCCTCTGTGATGGTCAGATGTCAGAAACACGTGGATGAGAGAAGTTGGGGGCCCTCTTATGCTTGCCAACCACTGGCATAAGCATTCGGCTGCTGCCCATCTGGGTAAAGCTGCTCCTATCACCCTCCTCCACCCAACCCAGATTACGTGCACACACACACCACTCACATCTCATGTGCTCACACACTGTGCTCGCACATGCCATCTGGGCGTGTACTTCACATCTGCCACTTGCACATGTGTGGGCACACACACACACACACACACACTCCTAACCAGGCAGTGGCCCAGGAGGCTGAGTTCCATGAAGGAGCCATTCTGTGCTTCCTGCCTGCCGGACTCCCTGGGAGTTATGGTGTGGATGTGCATGCCCGAGTCTTTACAGAGAAACACTCCCTGATACATGCTTCTGAGATGAGAAAATTTCTGATTGTGTTTCTAAAACTAATGGTGAACATTTGCTAATCTGTAATAACCATTTTAAAAAGGCAAGGATATCCACGGGCCCTTTCTCACCTTCTCTACCCCAGGAGGGGCTACTGTAGGTGGTGAAGGAGCACAGCATCCTTCCTTGTTCCCAGCAGGAGTCCTTACTGCCTGCGCTGGGGATGGTCTTCCATGCTGCTCTGCTGCCCGGCGCTTTCTCAGTATCAGCATCGCTGAGTGAAATGTTTACTTGGGGATGTGGCCACTGAGCTTCATGGGAACCCACCCCCATGGGTCAGGTGTTAATGGGGACTTGCCTTTTCACTCCCAAGGTGCCGTGCGGGTGTCCGGCCCCAGTGAACAGGTGTGCATGTGTTTTTTAGAGGAAACAGACTGTTGGGATGCTCTGTGTGTGCATTGTGAATGCTTCTGACTTTCACGTGTCACCTGCTGCTCTTACGGGGAGGCCCTGTCCGTGGGGCATGGTGGGGACGGAGTGTGGGGAAGTTGGAAGTTTGAAGGGTGGCTGACTAGAAGGTGGCTGTCAGAACACGGTGTGGCCGCCCGTCTGGTAACCCTTGCCAGGACTTAGTAGGCATTTAGGAAACGTCTGTGTTCCAAGTGGCGACTCCCGTAGACCCAGAGGCACCTGAAGAGTGGCTGGGGCCCCCTGGAGCACAGAAGTATGGTCCTAGTCGGGATGGGTGGCCCTCAGGTAGATATTTCCATCCTCAGGGAATGGTGTTCACTGTGAGACAAGGTGGAGGTCTGTCTGTCCCAGGGGAAGTCCACTACTGAGTGGAACTGGGTCAGGTGCTTCCCCTGATGCTGGGGAACTCGGCACACGCCTGCCTGAGTCTCCACTGCGGTGCCCCCACCCACGCTGAGTACCTGAGACAGGGTGGGCAGCACAGGTCCCCTGGCGGAGCCCAGGGCACTGATGTTAGGAGGAAGGGGTGAGTGCTGGCGGTGAAAGCGGTGCACAGCATAAAAGAAGGCAACCCACTCTGGGAGCCCGGGGCTGGTGCGCGGGGTGCCCTTCGCCTCTTTCCTGGAGTGCAGCTCCTGACTGACTCCTCAAGGGTGTAAAATTCTGCTTTGCTGCGTTTTATGGGAGATATTGTGTCCCACAGTAGCACTTACAAATGTAAAGATTGTTCTCTGGGGACATGCCCAGTGAACATAACAGATCATTCATAAGCCTTAAGTGTCCTCAGAGCAGGGACAAGAGCTCCGTTTTCCTTGTATCTTCAGGGCACCCCCTGTGCCTAGCACAGGACAGGTGAATAGTCAACTGTTGAGTGAGTGAGTGAACAGAGCTACCAGGTCGTTGTCAGAAGTACAAGGAGAGCAGCCCTGGCCTCTGGGGAAGATGGTCCATTTCCAGGAGATCCGTTTGGGGTTCAGTCTAACTTAGAGGGAGGCGGGGCCAGAGCCCCTGGCACGGCATCAGCCCAGTGAGTTGCTCCCCAGCCCTGTGTGTCCTTGCTGTGCAGCGCCGTCTGTGTCCCCCGACACTGGCCCTCTCTCTCATGCAGCTGCTAGAGGCGGGGACTGCTGCTGCTCCCGGGGAAGAAGGTGCGCACCCTAGCACTTGGCATCTTGGAGTTTTTTTTGTCAATTTAATCAACCCGAAGAATAGTTCGGTTTGCATCTGCACAGGGTCTGAGTGTGGTCTCATAGGCACTGAATTTGAGGAGAAGCTGGGAGAGTGCAGTGCCCAGGAAGGTAGGCAACCAGAGCTAGTGTCCCAAGAGGGTGTGGTATGATGGCTCCAGTGGGGGCGTTGCGCAAGCGGAGTGTGGGAGGACGGGCGGCACATTTCTGTGTTCCAGCTCAGGGCCCGGCAGACCGTCTTCCAGGTTGGGGACTTGGTTCATCCCGTACTGTCACTGCGTCAGACTTTGTAAGCCTTTTTATTCTGTTTTGCTTACAACATTATTCTTATTTTAACCCGTTAAGCGCCCAGCCTGTTTTGTCTTCCGGATGGAAAGTATAGTGTCAGTCACCGGTGACTGACTGGGCGCTTAACATGTTAAATGACAACAGCAATTCCAGAGTCTTCTTTATGGTTTGAGGATACCCTTTCTTAGATTGTCAGAGTTCCTCTGCCGCATCTGCTCTCTAGCCAGCTTTGTGAGCCACGGTCGGCTTCTTCATCCCTGCACCGTCCGACCAGCAGGTCCAGAAGCAGGGTGCCTGAAATGCCACCCACAGAGTGTCCCCAGCGCCCGCAGTGGTGGCGGGCGGTGAAGCCGTGTCTGAAATGAAATCAGCACCAGGGAGAATATTCTAAACCACCCGTGAAAACCGGGTTGACGGAGAAAGAGGAAGTGTTGGTGTGTGAACCCCTAGAAATTCGGGTTCCTAGAAACGGATGTGAGCGTCTCAGGGTCCTCCCCATAGTGAAACAGCTGAGTGGGCAGCTTTGCCAGCCCCACCTTCTCCAGCCACGCTCCCCTTGTGCCCTCGTGGGCTCTGCGGTGGGCGCAGTGCAGACAGGCAGGCAGGCCTGTCGGCCGGCAGCAGGAGAAGAGCAGGGAGTGAGGGGTTATGGGGGCAGGGCTTGGCTTGTGATTCCCCGAGAGTACGCTCCCTCTCTAAGATCTGGGACTTTGGAACTTGGAGCCTAAATTTTATATAGTAATGTTGGCAGGGAGGAGAACATGGCAGGGGAAGCCAGGTTGGAGAAGGGGAGGGGAAGGGCAGAGAGCAAGGGGTGCTGCTGGTGGTGAGCTTTAAATCTCCTACTTTCTTATTGGTGGCTTTGTGTGAATGTCACTTGGTGGGAATCCTCAAAACTGCCTTACTGAGCTTTATTCGGCAAACTTAATAGCATTGTGTATTATGTTTATAATAGGCATATGTTTTCGTGGTCCAAAAATGATAAGGTACAGCACGGTGTATGGTAAAGTTGTCTCCTATCCCATCCCCCTGCCACCCATTTCCCTCCCTGGAGACAGCAGTGCCTTGTGCTTATGTATTCTTCCCAAGATGTTCTGTCTATGCAGTGAACGTGTTCATGTACAGTAGACACCTCCTCACCCATGGCGTCATGCTCTGCCACACCCCCACCCCGCCCTCTCCTGCGCTCTATCTTGGTACTCAGGGCACATTGGAACAGAGAATTTCTCTCTGTTTTGCCCAGCTGCACAGCATCCCCCTTCCAGATTGTACCGTGGGTTAGGTTCTTTTTTGTTGTTGTTTGTTTTGTTAATCCTTACCAGAGGGTATTTTTTTTCCATTGATTTTTAAATATGGTTTTATTGGTTTTAGAGAGAGAGGAAGGGAGAAGAATAGAGAGAAACATCGATGAGAGAGAAACATCGATCGGCTGCTGTGTGCATGCTGCCTACTGGGCATCGAGCCTGCAACCAGGGCATGTGCCTTGACAGGGAATGGAACCAGTGACCTCTTGGTTCATGGGTCAGTGCTCAACCACTGAGCCACACTGACCAGGCTTTTCCATTGATTTTTAGAGACAGTGGAAGGAGAGATGGAGGTGGGGAGAGAGAGACACACATCAATGTGAGAGAGACACATCAATTGGTTGCCTCCTGCACACACCCTGACCGGGGCTTGGGAGGAGCCTGCAAACCAGGTATGTGCCCTTGACCAGGAGTCGAACCCATGACCCTTTGGTGCCCAAGCTGTGTACTGTTGGTTCTTTAACCAGAACTCTTTATTCCTGGTGGACCCTTTGTAGCCTGTGCTTGGCACTGATGTGTGAGCTCTTTGAGAGAGCTGCACTCTTTTTTTTGTGAGGTCTGCATTGAGTATCGTCTGGCTGGAAGGAGAACTTGGGGTTACCAGTACATGACGTTTGGTGGTTCCTCCCCACTTTTTTCAGTGCTCATCTGGCCTGTAACTTCTTTGGGGAGTGGGGAGCAGTTAATCCATTATTTGTAAGCTCCGCTTCTTTAAAATGTGACCTTCTAGTTTCACGCGGACCTTTTAAATGGACTCGTGACGTCTGAGGGAGGCTTGTCACGGCTGCCTTTGACCTGGCTGCTTTAGAACAGTGGCTCCTGGGCTTTGTCCTGCCTGGCCCACCGGGGGCTGCCTGCAGGGGCTGCTGACTGTTCTGGAGGGACATCTCTGCCAGCCGGGACAGGAGTGCCCAGTGCCTGCGGGATTAAGGGGACTTCTAGCTGTGATGGTGTCTGGTTCTGGGCCTGCCCTCCCAGCGTATCAGCCACTCCCACCAGCCTGCTCTGCATCTGCGAGGGGGAAGAGCCCAGACAGGGTGTGAGTATGTTTTGCAGTCATGTTGGATGGTCATCGTCAGCTGCTAAATCGGCAAGACGGTTGGCAGCTTGTCACAAGTGCTTTGGGTGTGCAGTTACTGCTCACAGCAGCCTGTGAAGGCAGAGGGTGTCTGGGAGACCCCACTGGCGGGCGTGGGCAGTCGGCCTGTGGGCATTCGCTCTGTGGGAGAGTTCAGCACAGGGAGGTGACTGTTGCCAGGCTGGTCCAGCGGGTACACTAGAGAGCACACTGGATGATAACCCAGCCTCGGGAGTAACCGGGCGTGTGTCTGGAGATGGCTGCCAGGCTCTGCCACAGGATTTGGTGGAACGGGTCTGAGCCAGGGTACAGCAACAGGGCCTCTGTGGGGAGTGAGGAGCTGGCCGGCGTTAGACCTTAGCCCCTGGGGCCTGCTGGGTGCAGTGCCAGTGGCTGAGGGGTGTGTAGGGGACTCCTCCTTGGGGGCCATGCTCACTCCATACACCACTGTCCCCTTCCTGCCCTGGTGGTGGCAGTCAGCTGGGTCAGGGCACATGTCCCCAATGAGTGAGCCCTGCCCTTCAGAAGGTTGGAGAGTAAGGGGTGCAAAGAGGACAGCTGATAGGGCCGTGCAGATGGCCGCTCAGGAAGTGAAGAGGCTGCTTCCTTCTGTTCATCTTTTCTCTAAAACACTCGAGGTCTTGAGGCTCCACCTGAGCGCTTTGTGGCCGAGGGCTCTTGGTCCTGTGTAGGCTGGAGTCAGGGTTGTGGACCCTCGGGCAGCACAGCTCCGACTCTGACAGAGTGGGGCGGTGGGGAGGGCACCAGCGTGCCAGGACCCCGGGCCTCGTGGCACAGAGCCTAGAGCAGTGATGGCGAACCTATGACACGCATGTCAGAGGTGACACACGAACTCATTTTTTTGGTTGATTTTTCTTTGTTAAATGGCATTTAAATATATAAAATAAATATCAAAAATATAAGTCTTTGTTTTACTGTGGTTGCAAATATCAAAAAATTTCTATATGTGACATGGCACCAGAGTTAAGTTAGGGTTTTTCAAAATGCTGACACGCAGAGCTCAAAAGGTTCGCCATCACTGGCCTAGAGGAAGCTGCATGAGGTGGCCACCAGCAGCGCAGGAAGTGGAACTACTGCACATCGTGCATTTCGACACTGGGACTCAACCCTCAGGAAGGAAAACAAGCGCGGGGTGCATGGAGCAGCTGAAGAAAGGAAAAGTTGGGCAGAGGGCTGGATGTTACCCGCGCATCTTTCACTGGCTTGGCCGGCCTTGCCCTGGCTGGTCAGCGGTCTCAGACCCCACATGGGGAGCTGCAGGGCCTATGGCGGAGAGAACTGCTTGCGCTTGTCGACTCACGGCTCATTGTGCCCGAGGTCAAGAGGGTCCACTCCGGAGATATCAGCAAGGTCCCTGCGGAATACGTCAGCTAATGGAACTTCCTGTTTAAGACAAGCCAGTGGCAAGATTGGATTCTATAGGATGAGCGGAGGATCCTTGGGAACCCCCTCTGGGAGAGACAGGATATGTGAGGAGCTTTAAAATGTAAGCAGGGCCCTGACTGGTTTGGCTCAGTGGATGGAGCGTCAGCCTATGGCAGTGATGGCGAACCTTTTGAGCTCGGCGTGTCAGCATTTTGAAAACCCCTAACTTAACTCTGGTGCCGTGTCACATATAGAAATTTTTCGATATTTACAACCATAGTAAAACAAAGATTTATATTTTTGATATTAATTTTATATATTTAAATGCCATTTAACAAAGAAAAATCAACCAAAAAAA
>NW_005355890.1:697193-734401 GCF_000412655.1 Myotis brandtii | reverse complement strand
AGGATAAGGGCAGCATGAGCTGCAGGTCCTGGCACAGCTAAGGACCGCCGGTGGTCCAGGGAGGGTGGCAGGAGCTGTCCTTTCCTGACACAGACTCCTTGAATTCACACGTGTGCCAGGCACCATGCTGATCACTTCACATGCACGTCCATTCACTCCCAGTCTTTGTGTCCTGCAGCTGCTGTAACAAAATGCTTATAGACTTGGTGGTTTAAAATAATGCAGATTTATCCTCTCAGTGCTGGTGGCTAGAAGTCCAAAGTCGTCATCACAGGGCTAAAGTCAAGGCATAGCAGGGCCGCGCTTCCTCTGGTAGCGTTAGGGGAGAATCCTGTCCTTGCCTGGCCCAGCTCCTGGTGGCTGCTGTGTCCCTTGGCTCCTGGCCCCTCCTCCATCTCCAGTGCCGCTGTGCAGCATTTTCTGTGTGTCTGCTCCCCGCTGCTTCTGTCATGTGGCCTCCTCTGTCTGAAAACACTAACCATTGGGTTGAGGGCCACCTGTATAATCTGGCAGAATCCCCCTCCCTCAGATCCAACTTCACCTCTGCAACATCCGTGCCATATAAACAGCATTCACAGTCCCAGAACTAAGAACATGGACATGTCACAGCAGCCTTATGGGGACATGGGGTGGACACAAGGAGGAAGCTGAGGCTGAGCAGCTGTTGGGTGGCCATGGTTCTCTTCCCTCCAGACTTTGCACCTGGGGGTGGGAGTCGGGGGACAGATAGTTCGAGAATCCTTCCACAATTGCAGACTCAAAGAAGGAGTTTTAAATTGGAATGTGTACCCATATGCATATGTTACATATTTATATGTTAGAAATAACCTGGTGAAAATTCATGGTAGTCCACGCTCCTGACTCTGTTCCATAGCTTCAGCTCCTCCTTCGTGTCTCTCACCCCCCCTGGTGGCTGGTCGTAGGTCCTTGGGGTCCCAGTGACTGGCTTTCAGGTCCCTGGAGGAGCTGACTGGCCCAGTTATCTCCTTCCTGTTGGGGAGCCTGCTTCTACCTCTTCTCATTGGACCTGGGCTCCTGGTCATTGGGGCCTGTGGTTTCTCCTCCCCGTGTAGCCCTGGCTTCGGCCAGCCTTCGGGTAGACAACGGCATCTCCACCAGAAGGAGCCGCCAGCACTTGTGGAGCCTCTGAGAGCTGGTACCATGCCCTGCCTGAGGGCACACAGCTGCCTTTAGTCCTCTGAACACCCCGAATGACCTGTGGCCATCCTACATTTTATAGGTGAGAAAATGGGAGTGCAGAGAAGTTACGTCACCCAGCTGATTAGTGGCAGAAGTCTTTGTCTGCAAAGTCCCTCACTTACAGTGAGACCAGCCACCACCTTCACAGGAGTGACGATGCCTGCCTGTGTTTCTGAAGGGGCCCACAGTCTCTCTAATACTCGTCTCCCACCTGTGGACGTTCCAGCAGTCCTGGCGTCTGGACTCTGAGGGTCTTGGAGTGGGCGGGGCGGCAGTTCCTTTCCCCTGGATGCCTGTGCTGCACATCCCCTTCCCGGCTCCCTTTACTGGCCACCACTCTGTTAACGGGGCCTCCATCTCTTTAGCTCCTCCTCCTTTCCTGCGTTATCAGTTAAGAGCGAGAGGCTGTCAGCAGTATTAGTGCCACCCTGCATGCGGGGGCAGCAAGTCTCGTGAAGACCCCGCAGCATCACTGTTCTCCGCCCTGGGAAGTGACAGGAAGTCCCCCCTCGGCCTCCGTGGACTGACGGCGTGTGGGTGACGTAAAGCTGCTTTTCCTGCAGTGACAGTTCTTGCAGGCCCCCCACACACTCACACTTGGTTTTCTCGTAAATAGATGCACATGCAAACACACATTTGGTTTTCTGGAATTATTATTTTAAATCTATCAAACAACAAATGAGTTAAATAGCCATTTGCCACTTAGCTTGGAAACTTAAGTGGTGTTTAATGGTAATTTCAGATGAAAAGTATTCTCTAGGTTCCATGACTTATAAATGGCCTTTGGAAGGCACCTGCCATCAGTTCAGCCTCACCCTTGTGAAATTCCAGAGCTGAGTTTTAAATGAAGTGTCAGCAGGGACACGGCAGTGAGCCCGCACTAATTTAACACGTGGTAACGTTGATGACAGCAAAAGCCTGAGCTTTTATAGTAAGGAAGTGAGAGCCTTAGACACCCCAATTTCGATGTCTCAGTAAAGAAAACAGAAAATTTAGGGTGCCATCAGGGAGCGGCAGTGCGGGAAGGAAGGGGACTCGTGTGGTGTGAGGCTGGTGGGCCACATTTCTGGCTCAGACCTGCAGCACCTCTTTCCTGATGGTCTTGATCCTGGACCCAGTGGGACATGGACTTGTAAAGGAGGAACAGCGCAGCCTGGACAGTGAAGGATCAAAGCCAGTATTCCCTGTTAGGTGCACAGGGGACCCTCAGTTCATCTGAGACCAGCACAGAGCTCATGGCTGGACATCGAGTGCTGGGGAGACCGCAGGTCACCACCCCCATCCCCGGAGGCCCTTGTGGAGAAGGGGGACGGAGTGAACCGGCAGGACGGATGTGGACGGCCTTGGGAATGGAGTTGTCGGGCTGGGGGTAGCGGAGGAAGCAGAACCATGGTGCACCTTCTTTATCCTGTTGCCCTGAGTCACCTGGGGCTTTGAAAACCCTCTACCCCACTCAAGGTCACTAAAATGATGTGGGGGTGGGGCCAGCATGGGCATTTGTCTCCTGTTCCAGGAGGTGATTCTCAGGTGCCGCTGGGTGGAGAGTGCTGGGCCTAGAGGTTCAGAACTTGGGCTTCTTACTGGACCAGCCTGTTTCGAATCCCCAGAGCAGAGTGGCGCTGCCTTGGAAATGCTGAGTCTCACTCGGTTCACTGTCTCTCAGAGATGGAGACGGAGTGAGGGGATGTAAGGGGTACAGTGGGCTCTGCTGGGCCCAGGAAGGATCCTGGCAAGAGCAGCTGGTCTGTCACTGATAGGAAGGCCGATGACCCACCTGGCCCCTCGCCCTTCACGGTTTTACCATGTGGAACTACAGCCCTGGCTGCAGCCACTTGTCACAGTGGTGTGTGGCTGGAGAAGACGTACAGCCTCGCTCACGGTCTCTCTAACGTGGACCACAGAGCATGTTTCCCTACTATCCCAGACCAGGGTTCGCCAGCTTTTGTAAAGGGCCACATAGTTCATATTTTGGGCTTCGTGGTCAGGCAGGCTGCCACAGCACTGCTCAGCTCTGCCCTTGCAGCCCAGGCCCCGTGGACAGCAGGCAAACGAATGGACGAGGCTGAGTTCCAGGGAAACTTCCTTTAACAGAACCAGATGGTGGCCTGGATTGGGCCCCTGGGCTGCAGTTTGTCGATCCTGTCTTGGACGATTTCATACTTTCTCCTCACACTTCTAACTCCTCCAGTGTCCACCTCACCCTGCCCCTCACTGCCGCTGGCCTTGCTTCCAGTTTACTGAGAAAACAGCCCAGAGAGCGCTTCCTGCACCCACTGGCCAGCGTCTGCACGTTTGCTGGGCCTCCCCTGGCAGGGGTCAGCGCCTGGGCTGCGCCTTAGGTGGCCTGTCCTGTTCCGTCACTCCTCACCCTCCAGCCTCTCCTCTCAGCACCCAGGACCCTCCCTCGGGGCTCTCCTGTCCCATTGAGCCTCTCTGGTATGGCGGGGGCCATCCTGGGACCTCTTCTCCCCTCACTTTGGTGGTGGTGCCGCTTGGTGCTTGACTTCCTGTGGATCGGCTGACAGCCCTGACTAAACTGCTCCAGTTCCAACTTCTGCCCTGGCCTCCAGGCCCCGCTGTCGGCCACCTTCCCAACCTCTGGCATCTCAAACTGAACATGTCCTCTCACCGCACCTCCTCCCTCAGCGATGGCCTCCGTCCTGCCTGTTAACCATTCAGCGAAACCCCCAGTCATCCTGGCAGCTCACTTCCCGTTTGCCTCTGCCAGGAAATCCTGTTGCTCCGTCTCCAGAGCACACACTTCTCCTTTCCTCGTGCCCACCTTTGCCTCCTGACGGCAGTGGCCACGCCTACCCGCGTGCAGCGCCCTTGCCCCTGGTCAGCCTGTTTCTAGCGACAGCAGCTCGGGTCACTCCTCTGCTCAGAGCCCCCCGAGGTCCTCATTTGTGTAGTGTCATGAGGCCCCCCTGGCACCCCCTCCTCATCTGCTCTCCCTCAGACGTCCACATGGCTTACTTGCTCTCACAGCTCCTTCGGGTCTTTGCTCAGATATCACCTTCTCAGTAAGGCCTGTCCTGGCAACTGCAGTTAAAATGTAAGTCTGCCACCCTCCCCAGTGTTGCCCACAGTCTCTGCTGCTGTGGTTTGGGTGCTCTCCCTGGGTGCATCAGAGCCCACCACGTTGCCCAGGATGGGACCTGCACGAGGCGTAATAGCTGGGTAGCTGTTTCCAGATCCTCTCCGACAGGGCGTGGCTGTGTTTGCTCAGGGTGTGGCAGGCATCCTGTGAGTGGCCTCCGTGGGTCAGGGTTGCTGACCCAGATGCGTCCTACAGCCGAGTGCTCCATGGTGATGGAGGGTGAGGGGACAGCTGTGGGAAGCCCTGCCTTCTTGGTAACAAAGGGGACCTAGTTTTCATTAATAGCTTAGGATTTATAGCCACAAAGCTTTCGTAATGACACCATTTATTATTCCTCCTAGACATATAAAGGGGTAATGTGCAGGGTGAGGCTGAAGTGTTAGCCCAGCTGGATTCCACAAAGACTCCCCAATCCTGGCTCCCTCCTTACCTCCTGACCCTCGGTCCAAGGTGCCTCCAGATCTCATGACCCCCAGCCCCTGGGTGCCTACTGACTGGAGCCCTGCCTGGCTCTTAGCTTCCACTGCACAGTGCGGAGGAGCGCTGCCCACCTGCCCTGGTTCTGAGCTCTGTGGGAACGGAGGGCTGGCCTTTGTCCCCCAGTGGGCGGCCCTTCCCTTCCCCTGCATCGGGAGGCACGGCCAGACCTGGAGCCCGGAGTTCAGCCTGCCTCCCCTTGTCCCTGTGTGGGGAGGGTGGGGGTGCTTCTTCCTTCATGCCAGCCACTGGGAAGCAGGAAGGGGAGAAGTGGCGGCACATCGGGTGGTTCCTTCCTGGGTGTTGCCTCTGGTCAGGCGGGTTGCGGGCTATGCTGCACAGGGACCTGAGAACCTTTGCTGGCCATCTTTGAATCAGTTTCCACAGGGCTTTATTTTTGCCACAACCCACTCGATCTTCAGTCTCAGAAACCAGCATGATTTGAGCAAACCTTTGATTTGAGGGCACATTGAAATAGTTTTAGCCATGGGCATTACATGTGTGCACGTGTGTGAGTTCACCTGTGTGCACACGTCTGTGGTTCCACTGTGGGTGGCCGACATGACCATGGCTTGGGAAAAACACCACTTCATTATTTCCAGTGATTCCACATAGGAGAAAAGAATGGATGACTCTGGGGAGTTAAAAACACTGAGATTTAGAAAGCTTTCCTTTAAACTAGACAATCTCGTTAAGCTGTATAGAATTAAAACAGCAGGCGGGAGTGTGTGTGTTTTAGCTGATATTCTAGACTTCCATTGTACCTCACCACCCGTGTCAGGCCCCGGGAAGCTGAATTCTTGTGAAGGAGGGCGAGGTGCTTTTAGGATGTCAGGATGTTGCTGCTTCTCAGGGCTAAGCCTCAGGCTGCGGACTCTGTAGATCTGAAATGCTTAGCCCAGTGGTCTGCAGCTTTTTTTTTTTTTAACATCCCATAAATGTTGAAGCTCTCCAAGATGTTGTGGACCCTGTTAGTGGCCCCTCAACTGCCCAGCCTCCAGAAGTATTCAGGAGCCCCGGTGTGTCTACATTCACAGTACCCGAGATCAGGTTATAGGTCTGGGACCCACCCCATGCCAGCAGGTGCCGGAGGGGCGGCGGGTGTGGCTGATCTAAGCAGGAACTGTCTCAGGTGACTTTGAAAGCACAGGAGGTTCCACTGACTGTGGCGTTGGTGCTGGGCCTGCATCTGAGGGCCACATGTGCTTGTCCCTCTTTCCTGCTGGAGTGTGTGGGGACTGAGGTATCGATGGGCTGTGGTCCGTTCAGCAAGGCCCCTTTTTTGATCTCCTGCGTGATTTTCTTTTCTTTCATTCAGACCTGTTTCTGCCCCTCTTGGGGCCAGCAGCACACTGTTGGAGAGCTGGGGGCCTTGGAGGTGGGCAGTAGGAGCCATAGTAGTGAGGAGAGGAGGGCATGAACCTAACACCTCCGGACAGTTCCCTCAAAGCATGTCCATAGTGCAGGGGTCAGTTGTGTGAGCAAATACAGATGGCAGGACCCAGGGCTTTGATGCTCCGGCAGGCGCTGACTGCTGCCCTGTGTGCCAGGCTCGGCCCCAGCACCCCTGGGTACTGTGGGGAGGATGGGAGTGGAGTGAAACTCCTCTGGGAGCTCTTGCAAAGGGGCCTGATGCGGACGTCTGTACCCCTTCTCCAGCTGCTTCTGCTGAGGTCCCTCTCCCTTGAATAGCTTTTCTCATGTCACCCTGCCCTGTGGATGGGTACTTCACCAGGGAGAAGCTACAAGAGACTTCATCCTCCCCGACCCGGCCCAAGCCTCCCTGATGGTTGCTGGTGGGCCTAGGGATATGTGAGCCCTCACATAAAGCATCTGCAGAAACGGGCCATGATTGGGGGTCTGAGGTGCTGCTGTTATAGAAGAGGGAGCCAGGGGCCAGGAAGGGCGAGTGACTCGCACAGAGACCAACCGCTTAGCCAGGGCCAGGGCCAGGGCTGGGTCTTGCCTTGAGGTGCTCCTTCCAGTGCACTGAGCTGCCCTCCTGTGAGCCTCAGAGCGGATGAAGGGAGGGCATTGTAGGTGCCGTTGGGGAGGGTGAGAGCTGAGTGTTGACTCCTGCCTCCCGTGTACTCTGGGCTCAGCATGGACTGCTTCCTAGAAGGGTGTCCTCCAGGCCAGTGGCAGCTGGAGGCTTGTTCTGTTGCCTTGTGTCCTCTGTACCATGGAAATGAATGCCACAGAGATGCAAGTGCTCTGTGCTCTGAAGAGCTCTGGGGGGAGGTGAGTCTGACTGGTGCCCTCTGACCCTTCACTCCACAGAAGTCATGTTGAGGGTCAGGGGAGGGAGGCTGCGGGAGAGCGACAGACAAGACACAAACCAGGCTCTGACCAGGCCCTGCCCTTGTCTGTCTCCAGGCTCCAGGCGGCTGTGCATCCGTCTCAGCCAGTTGCCATCTCCCCAACAGGTGCCCTCACCCCAACAGTTTGCAACTCTCTTCGCATTCTGCCTCTAGTATTTTAGTCAGTCATGACTTAAAATTTTATTTAATTGATAGAAAGCATTTCCGAATAATTTTTCTTACGTACCAAACCCATTTGGGGCACTGATGATGCAAAATTCTGTTTTTCTATTGATTATTTAATAAAAGCTTGTTTCATGCTCAGCACTGAAGGGTACAGTGAAGGTCACTCAGTCCCTCCCTTAGGGCGCTCAGGAGAGCCGAGGATTTGGTGTGTTATTTCTTTAAGGCTGTAAAAAGAGCTGAGGGTATATATTCCGTCTGGGAGAAGCTTCACAAAGGAATTGCCGTTTAAATTGGTCGTGAAACTTGAGCAGGGATTGTCAAGCCCCAGCACAGGAGGAGGAGCAGCCTGAGCAAAGGCCTGGAGAGAAACATAGGCGGGAGTCCTCAGTGAGCTTGGGAAAGGTGGGCAGGCCAGGAGGTCCCTCTGGTGAAGGACTGTGCACTACATCCTGTCTGTGCTGAGCAAGCCATAGAGGGATGAATCCAGGGAAGTAGCCGTCGGATTTCTAGGCTCCAGAGGGCCTTCTGCCACCCCACGGGCTGCGGTTCCAGCTTGGAAGTCATCTCTCTCCTCCAGCTGCTTAAATGTAATGCCTGATCAATGAGGATGAGAGGTGAGGGCAGGAGGGGGAGGCCAGGTTTTGGATGAAGCAAAATGATGGGCAACTCAAAAGGAGTCAAATGTAGTTCAAAATGAGTTGAATCTGGCTAAAATTACATGTAAGATTTAGCGGCACATTGAGGTTTTACAGATCCGTTATTTTTATACTTTAAGCGTCAAGATTACATTGCATGACCAGAAAGGTCACGCTGGCCTGTCCTTGGCTGTGGCAGATGGGGCTGTGTGGGCAGGGGTGGCCCTCCTTCCCTGGGCTGAGGAGGAGGGTGCTCCCCATGGTGGGAAAGACAGGCCTCAGTGGGGGCCCTGGGGGCCCCCCTTGGTTGCTAATATTTCAAAATGACAGTGTAGTTATAGTGGCTTTTGTTTGTTTCCACAAATGTGTTATCTTTTTGTTGTTTACCAAGGCTAATCCACAACTATTTAATATGCTCACAGGTAGTCAAGATTTGAGGGCAGAATCTTACTAAAATTAACTCCTAATAGCTTTGTGGCCATGAACCTTTTTTTTGCAGTGAGATTTTGCCCAGGTTTCTCTCCTTAATAAAATTAGATTTGCCACTAGACATTTTTTAAAATCTCAAAACTTTTAAAGAATTTAATTGGAATGGGCATACAGGATAATGAAGAGTCATATTGTAGAAACTTTTTTTTTTTTTAAAGTTTGCACCTCAGTAGTTCCTAGAATTTGAATTTTGCTTATTCGGTGCTAGGTAGCCCCAGGATTTGGGTCTGGTGTTGCTGGGGCGCACATGCCAGTGTTAACTGCAGTGCGCTCGAAGGTTCTGTACACACCGGCACTTGCTGGGACTCGGTCTAAACACAGCTCCGTGTTGAGTGGATGTCGCCCGCTTGCCTGCCATCCAGGAATTCCGAACTGGGACTGTCTCCAGCTGGGCCCTGGGGATGAGTCCAGTCCCCAGCCCTGGAGTCAAGGGGCCCTCCTGGGCACTGTGGCCCAGCTCTAGGTGTGTGTGTGGGAGGAAACCACTGCAGGAGGGTCTCTCCTGGGAGGGTGGCGGGGGAGGGCCGCTCCCAAGGGAGTGGGCCCACCTCTGCCCCAGGTCTGGCCACCGGGTAGTTTCCCTCCTGCACCATCACCCGGATCAGTCAGTGTGGCCTTGCCCCCCTCTGTCTTCCAGAGATTCTCATAGGGCCCTCCAGCCCATGCTTTCCTAGCCAGGATTTAATGCGTTCTGGAATAGTTTTATGGACCTTCATCAGGCCTTATTTCCTTTGGTAAGTCTTTCTGTTCTCGGGCACGTAGAGCCCCTCCCTGCTGTCCTTGATCTAGCAGCCTGGCCTGGGACCCTTGTTTCCGAATGGGTAGGGGTCCAGGGCCTCGGCAGTGTCGGGTGGCCTTGGCCGTGGTGACAGTAATGAAAGCAGCAAACACTGAGGTTGCGTTTGTGTGCCAGGGACAGTTTATAGGGATGGAATCTTCCCAGTCCTTGCACAGCCTGGTGGCGTGGGTGCCTGTTACGCCCATTTCAGAGGGCAGACTGAAGAGCAGAGGGTTAAGCAAGTACTCTGGTTCCGGGTAACCTGGTGAGTGGCAGAGCGGGATGGGAGCAGATGGTCTGGCTCCAGCCCTTGCGCCTCACTTCGAAGCTTTGTCCCTTTCCAGGGACACGAGGCATACCGCCCTGTCCCCTGGCTGCCCCGACGCCCTGTACTGCCCACAGCAACACCTTGGGCCTTTGAGCAGGTGTGGTGGCTCATCCTAGTCGTCCTGCCTGGACTGGGGAAGCATGGCCCCAGCAGTGTCAAGGGTTCTCAGCAAATGACAGGGTGTTCCCAGACCACAGCCTCCATATCCGCACACCTCCTGCATCTGGCTGGCCTTCATCGCTCCCTGCCCTGTGTCCCAGGGTATAACTTGGTCTTGTGGGAACTGTCCTCCATTTGTGAGAGAATAAGACCAATAGTCACAGGTCTTCTACTAGTGACTGTTCTTCAGTCCACAGTTTAAGAGTCTGGTGAGCAGGGGGGCTTTCTTCTTTCACCCCCACCCCCACCTGGGGCCATTGCACTTAGGAACCAAGGTCCCACCTGGAGACCACAGCTGCAGGAGGGAGGAGAGGCGAGGGCCCCCTGCCCTGGATGGCTTGGGCCTGCTGGAGGGGGAGGCGGTTAAATGCTGTCTGTGCCCTGCAGCCTCTTATTACCAAGTCCTGATCTTCTAAACCCAGGGTCTATTTTGTAACCCATTTAGGAGCTGCCTTTGCTCTCCCTAAATAGGAAGTGCTAATTTGGACATTGCTGCCTGTGAGATGGATGTGTATTTAAAGCTAAAATAGGGTGTCCTTTTTAATTTGTGGGTGTTTCCTTTCCCTGACTCGGGCACACTGTGTTTAAGTCACAGGACAGCCTCAGGCCGCCGGGACACAGAGCCCAGATTTTATCCAGTGCCCTGTCGTCTCCTGTGGTTGGTGTAGTTTTTGCTGTAGGAAGGACTGTCCTTCTAAGTTTACCTGTTAGAAACATCCTCGCTGACACTTCTCCCTGTGCTGCCCGTTATGGAGAGCCAGGCCGAGTTTGGGCTCCTCTCCTGGGCGCTGCTCTCTCACGTGGTCCTGAGTGGGCTCTCTGTGTGCTGGACGGTAAATGACCGAGGTGGCTGGCCTGCTCCTGTGCACTTGCACACTTGTTCCCTCACTGCTGGCCAGCAGTCGTGCCAGACAGACTGCTCCATCTCCCCCTCAGAGTGGCCCAGGCACTGGCTCTTCAGCCTGCCTTGTTAGCCCTGGAGCCCTGTGTCTGTCTCCCCAGCCACTCTCCCCTGCTCCAGCCTGCGGATGGTGAGCAGCAGGCAGGGCCACTCCCTACCCCAGGAATGAGGAGTGTGGTGGCATGTGCCCGCCCTTGTCCCGGTCAAGCCCGCTGTGTGAGCCCCGGCAGCTCCCCTTTGCAGCAGGCAGCACATGATCAGGGTGCAGATACAGAAACTGAGGCCCAGGGAGAGGAAAGCAGTGTTGGGAACTGACTTTGGTCACGTAGGTATGTTGCCACTTAACCTGCTGTTTACCTTTCAACTCCAAAACCCTTTGGGTGTGGGGCTCCTGACAAAACAGAATTTAGCCAGAGCATCTGTGGAATTTTCCTGCATTGGGTGCTTCCGTCCCAAGGTCCTGGATGTCACTGGGTGTCATTCTCTCACTGTCAGCCCTCGCCCCACAGAGTGGCCAAGGGGCCCGGAGCATGGGCATCTGTGGGTGTGGAGTGACCCTCCCGTGGGGTTGAAGACATCTTCCTCTGAAAATGCCCTAGTGCAGCGATTTCCCACCGGTGTGTCTCAAGACTAAAACATGTAGTACCTGACTATTTAGTCAGGGGACTGACCTCTTTTCCCTGAGATTGTCAAATAAAAAAGTGACAACAGCCAACACAACAATAACCGTCTGGAGTGAGTGAATCAAAATTATACCTATTTTTTGTCAGATGGGAAAATATATTTTTTTGGTGTGCTGCAGAATTTAAGTAATTAATTTATGTGCCGTGAGATGAAAAAGGTTGAAAGTCACTACCCTAGAGACAGAAACTGCATGTCCTTCCCTAAAGCCTCGAAATATTTCATGAACTAAGTGCCAACTTTGCCACTCGGCATGTTTGAAATACACCACCCTTGGCAACTGGAACCCTCTCGTTCCCATTCATTCACTCTGGTCACCAGTGGCTACTGGATAATGCTGGCGAGGTGCTGGTGTCCTCTGTGGCTGCATTTGGCTTATGGTCGACAGGTGTTTACCTGTGCAAAGTGGTTTTAGGACTGAAGATTCAGTGACAGTTCCCCATGTAAGTACCGCTCAGTTCTTCTTATAAATGGTCTTTCTTCATTGAGCAGACTTGTGGGGAGCTTTATTATATCTCCACATGACAGTGTGAGCAAGCAGCTTGTGCATGGGGGCCATTCTAGGCAGGTGGCTGTGGCCCCTGCATGCTTTGCTGAATTCTAGGACAGGGTGAGCCGCTGCTTGCTGTCAGTGTGATACTGGGCTGGACCTGAGTGTCCGGTAGCTGTGGCCCAGGGTTGCCCCACCCTCACCCCCTCCAGCTGGGCTTCCTTTCCTTGGTGCAAAGTGTCAGCCGCAGCCTTTTGCCTTTCCTTTCCTCTTTTTTATGAGCCTGCCACCTTGGGTTGGCTTAATAGCTCAACACTGTGCACTTTAAAAACTTGTCAAGTTTAAATAAGCAGAACAGTGTGAAGGAATGTGGCACCTCAGGGACCCTGCTGGGCTCCCCTTGCTCTAAAATGTTTCCTGTGTTCTACTTTCTTCCTGTTTTGCCTCTACTCCTGTAGCTCCCATATTATCCCATTTTGGGGCTAAGACTTTGGAGGTAAAGTCACACCCCGGGGAACCATGGGTTATAATACTGCTGATGGCCATCTTGGTCTGTTGTGGTTTAGCTTATTAGTGCAAGTCACGGAGGGCCTGATGGATGTCAAGTGTCAGTCTTGCCTGGTCTAGGGCATGAGGGTCCCACAGGGCGGGCAGGCTGGTGAGGGGTTAAAAATGAAAGGGGTGGTCATTTCTAGATAGGTATAACTGGCTGTCCTGGAAGGCAGAAAGGGGCAAGCTGTGGTCAGCTGTGAGGTGGCCCCTCCACTTGTCACTCCTGCCTGGATGGGGTTGCCTCCCAGTAAGGCTGGCACCGGGGATGGTGCCAGGAACCAGGAAGGCAGCACTGACAGTGGGTAGGTGTGGTGATACCAGGGGTGTGATCCAGAATGATAGGTGTATAACTTCTGTTTAAAAGCAATGCATGGCTTGCTATATAAGCTTAAACATTTTATTGTTAGACTTTCTGATACCGTTGTAATAACCTGGTTATTCATTAACAGGAGAGGAGTAAAGGAAAGACCAGATAATCTAGGCGTGCCGTTTGTGCAAGGAAGCTGCAGTTTAACATTCTCCAGTCTGTCCCCACAGGTCGATGGAGGAAGGGGCTGGACAATAGACAAATGTCCAGTAAGATCTGGGTGACGTGGGAAAGTGTTTGCCCGTCAGACACCCCTGGGAGCGAGTCATTGGCAGAATAGGTGTGGCCCCTGCAAGGGCATGAAATCCGAGATACATAAGCTCCTGAGCAAAGGAGCCCCTCTCTCACTTTTGCTGCTTGGGCCTGACTCCTGGGTTGTAGGGCTTTCAACGCTCTGCATTCGCCCACATAACCCACAGCCATGTGGACCCCACGCCATGGACTGATGGACTAAATTAGCCTGATGCTGTGCCGGAATCAACTTCACATGGGACGGAAGCTCTGGGCACTGGCTTTGCTTCTAGCTCTACTGAAGCCCCAGCTACACCTCTTCCAGGACTAGGTTAAGGGAAATGGGACTTTTCAAACCGAGGGATATAGTTGCACACAAGTAAAAAGCACTCATTCCCCTGTGCGAGTCTCAGAAAATTCTTTTTCTCAAGATATAAGAACCCTACTCCCACTAGCTTCAGAGAAATCCCACCCGTGCGATTCTCTGAGAAGACAACATTGCTATTTTTAAAAAGAAAAAAAAAAAGAAGTGAAACTGTAATACAGATAGTGATTTTCAGATGTACTTTATTATAATAAAATATTTTAGTTGCTACTTTATATGAAAAACCATAGGAAGAATAATACAGTCAACTTCCATTCTGCTTAAGATACATTAATTCCCAATACAATGGAAACTACATACACCCTCACCTCCCCCTAAGGTTACCATCACTCTGAATTTATGTTTTCTTTTTTCCACCCACTTAATTCTTTGTATTTTGTGACCTAGTCATGACAGATTTTTGTGCTGGGAGATGGGACGTAAGTATTGCTTATAATTCTCAGTTTCAGTCATGTGGTGCTCATGGTCAGAAAGAGCTATTCTTGAAAATGGGCTTGTGACTGCCCAGCTGCCCCAGGTGGTAAGAGAATTGTCAAGTTCAGGGTGGGGCCAGCCCAAGCAAGGGCCGATCCTTGTGGATTATGCTTCCTCCTCCCTCTTCCTTCTGCCTGACCTGCTGGGTGGGCGTGACCTGTCCTGGTTCCCAGTGCAGAGCACAAGCTGGTCCCTGTCCACCTTTGCTGCAGAGCTGGCTCTGTTCGGTCAGGTTCTCTACCACTGGGAATCCCTGTACTCTCTGCTTCAGTCATCTTGTCATGAGCTCAGCCCTAAAGATAGCAGCTCTGGCAGCTGTCTTCAGCTCTCTGTCCCATTTTCCTTCCGGCCATCCCCCATGGACAGTGGGACAGGGCACGCTGTGCTGCGCTGCCGCCCGAGGTCTGGTGAATAGATGGGCTGTGCCCAACAGGTGGACTGCGCTTAAATTCAGTCCTGTGAAGTCTTCTCTTCCTTTCCACTCTGCCCGGAGCCTTTCCTTCTGCGTGAAGAAGCGCTTAGTCACACCCGCCCAGTCCTTTGCAGGCAGGTGCCCTTTTGCCTCCTGTTAACTGAAGCGTGGCTGGTTCTCCTAGGAAAGCCAGAGGCCTGGAAAAGGAGTGGGGTCCTTTCTCTGCACATCCTGTATCTCTTCCCAGAGTTGACCCATGGCTGTGCCATCCTCTTCACCTCCTGTCACTGCCCTCTGTCACTCCAGATTAGCCGGGCTCTAGAGAGGAGTAGGCACCCATTTCTGAAGTCCGGTCACCTCTGACAAATTGTATCTATAGGGGCATCTCGTGTCACTAAGCCCATGCCTTCAGCTTCCTCTCCAGTCATCATTCCTGAACCCTCTACCCCCTTGCCCACCCTTGGGTCCCTACCCTTCTGAGCTCCCACCTTCCTTCCTGCTGTGTAGCCTGCCCTAGGCTCCCCCGTTCCTCCCTGACTGTCACTTCCAATAAAGCTTCATGTCCATAGGCGCTGAGGTACAGGAACGACCAAGCCAAAGTCACTACCCTTAAGGAGCCGTGTCGGGTGTGGCAGTTTCTGTGTGACTAGGGCAGTGGTTGGCAAACTCATTAGTCAACAGAGCCAAATATCAACAGTACAACGATTGAAATTTCTTTTGAGAGCCAAATTTTTTAAACTTAAACTATATAGGTAGGGACATTGTTATTAATTTAATTAGGGTACTCCTAAGCTGGTCTTTGCTAAAAACGTCCTCAATCTGATTGAGGTACTTCGCTGAGGTCGACCCCTTCCAACTCTTCCATCCACACTCGTCTTGTAGCCAGTCTCACCCAACTCATGCATGAATCGCGCGCGACTCCCCCCTGCGCTGGGTATCCCGCGCCCGCCTGCACCGCGTCTCGCGTTGCCCGACCAACCGACACCCCCACTTCTTCTAACGCTACTTCTTCAAAATAGACTCGCCCAGGCCGAAAACCGACTTCTGTGCATGGCCCACAAAGTTTCAATCGCACTGTACGTGCCTGCCCGCGTGTGGTGTTTTGTGGAAGAGCCACACTCAAGGGGCCAAAGAGCCGCGTGTGGCTTGCGAGCCGCGGTTTGCCGACCACTGGACTAGGGTAATGGAGGGGATGTTCGCAGGGTACTGAGGGGTTGGGAGGGGTGAGGTCCTGGAGGCAGCTCTGCAGGGAGAGCTCTTCCAGCAGTCAGGAGGGTGCAGAGAGGAAGTAGCCCCAGGGGCGAGGTGGGACGGGCATTGCCCGTGGCTGGGAGAGGCAGGAAGGTACTCAACCTAATGTGCCTACGTTTTTTCCAGTTATTGAAGTCTTGCATACTTACTGTAAAGGGTTTAGAAAAACGTGGTCCCATAGATGAAAAAGAAAATCCTGCTACTCCCCATGTGAACATTTTAATACATTTTCTTCTATCTTTTCCATTTTGTGTGTGTGTGCTTCTGTGTATATATTGGTGGATCTTAGAATTTACTTTTTCACTTGTCACGTTCTTACAAACGCAGTGATTTTTGTTTCAGATGTCTATGTAGTGTTTCACCATGTGATTGAGACATAATGTACTGTTTCCGGGACAGGCATTTAGGCTGCTATTGAATCTTGCATTGTAGGGTGTAAACTATGTAATGCATAAATAATGCTGCAGTGAGCATCCCTGTCTGAGATCCTGCTGGGAAGCAGGGACTCTCTTCTAATCTCACTGTGGCCACTTGCAGCAAACATACCCCACCCCACCCCCAAAACATACACACGGAGGCTGAGTCAAGTCCAGCTTCTGCACACCTGCTTTGTGGATGGCTGGCTGGGCCTGAAGGGGAATGACCTCATTCCACGTAGAGTTCTAGCCTTCCTGCTTCACAGAGACCACCCCAACCATGACCACCTCCACAGTGTCCTCAGTACGTTGCCAGCCCGTGGAAGACATACTTTAGGTTAAAGTTAAGGGCATGTGCATGAAGATGTGGATGCAGTTTTACAGTAATTGTGCAGCCTGGTGACAGCATGGCATCTGTTTACAATCTGACATTCAAGTGAAGAAGCAGATGCTGCACTGTTGTTCCTGCTGATCGTATCTATGTAAAATACACAAGTAACAACTGACTTCAGTTAAGGTGTGACTATGAGGGGGGTCCCCCTTTATTCTTCTGTACAGGAACTGTGGTAATAATTTTTCTTTTTAAAGGTTTTGTGCTTACTGTCTCTGGCTGACTGCAGGGTCAGATTCCTGGGAAGCCTCAGGGTGGGTGCTGGGTAACCTGGCTTCAGGGCCACCAGTGAGTGTCTGGTTGTCCCCTACATCAGAGCCAGCTGTTGCTCAGGGGTCACTGGGGCAGCTCCTCTGGTGACAGGCTCCTTTACTTTGATTTCAGAGTATAAGCATCTTATTAATTTGAAAATATTTTGATTTTTCAGTAAGACTTTTGGGAACTTTTTCATTTATCACCCTTTGAATGGTTAATCCTGATATTTGTTATATGAGAACACTCTTTTCTTGAGATAAATCTGTAATTGAGAAATAGAAATCTGTTGGAAACACCTTATTTCAAGAACTAAAATGTGCTATTTACGAACCGCCTAAATTGAATATTTCTCTTCTTCCTAAAAATTATTTAAGTTTTATTGAAAGAGTTACTGCTTATTAAAATCAGGGAGGAAGGCTGCCTAGTGAGAAAGTTAAGTTGGAAACAGAACTGTTTAAAGCAGTCGTTCTCAACCTTTCTAATGCCGCGACCCTTTAATACAGTTCCTTATGTTGTGGTGACCCCCAACCATAAAATTATTTTCGTTGCTACTTCATAACTGTAATTTTGCTACTGTTATGAATTGTAATGTAAATATCTGATATTCAGGATGTATTTTCATTGTTACAAATTGAACATAATTAAAGCATAGTGATTAATCACAAAAACAATATGTAATTATATATGTGTTTTCCGATGGTCTTAGGCGACCCCTGTGAAAGGGTTGTTCGACCCCCAAAGGGGTGGCGACCCACAGGTTGAGAACCACTGGTTTAAAGGGTTGAAGGAGCCTTAGTGGGAGACTTGCCACTGTCCACACAGCCAACCATGGCTGCTGTCCAGGGTCTTAGCCTTTCCGTTCTTTTTCTGGGAATCTTCAGGGGGAAAACACCGTGAGTGTGTTGACTGACTTGTGTTTTTCCTGGCATCTCACTGTTAGGCCACGTTTTATGGAAATGCGCATACGTGGCAGGTGCTCTTACAGGGGCTAAGGAGCAGGTGGAGCCCTGGGGCACTTAGTGAAGCTGCAGAGGTGCTGTGAGCCTTTCTGGGTCCCCAGAGTCTGGGAAGTTTGAAAATTCTCCTCCTTATCCAGGCCAGCCCCCCTCCCCCACTCTTTTCCTGCTCTTGGTCCTGTTCTGAAAGAAGACGCCCTTCAGTCTTTCTGGCCTTTGGCATCAACCTGTGTGCAGGGTTTGTCTTGATGGGCTAAGAAGGTGTGGAAACCATTGAGTGGCAGATGAGCCAGAAGTGAGACTGGAATTAGAACAGGCTGAGCTCCCTGGAGGTGCCCAAAGGCCCTGCAGTTTGGGACGGGAAAAGTAGGCCCAGACCACTGAGCCTTTAGGTCACGGGGCTAGATTCCAGCATCAGAGGAGTCTAGGATAGAGGCCAGTTCTTAGAAGGCCAGGCGCATGGCAGGCTCCACTCCTGACGGCCTCTGCTGGGAGGGAGCTGTCCTGGGAGGAGTCTGCTGGCCGTGACCTGGAGCTCTTGTGACTGTGACCTCAGCTAGCAGCAGGAGGTGGGCAAGGGGGAGACTGGAGCCAACACCAGGCTGCCCAGCAACATGCACTGATCGGCTCCTGCGGAGGTCAGAGGTAGCTGAGTAGTGCTCTCTGGGGAGATGAAGTATAGGTTTTCATTCTTACTCTTTTTTTTTTATATTTCTTTATTGATTTCAGAGAGGAAGGGGGAAGGTGAGAAAGATAGAAACATCAATGATGAGAGAGAATCATTGATCAGCTGCCTCCTGCACACCCCCTACTGGGGATCGAGCCCGCAACCCAGGCATGTGCTTTTGGCTGGAATCGAACCTGAGACCCTTCAGTCCACAGGCTGATGCTCTATCCACTGAGCCAAGCTGGCCAGGGCTCATTCTTACTCTTAAAAAAAGGAAGGTCTAGTTGATTCAGAGCTAAGATTACTTTTAAATATTATAATAGTTTTAGGTTTACAGAAAAGTTACAAAGATAGCACAGGGTTGCTCTGTATCCCGCCACCCCTTGCCCCCCTGTTGTTAACATCTCACGTTACCCTGGTACATATGCTGCATCAGGAACTCAAGTCCATGCTTGGCTTAGATTTCCTGAGGTGTGTGGTGGTTGTTTTTTTTTTTAAATCTAATGTCCTTTTTCTGTCCCAGGATCCTATCCAGGGTACCATCTGATGTCCACTTGTTTTATTTCCTCAGGTCCTCTTGGTTGTGAGAGATTCTCAGGCTTTTCTTGCTTTTGATGACCTTGACAATTTTGAGAAGTAATGTTCACATATGTGTAGAATGCCTGGGTTTGTCTGATGTTTTTCTCATGATTATACTGGGTTATGGGTTCTGGTCACATCATAGCAGGGTACAGGCTATCAGAATGACTCTTCACTGTGAGTTGACCTTGGTCGCCTGGCGAGGTGGTGGTTGTCAGGCTGGTCCGCTGTAAAGTCACCCTCCCCACCCTCCCTGTAGTGTTCTCTTTGGAAGGCAGTCATTACGTGCGGTCCCCAGGGAAGGGGTGGGAGTTAGGCTGTGCCTCTTTGAGGAGTGGGTATTTACATAAATTACTTGGCATTCTTCAATATGGCAGATTTGTGTTTTCTCCATTTATTTACTTATTCAATCATTTATATCAGTATTGACTCAGGGATATTTATTTTATAATTTAGGTTATAATTCAATGCCAGTTTTGTTTTGTTCCATAGAGAATGCTTTCAGTTGGCTCCTGTGTCCCTTTGACATATGCCCATTATTATGAGTTTTATATTTTTGAGCACGTCTTGCCTTGCTGCCACTTAAGGTGCCCCAGATCATCTTGTAATTTCCCCTCCCCACCCTAGAGTCAGCCATTTCTCCGAAGAACCCATTTTATTGGGGCATAGTATTAGAGACCGAGATCTGGTCACCGAGTGGTTCAAGTTACTGTAATTTCAGTTTCTGTGTATTCAACTTAGCAACAAGAGCAAAACCTGTAAGCAGCAATGTTAGCAAGAAATAACTGAAAATCTCTCTCCGTTGACCAGTTCTGTACCCTTATTGGGCTCTATAGACATTTTAGTGGTTATAAACCTGATGTACACCTCGTTCTGTTTCTGCACTTGTCTCTATCCTGGGGATGTCCTTACACACAGGCTCTCACTCAACTCTGCAGTCACACACTCTCTTACTGGCTGCTGGTGAGGACGCAGTGAGAAGGTCTTGAATGAATGATACCTGCTCCCCGAGTCCTGTGGGGCTCTTGGTCAAAAGCTGTAAAGTCTAACCTGAGAAAAGGACCCAATGGAAGAGGAGTTTTATACACATGATGAGCTCTGTAAACAGGAAGCGCAGCCTGAGGTCCTTAGAGAGAGGGTTGCTGGGGCTGGGACTCAGGGGGAAGAGGGTGGTGTGGTGCTGGCTCCTGCAGTCTGGGAGGGGAGGGGAGTGTTGTGAGGATGGTAACGTGGAAGTTACAAGTGCAGGGGACTGATGGAAGTCTTGCACCCCAACCTAAAGATTCTGGATCCTTGCCTTTTAAGTGTGTGTGTGTGTGTGTGTGTGTGTGTGTGTGTGTGTGTGTGTGATGTGATCTTTGACTCTCAGTCCAGGGCTGGTGGCAGGCTGACTTGGAAATGCTGGATTGGGCCATGAGAGTCCTCAGGATCAGGGGAGTTGGGCATCATCTTCTGGATAGCCTAGTGGGTAAAACTGGCAGGTGCAGGAGCCTTTCCCTGTTATTGTCCTCATTGTCGGCAAAGAGAGATGGCCCTGTCATGCTGAATGACTGCTGGCCACTGGGGACACTGAGCTGTCACTTACACTCCATCTGTTGACACCACCAGTTCCAAGTGGTTTAGGGTCTTAGGGATTCTGGACCATGTGCTGGAACCAAGGTGCCTAACGCCTTTGACAGTCTCATTCTCAGAGAAATTTATCCCTAAAGTTTTCTTCTTGGCAGAGAAAACTCTGCTCCTCACTTCCTGAGGCTGAGAGGATACAGAGGAACGTGCCCTCCCCCCCCCCCATAACTATGGGTACATATTTGTTTCTGGGAGATGGTGTGGGGGCATCTTTAACTGTTTGGTCTGAGTTTTGTCCTTGGATGACATGACAGGGTTTTTACATCTTCCCCTGTGCAACTGCCAGATCTTGCTGCCTTTTCTGCTCCGTCTGTGTGGAAAAACATCTTTGTAGGATCCACGTGCATATGGAGTGACATGGACTGTCTAGAAAGGCCCAGGGTGATAGCATTTATCCAGAAGTCCTTCAGGTCTCAGAAGTATAGTGGCTGGGACCTAGGTGGGAGCTGTGGTGATGGTGAGAAGTGCTTTGATTCTGGGTGTGTCACCAGGACTTGTTTGATGGGTTGAATATGGGGAGAGAGGGAGCAAGGAAGACTCCATGTTTTTGGCCCCACCACCTGGAGAAGAGTGCTGTTTGCTGAGGTGGAGAAGACCCCAGGAGGAGCAGGAGGGAACAGGGAGCAACACTGACAGTCCCATGGAGTTGAGTGTGGCCTCTCCTAGGGCTGGGTTTCCTGCTGGTTTCTTCTCTGACCATTCCTTAGCACAGAGACATTTCTAAAAAGAGAGGAGAAGATGGTTTCACAAACAGTGCCTGGCTTTGGAGAATGGCACCCACGTGAACATGAAGGTGGCCATGTCGGGGGCACTGTGTCTGTCCCATGAGGGTTCTCAGTTGGGCCTTGAAGAGGTACCCGGAGTCCCTGCACCTGTGGTGCCTCCTGGGGAAGGGTGTTTGACACTTCACTGGTTGAATGTGAGGTACTTCTGGAGGTATCTGGTCTGGTTCTGTCCTGACCCCCTTTTCATCCTCGTGGGGGTGCCTTCCTTCTCTTGTTCTATTTGAAACCAGGACTCCACTCCATGTCTCCTTGCCCTAGAATCACCACTGATCTGTGGCACCAGGGCCTGCTAGTGGATGAGGTGGGCCGATGGCGACTGCTTGGTGAGGGTGCAGAGGTTGTGCCTGCATCTGGCCAAACAACACTATGAGGAGAAATATTCAGTCCTTTGGATGTCACAACAGTCTTTTATGTCACAACATAAAGCTTTTGGTTTGTTTGCTTTCCAAAATCATTGTTTTATAACACATGGACTCTTTCTGTTTGGAACAAAATAAAACAGTTTCCACAGAAAAAAAGAGGTGTTTTAATGCTGACTTGTTAATTAAAAAAAAATTACAGTGGGGAAAAAGAAAAGGAAGCTGCATTTCTTTATGGTGATGGAGAAAAAAAAAATCAAAACCCAAACTGGGTCAGGCAGACAGTAGTAGGAACAGTAAGTTCTGTCTGCATCTAATCACAGCTGAAACCCTGTTAATCAAAACCAAGTTGTGTTTCCAAAAGGAAGTGGGAGGTGAGCTTTGTGCACTTCCAGAGGTAGTAACAGTCAGATGGCGGGGGTTTTCAAGTTTGGGATAAGGTCTCTGCTTTGGCAGCTGCCTCCCTGAAAGCTCCCTGGCCAGAATATCAGCAGTTTGCTAAGTACTAACTCTGGGTTTCAAAGGCTGGTGAGGATCCCCATTTCATTTCATAGATCCCCAGTCTGGGACTTGAGAGGGTCCAGAGTCCATCCAGTCCAGTGTTTAGCTCCTGCATGGCAGCGCCAGCATTGGAGCCATCCTACCCCCCACCCCCTGCCCATCAGGTGGAGATGGTTGTCTGGTGTCTCACATTTCCAGCTCCCTTCTTAATTTGGATTCTGGGAATGCTATTTCCTTGGGGCGTGGGCAGCACTGTGTGACTTCCAGGAATATGCCAGCAACTCCCGTCTCTCCCATGCTGGTTATCCCAAGCCAGTTGTGTTTTGGGGGGAGGGTGAGCACCACATTTCTTTTGGATGTTGATGAGAACACTTTTACCTTCTCAGCTGAGTGGCCCAGAATGAAATGAGTGCCTGATGTGTAGAGAGGGCTACTTGAGGGGGTTTATTTATGAAAGATGTGTGGCTCGCCTACTACTCTGACCTCCTGATCTGTGATCACACACTTCTCATGCATGGTAACATTTCCTCACATTTTACAGATGACTTGCTAATCACAATACATGTATATAGGTGGCTGTGACTTTTAACAAACAATGTATTTTTAAAGGTATGGTGTAGTTACTGTTGTGAGGGTTTCCTCATATTCTGCTGGTTAATGCCAGTTTTCCTAAAATGGAGTATTAGACAAAAGGAACTTGTACATAGTATGTTGTTGATTGTATTAGAAAGAAGGCAAGCCCCAAAACCATGGGTCCTGGTAGAACACAAAGGATACTCGGGAGCTAGACAGCAAGGCAAATATCTTTACTTCTGCAGAAGGGTGTGCAGCCAACATAGGGTAAGCACGCACACTGAGGGGGGAATTCCTCTTGGGGTTTTATCCCTGACGCATGCCATCTGTCCCTTACTCTTGATTGGTCAAAATTTAGGCTCACATTCTTGAGTGATTGGCTAATTTAAAGGAAAAAGTGACCTTTGCAGTTTCAAAATGGCGGTTGCCTAAGCTCCCTTCTTTGACAGAAAAGATTACTAGTTTATTCTCACAATTGTCAGAAATTAAGTATACACTTTTTGGGGATCTATATCTGGAATGGCAGTATTAGAAGAGCTCTGCAGATCTGCTCCTCAGCAAAACAACAATAATTGGTAAATATTGTTTTAAGAAAGCAATCAATTAAAATAATAGGACAATTAAAATGTCCTAAGTGTTTACAGCAAATAAGGAAACATTTATTCAAGAAAATCTAAATTTTAGTAACAACAGCAAGAGTCTGTGGCACTTGAGTCATGACCCACTCCTTCCCTTCCAGCTCAATAGGACAGAAGCTATTCCCTGCCTGGGCATGGCCAAGAAGATGTGGCTCCCTGTCCCCAAGTTTCTTCCTGGGAGGGGCAGGCTGCCAGCATTTCTCATTCCTCTCAATCTCCATGTTGTAGATGCTAAATTACAGGAAAATGTAGCCAGCCCTACTCATGGGGTGGAGGCTCTATACCAAGCTGAGACTACTGGGACCCCAGTTGTCCTCTGGCACCCCAGTTTGCTCATAGGGTAGAGGTTCAATTTCAGAAGACTCAAGCCAAGAAGATCAAAGGCTACTGCTCCACCCAGGACTCATCATAAAGTAGGGTTGTCCTGTTATGCCCAGATTTCAGGATCCCCAAGAAACCACATCAGGGAGCCAGCCAGTCCGATGCAAAAGCATAAGAGTCTTTATTCGAGCTAGCTCGGCTCCCCCACCTTGCCGACGCAGTGACAGGAAGCAGAGAGAGAGACAACTCTGTGCGGAGAGGGGTTTTATAGGGGGTTGGAGTAAGGGGAGGAGAAGGGGCTGTGGCCTTGCCGATTGGCCGTGCGCAAGTCGGTGTCTTGTTCCTGGGTGTGGCTAGCAGAGGCTTAGACTTCCGGGAAGAAGCTCCTTGCCAAGCACATGGCCAAGGTAAGATGGAGCACTTACCCTGGGGCAAGATGGAGGGCGTAGCCCTTACCCTGGGGCAAGATGGAGGGTGTAGCCCTCGCCCTTTCAGTCCTTTGAGCGATGTGGGCCCTTGTCCTTGATTTTGACTCCAGAGCAGTGACTCAGAGAATTTGCCAAGGAGGAGAGAGATAGGCCATAAGAACAGAAAGCTCTGAGGTGTTTCCCCAAGGTACTGAATTCATTCATAACAGAGCGTGGGGATGATCAAACCTAAGGGTGCGCTCAAAAACAAGGAGATTTTGGTGGTAAGCATCTAACAAGAGCTGGTAGCTCCATGAAAGCAACCGTTGAAACTGTAGGCTAGAGACAGCCAGGGAGAGAGACTGCCAAGGCGAACCCTCCTGGGGTCAGAACAAACCTCAAACATTGATCTCAAAAATTATCCTACAGAAAAGCCTTAATTTAATTAGATCAGGTTGTTCAGTAGTTGATGCCCCAGGGCCTTGTCAAAAAACTGTAGAGCAATGACCAGCAATTCATGGAGCCTATCACAATTCATGTGACAACAATAGAGGCAGGCAGCCTAACAGATCAGGGAAGAGAAAAAGAGCCCTGATAAATCCATTGCGGTCCCAGGGAGATTACACACATTCAAGGCAGTGCCCCCTGGGGAGCAGCATTAGAAGCTGCATGCTGTGGGTGAGGGATGGGGGAGGATAGACTTCACTGAACCAGTCTAGCCAATTCACTGAAAAAACTAAGCAATCAAAGACAAGCCTGAGGAGGGGGACCAGTATTCAGAACTGCTACCATACATTATTGAAAGCGTCCAATTTTCACAATAAAAGGATAAGACATGTAAAGAAATAGGAAAGTGTGATGGAGAAAATAAAAGCAACAGAAACTGCCTGAGAGAAAGCCCAGATGTTGGATTTAACAGATAAAGATTTTAAATCAGCCATTATAAATACAATTGACCTTTGAACAGCATTGGTTTGTGAACTATACGGGTCCACTGGTATGTGGATTTTTTTTTCAATAAATAGTACAGTCAGCCTTTGGTATCTGAATGTGTTGCGTCCATGGCTTCAACCAACTATGATCAACAGTATTTTCACATTCCCAGTCGTGGCTTTCCAATTACAGATTCCCAGTTGCAGGTTGAAAATACTGTTTTCCATCTATAGTTGGTTGAATCTGTGGATGCAAAGGTCCAGATGTAAAGTAAAAATTTATACACAGATCTGTGACTGCATTGGAGTGGGGTGGGGGCCGGCACTCCTAACCCGCACATTGTTCAATGGTCAACTGTATATTCAAAGAACTAAAGGAAATAATGCTTAAGGAAATAAAGACAGGTATTGTGACAATGTCTGGTCAATTAGAGAATATCAATAAAGAGACAGAAAGTGCCCCGGCTGGGTGGCTCAATTGGTTGGAGTGTCATCCAGTAAACCAAAAGGTTTCAGGTTCAATTCCCAGTCAGGGCACATACCTATATTGTAGGTTCAGTCCTCAGTTGGGGAGCTTATAGGAGGCAACACATACCTCTCTCTCTAAAAATCAATGAACATATTCTTGGGTGAGGATAAAAAAAGAGACAGTAAAAATCAACCAAGTGAAGTTCTGGAGTGAAAAATTCATTAGAGTGTTATAACAGTAGATGTCAACTAGTAGAGGATAGAATCACTAAACTTGAAGATAGAGTTATAGAGATTATACAGTTCAAATGATGGGGGGTTGGGGATGAAGAAAATGAACAGAACTTCAGAGAAATGTGGGATACCCTTAAGCACACCAACATACACATGATACAAGTACTAGAGGAGAGCAGAGAGAAAGGAACAGGTAAACATTAGAAGAAATAATGGCTGAACACTTTCCAAATTTGATGAAAAACAATCTACATATTCAGGAAACACAATAAATTCCAAGTAGTATAACTACAAAGAAGTCCATACTCAGGCCCATCATAGTGAAAAAATGTTGAAAGAGAAAGAGGAAAGCTAGAAAGCAGCAAAAGAAAATTGACTGAGATTGTACCAGGAAGTCCCAGTAAGATTAACAGCAGACTTCTCTTTAGGAATAGTGGGGACCAGAAGGTGGTGGTATAGCATAGTCAGCATCTTGCGAAAAAACCCCAAACCATCAACCAAGGATCTCATATCTAGCAAAACTGTGTCTCAAAATTGCAGACAAAATAAAGACATTCTCAAATTAAAAAAGTAAAATAAAAGACAAAGTAGGCTTTGTTGTCAGCAGACCTGCCATTATAGGAAATATGAAGGAAGTTCTTCAGGCTGGAAGCAGATGACCACAGGTGGAAATTCAAGTCCATGAAAAGACAGTGCCATTAAAGGTAATTATGTTATTTTAAAAGATAATGTAAGTGCATTCCTCCCCCTTAATTGATTTAAAAAGCAATTTTGTAAAATAATATATATACTGGCACACCTCATTTTATTGTGCTTCACAGATAGTGCGTTTTCATTAATATCGAAGTAAGACCCTCCACTAGCAAAAAGATTATGACTTGCTAAAGGCTCAGTTGATGGTTAGCATTTTTTAGAAATAAAATATTTTTAATTATGATATATATCTTGTTTTGTTTAGACATAATGCTATTGCACACTTAATAGACCACAGTCTAGTGCAAACATAACTTTTTATATGCACTGGGGAACCAGGAAGTTCATGTGACTTGCTTTATTGTGAAATTTGCAGTATCTGTGGTATGCCTATATATAATTATATGTTGGGCCTATAACCTTTAGAAAAGGAATGTATTTGACAATAGCAGCATGAAGGAGACAAATGAGAGAAAAGCTGTATTGGAATAAGGAAATTACACTGCATTAGGTAACTTGAATCCACGGGAAATAATGAGGAGAACCAGAAGTGGTAATGAGAAGGTTAATATAACAAACTAATACATGCACACTTTCCTCTCTTCCCTCAGCTTCTTTAAAAACACTATGTATATATAATGATAACATTTATTTTGAGTTTGTAGTATATATAGATGTAATATGTGTAGAAATAATTAAATAAAGAGGAAGAGGGATGATATATCACTATCATTGGAATTGTGTGTGTAAAGGAATGAAAGGTTACAATAGAAGATAATGCCCGTGGCCTGGGCAGGCTTTGTTGTGAGGAGCAGATGACAGAGCAGAGGACACACAGTGTACACCTCTTGGGCGCTGCACAGTGTAGGACAGCAGATCGGACCCAGGGCCACATCTGAAGTGCCCAGAGTTTGTAATCTGCCCGGGATCAGATAGCTGAATTAAAATCCGAACCAGACCAAGAGCAAGGGCTCTGACTCCACATCCGTTGTTACCGTGCCATTTCTCTGCCTCTCGTCTGTGGTTGATGGATGGGCTGGGCATAGGCACGGCTTTGCTGAGAGATGCTGCGGACTTTCGGCCGCGTTGCTATTAGGAGCTCCGGCCCAGTGCAGGGTCTCTGACTGACCCAGGACTTCCGTTGTCTTCATCCATTAGTGCCTGCTCCCTCCTGCATTGTATTCTGCACAGATCTGTGTTTGCATCTGGCCCCGTCCAGAACCTAGTCTTCACTGAATCCTGGCGATGGTGCTGAATGATAGTCCTGGGATGTTGGGTGGGGCCCGTGTTGGGCTGATGGGAACAGCATTCCAAATCTGGTGGAGGCCTGCTACCCGGGCCTCCCGACAGGATCCGAGCCTGCCCTGAAGGAGGCAGGGCCTCAGGTGGCTTGCAGATGGCTTGTTGCAGCTAGCTTCACTTTTTAGTGTTTCTAGTAATTTCTTCTAATGGGAGATGGGAGCAGTTCTAAAAATGAATTTTTAAGGTACATTTTCCCTGATCTCTTTATTACCCAGTTTTCAAGAATGTTAAAAATAAAAGTGAAAGCACAGTAGAGATTTTAATTAGTTTTCTCTGTCCTTGCTCATGGCAGTGCTAATTTTAACATAGTGATATGTGACAGGGAGATATTTCATGGGGTCTTTGTTCTCAGTGTCTTCTCTACATTTCAGAACTCGGCTGTGAATTTTGGAGAAAAAGAAATGATGATAGAAGTACCTTTTGATGTTTTTCTTATTATTTGGATATCTGATTGTTAGCATTTCTAAACAAAGGTCGAACCAGCTTAGGAATCTCTGGAGCAGCGGTTCTCAACCTGTGGGTCGCAACCCCTTTGGGGGTCAAACGAACCTTTCACAGGGGTCGCCTAAGACCATCGGAAAACACATATATAATTACATATTGTTTTTGTGATTAATCACTATGCTTTAATTATGTTCAATTTGTAACAATGAAATTGGGGGTCACCACAACATGAGGAACTATATTAAAGGGTCGAGGCATTAGGAAGGTTGAGAACCACTGCTCTGGAGCAAGGCCACAGTGACAGAAAGGGACGCTGGTTCTGGCAACTCTGAGCAGTCTCTCCACTGCACACTTAGGTGAGTCGCCTGGGAGGGCCGGTGAAGGCAGAAGGTGGCCCTGGGGGTAGGTATTTGCTAATAGACCTGGCACTGAAGGCACTTACCAAGTGGTCTTATTTCCTTTTGTGGTTGTTGATTTTGGCTTTTGTTTTGTTTTGAAAAACATACACATTTAACTTTGTCATTGTCATTTAAAGCTTGATTTTATAAAACACCAAAAGATAATTTTTAAGAGTTCTGTATCACTGGAATTTAGACAATAGAAATAGTGATATAGTTTTGTAGGTGTAAATTAAAATTATTAAAATCAAATAATTGAAGATTTTCTTAAAATTAGGAAATTATACAAATGAAATAAAAGGCAAAAGGACCTCATAGCAACATTTTGTTATTGTGGATTATCAATTACTTTAGGCCTAAACAAAGATTCCACATATTCAGACTTCTTTTGCTGTGTTTCATATTTACCTATATTCTGAATCAAGCCACTTGACCAAAAAGTCTGATTTAGGAAGACATTGAGCTCTCGAGCAGAAGTTTTCCATCTCCAGTTACCACCTTCAAAGGAGTTGACATTAATGATAGTGCTGATGTAGATCCCTTGTGAACAGTGTGCAAAATTTATGTCAATCCTATGGGAAGTTAAACAGGTACCAGAAAAATGGGACAATTATGCGCATTTCAGTAAATGACAGTGTTGCTTTCCCCACTAAAAATTAGTCAACGGAATAAAACATGAACTGCAGTTGACTTGGTTTCAGGAAATAAACATTTGAGAATTCCATCACGGTTCTTGTCCCATCTCCAGTCATGGACAGGATTTTGTAGGCCACTGTGCTGTTTGCTTTGTGGATTGTAGTTGTGAAGGAACGCAGGTGAACTTGCTCTGAATTGGTGATGAACTGTGGTCCCGACTCTTCCCACTTTTTAGATACAACTACAGCTTTGTATAAATCAGTAGTTCAGGTGAATAAGACACTCCCAGTAGTGACAGAAATGTCGGTAGCTGTGATCTGTCTGACCACCGAGCAGATTTCACCTTGGCTAGCTTTCTGAGGATTTTCTCTAGGTGCACTGTCACCTTTGGCCGTCTCGTCACACTCAATATCAAACTGTCATCTTCCAAGCACCTCCCCATTTTCAGTATTTGAGATGACTACCATATGTTTCTGAACTGAACACTCATATAATCAGTCTCTCCGTTGTTCCACCACAGTGTTTGGGTATTTCATAAGCTCAGAATCAGTAGTTACAGCAAGGTGAGTCCGTATTTCTGCACTTGAGTAAAGGTTTTAGACGGATAAATGACACGCTGATATAAAATGCTATTGATGCCAAATGAGAGGAACTCGGCCATGATATTGGCACTTCCGTGTAGACCCATCGACGTGGCACGTACTCACCACAGACGGCTACCACAGGGCCCGCAGCAGCTTCCCGCCACTGGTTTCAAAAGTAACCTGGGCCCTAGCTGGTTTGGCTCAGTGGCTAGAGCGTCGGCCTGCAGACTGAAGGGTCCCGGGTTCGATTCCAGTCAAGGGCACATGCCTGGGTTGTGGGCTCGATCCCCAGTGGGGGGTGTGCGGGAGGCAGCTGATCAATGATTCTCTCTCATCATTGATGTTTCTCTCTTTCCCTCTCCCTTCCTCTCTGAAATCAATAAAAATATGTTAAAAAAAAAGTAACCTGGATTTTGTTTTTTATTTGCAGAATTGGATAGTACTTCCTTCAGAGGTAGTGAGCGTGCCTGACTTTAGGGTTAGTTGTGCTGACGACCTTCGGAGCCCCTGGAGCCCTGGCAGGACGGGAATGATGTCCCTATGTGTTGGATGTAGATGCGGCCTGTCCGCCTCATGCCACAGCGCGGCCCAGCTTTACCAGGCCTGAGTGGCTTTGTACCAGGAAGTAAGAGGTTTTTTCCCCCAAGCTCAATATGAGAGTTCAGGAGAGTATCAAGACTTTTCAGATTTATCTGAATAATTAAGATTCCAGAGAATTTTTCATTGCCTACTAGCTAAAGTGCACTCCATGGTCTGGTATTTGTGGTTCCCCAGAATTAGTGGTTCCCTTCAGCCCATTCTCTCTGTCCCTTAGAATGCTGGGCTTCCCTGCCCCCGGGGTTAATGGTCATGCCTGTGCCTTTTGAAGTCAGATCTGTCTACACTGCCTCAGGATCATCTCTGCCAGATTTAAGGTTTCTTCCTCACCCCCACCATGGCCTGGGGAATGCATCACATTTTGTCTTTGTGTTGTCTTGTCTGAATGTCTCACTCCCTTGCTGTACTGTTGGATCCTTCAGGCAGGGGCCACTTCGAACTCATCTGCCTGTCCTCTCTAAGTACCTGGTGAGGCACCTGTTGAACAAATGAATGAACAACTCTGGTTCCAGGTTGCAGGCTCCATGAACACTCCTGTCAGAGGCAGCATGTTGCAGGCCATCGACCAGGCTTGCCAGCTGAGGACTGAAACGTCCCAGTGCTGCTGTCCGTCCTCCGCCCCCTGGTCCCTCCCCTGCTGTCTTCATCTTCACCAGTCGGGGAGAGGAGCCGCACAGATGTTGCTGCCCAGTATGAGACGCTGCCTGCGGCGGCACTTCTCCCTGCCTGGGGCGCGCACTCACTGCAGCACTGGTGGGCCACATGGGCGCTGTCTGAGGAAGCGTGCACGGGCCTCGGAGGCACTGCCGGTAGCTCTTTTTTTAAAATTACTTTTCTTGGGTTTTTATCATTCCTGTCACCATCAGCTTTGCAATAAGAGCTGTGGCCAGGCTCCCAGGGAAAGGTCTCATGTCAGAATCAGACTGCTTGCTTTTACTTCTACATGAGCATTTGAGGCACTGCAGGCCTTTTCAGTGTCTTCTCTATATGTCCCCCCAACAGTGATTGGTTAAAACAGGATTCCAGTTTTGCAGGTGCTGTACACCTTGCCGGAGTATGTGTGATGGCTTTGTTTCCAGGGTACGTAGAGACCGAGACTTCTCTCCCCAATTACGGTTTCTTGGTGTGGAAGCTAAAATGAGACTGGTTGGGAGCCGCCCCCGTGGAGGCCTTGGGCAGGTTGTCCCTTGTCTCCTGGCTCACTGCCGTGTTCCAGAAATAACTTCGTCTTCCCAGCATTCATCGATCTGTGGTTGTGGCTTTGCATTTATAGCCCTTTATGGGATTTTGTTGTTACTCACAAAATTTTATACTCTCCCATGAAGCCAACTTTGACACTTTGAATTTGAAAACAAGCTTTCCTCTTGATTATAAAAATAAACTAGACCTGTCCCACCCCAGTCATGCCAATTACTGTCAGCCCTGCTCTGTCAGCCGCAGTCTAGAAGGAAATAACGTGTTTGGTGGTCAGTGCACATCATAGCAGCTGGTCGAGCGGAATCAGCCCATGCACCGCCCTGTCGATGGTGCTGGAGTTAGGATGGCGAGGGAGGGGCTCAGCAGGAGCAGGGTGGCGGCCGGCTGCCCCAGTGTTGCGGGTGGGAAACTCACAATGTGTTGCAGGCGCACCTGTGCCAGAATTTGAAGTAGCCTGAGGCCACCCTGTGGGATGAGCCCTAGGAGCTGGGTCTGGGAGCTGGTGCGGATGCTCAGCCTCTCTTCCAGGAGTGCACTTTGCCCTCAGGTTTGTGAAAGACCAGGCTCATTTTTGGGACAATAGTGTCTCCCGAGTGGGCCAGCCATGGTCAGGGCCTGGTTTCCCTGTGTGGGCCTGCCCTGTGTCCAGCCCCTGCCCGCCCTGTGAGCTGCTCACTTTCCCTCCACAAGTGTTTGTGAGGAGAGGGAGGCTGTGTGTTTTATTCTTTTTATTTTTTTAATCCTCACCCAAGGATATGTTTTTATTGATTTTAGAAAGACAGGAAGAGAGTGAGAAGGAGAGAGAGAATCTTTGATGTGAGAGAGAAACATTGATTGGTTGCCTCCCATATGCTCCTATGACCAGGAATCAAACCTGAAAACTAGGTATGTGCCCTGGCTGGGAATTGAACCCAGGACCTTTTAGTGAATGGGACGACACCCAACCAACTGAGCCACCTGGCCAGGGCTGCATGTTTTATTCTTGAATTCGTGCACGGGTGGGGTCCCTTGGCCTGGCTGGCAATCTGGGCCCATTGGGGCTGTCTTGCTCAGTCCTGATTGGGGCCAATGGGGGCCGGCTGGCCAGGGAGGGACCGCGGGAGGTTGGCTGGCTGGGAGGGACTGTGGGAGGGCCCCAGGGCATGTCTGGCCCTCTCGCCCAATCCTAATTGGCCGGACCCCAGAAGCAAGCTAACCTACCAGTCAGCGTGTCAGCCCCCTGGTGGTCAGTGCACATCATAGCAGCTGGTCAACCGAACAGTCGACTGCTTGGTTGGACACTTAGCATATTATGCTTTTACTAGAGGCCCGGTGCATGACATTTATGCACTGGGGTGATGGTCCTGCAGCCTGGCCTGAACCCTCTCACAGTCGGGGATCCCTCGGGGGATGTCTAACTACCAGCTTAGGCCCCGTCCCCGGGCAGTTGGACATCCCCCAAGGGGTCCTTAGCGCTGCCACGGTGGCTGGAGAGGCTCTCGCCACTGCCTCTGTGCTTGCCAGCCGTGAGCCTGGCTTCTGGCTGAGCGGCGCTCCCAGCGCATTGACCACTAGGGGACAGCTCCTGTATTGAACGTCTGTGGTCAGTGTGCGTCATAGTGACTGATCATTCTGCCATTTGGCCATTTGCATATTAGCCTTTTAATATATAGGATTATATAGGATTGTGGAGTGTGTGTTGCCAGTGGAAACCGGGGTAGCTTGGTGACTCTTTCCCAAAGCACATGACACTTTACACACTTAATAAACCAAGATATTCTAAGTGAATGAATAAAACCTGTTGGGAACAGTAAAGAGAAGGAAATGACCAAAAACCCACAGTACTCATACAAAAAGAGCAGAGAAACCTTGCTAATGGGGTTCACGTGTACGTAGGGGTGCCCCACCATGGGGACTCCAGGAAGTGGGCTTTCCAGTCTTGTGTTTTCACACAGCAAGCCATCTTCTGCGCTTTTTCTCTATACTTTCCTTGATTTCATGCAAAAGAGCAAAACGACTTGTGGAGGCTCCATGCCCAGGGTCCTTAGACCCCTGCTTGTAGTTCAGGGGTGTCGCCGTGCCCCTGCTCCTCTGCCTTCATTTTTCTGGGGAGCAGTGGCTGCTGGCTGCTGCTATTTTGACCAGGTAGCTGTTTGGCCATCCAAAGTGGCCATTGTGGGCATTGGTGGCTTCAGGCCAGGTGGGGGTGGCACGGAGGGTGTGGCAGGCATGCCTTCTGGAGCCCTCGGGTTGTGTTTGTGTGATGTTTCTGTACAGCACCCCCATCCTTCACGTTATGTAAATGTGAGTCCACTGGTGTTGGGGTTTTGTTTGTTGCTGTTACTAATCTCTTATTTTATAGTAGTTTAAGAGCACCAAGAAAAAAGAGTTTATACCTAATTTTGTATTTGTTATCTATTGTAAACAATATAAAAAACATTTAGTTAACACTGGGAGATCTTCAACTTTCCTCGTAAAGTTTGAGAAACACTTGCTGTAGGGTTTCCATTTGACTACTAAAACTTGTGGTGAGTGAGATGATTATTTTCAGCCTCCCCTGCCCCCTTTGTGGGAACTCTCCCCAACCACACTCCATCGAATGGGAGCACCCTGCGCCTGTGGCCCCGCCCTCCAGCCAGGGGGGCACGTGGCCTGAGTAGGCCATGGATTGCCTTTCCTGCGAAGAGCTGGATTGAAGACTCAGGGAGAACCCATGCATTTGGTTAGAGCTGGAGAGTTTAAAGTTGGGGGCTGTCGGCTTCCTCTGTACACCATGTACACAAGGTCATTTGCAGGGATGGGGAGAATGATGTGGTGAGCAGGGGAGTTGTCTGTGCCACCGACATTGGTCTGTCAGCCATATTCCTGCTCAAGTTCTGTAAGTCAGCCAGGCCTTTATGGCAAACCTACCTTCCTGCTGAAACTCATTGGGATTGGGTCCTCCACCTGCAGCCCAGGTGTCCAGCCAGCTCAGGCTGCCAGAGGTACCAGACTCGCCCTCGCTGTGACAGCCTCATCCCATCAGGACATGGCAGAGGAGTTGCCATAGCTCGGATGAGGGCCCTGATCCCGGAGGGCACCCCCTCTGGGCACTGCCATCCCGAGGAGCCCTGAACAGCCCCTTGGCTGAAAGAACAGACCCCTCCCAATGGGGAGGGAGGAGAGAAGCCGAGTTGGGGTGGCACCTGCCCTGATGCTGTCAGCTTCCACATGGCCAACTCTGAGTTGGGGAGGTAGAAGCAGGCGCCAGGCCAGGCCTTACAGCCCTAGGTTTGGATGGACAAAGAGGGGAAGAGAAGGAGCAGGCTCGGGAGTCAGTTCTCGTCTAGCTGCAGCTCCCAACCTAGGCTTTGACTGAGTGCCCTGGGCTGGGCGTCAGGGCCTGCAGCACCTTCCTCCATGCTGGTGAGGCCTTTGCAGAACCCACCCGGCAATAACCCACTCACAGGTCACGGGGTGCTGTTGTCCTATCTCAGGCTCTCGGG
Source organism: Myotis brandtii (assembly GCF_000412655.1). NCBI lineage: Eukaryota > Metazoa > Chordata > Mammalia > Chiroptera > Vespertilionidae > Myotis > Myotis brandtii. Next base: position 699,582 of record NW_005355890.1, on the reverse strand, counting down.
CCCCCTGGGCAACATGTCTTCATTGATAAGTATTGGATGGCTTCCTCAGGCCTTTTACACGCCCATGAGGACATTTCTGAGGCACTACTGAGAGGCCTTCCTGGCCAACATCCAGGCAAACTTCAGTTCATTGTATGGGGGCCCGCGTGGCCGATGGCCAGTGGAGCAAGACAGGAGCCATGGATGTGTCCCAGAGAGGGCAGGGTGGCATGGGCACTGGTGTGCGTTGTCTCCAGCACTGAACAGGCCTCTCACAGGGATTGCAGTGCCCCGGGCAGTAACACCATTATCTTGGTGTGTGTGTTCTGGGAACTGGTATGGTGATCGAGTGACAGATGAAGCCTGGTGCAGGGGAGTGCGAGGAGTGATACATAGGAACACTGAGTTGATTCTCCCCAAGAGTCAGCCTTCAGAGTCCCTGGTGCTAGCCCCTGGGTGCCCCTGGTGGGCCAGTGGACAGCTGCCGACCAGCCCTTCTCACAGGGAAGGTTCCAGAAGAGGCTTGAGCAGCACCAGCATGCGCCTCAGTGTGTCCATCTCTTCGGTTTGTGTTTCTCGTGATGCATTTCCTGCCCAAGCCCCCCTGTTCATCTTTGCATCCCTCAGGCCTGGCCCAGGAGAGGCCTTCCCTGTTTGTTGAGGAGATGGCCAGCTGTGAAGAAGAAATAGCATGAGAAAGTGTGGGTGCTTTAGAAGTGGCCAAGGCAGCCCAAGGACACCCACCACCACCGCCTCTGCTGGCACCTCCTTGACCGCGTCCTTGCTGCCCATTAACACGTCTCTGGTCCCCTAGATGCCAGCACCCAGACCCGGGTCTGCCCCCGTGTCGCTCAGCAGGAACACCTTCAAACACTTTTTAGGATGACTTATTTTCAAACCGGTTTCTGTACAAAATCCCTGAAAGGCTCATGGTTCTTAGGTGAACCACTAGGGGCCCAGCTGCAGTTTTGACCCACTGTCCTGAAGACTGGACATACAGAGGAAGGACATACAGGGTGAGGGAGCTGCCTTCCGTTGGCCTTGCTGAAGGTTGCAGCTGGGGAGCTCTGAGCAGCATGGAGGCCAGGGTGGAGCCAGTGCTGCGTGGAGACAGTCTCCGGGGCTGCGGAGGGACTGGTCAGGAGCCAGGGCGGCAGGGCTGGGTGCTGAGGCGGGTTGAAGTCCGGATCTCTGGGAAGGTAGAGCCAACAGAATGGCTTGGGTGTGGGGTGTGAGAGGAGGAGGCCAGCGGCCAGCACTGGTTTTGTTTCGTGGCTAGAGCAAGTGGAAGGGTGGGAGTTACCAGTGACTGAGATGGGAAACCAAGGGTCTGGAAGGGCGGGTGGGGAGGAGGGAAACTTGAACAATCTGGGCGTGTCCTACCCAGGGGCACTTGGCCTGCCTGGTTTTTTAGAGGGATGCCCATGGCCCACTACAGGTGCTGACTCCTTCCCCTTGGAGTCCCAGATGTGCATTTGAGTCTGGGTTAGGCATTATATTTTATCAGCTGCCATATTCATGAAACAAGTGAGGCCGGTTAGTTAATAGATTGGGTGGCGAGCTTCCTGCCACTGCTGCCTGTTCAGTGAATAGGACAGAGAGCAGGGCTTGGGGAGTGAGAAGCTGTCCCAGCAGTTTGACCTGCCAGTGAGAATGTGCATCAATATAGCACATTTTTTAAAAAATATATTTTTATAGATTTCAGAGAGGAAGAGAGAGGGAGAGAGAGATAGAAACATCAGTGATGAGAGAGAATCATTGATCGGCTGCCTCCTGCAAGCCCCCTACTGAGGATTGAGCCTGCAACCCCAGCAATGTGCCCTTGACTGGTATCAAACCCGGGACCCTTCAGTCCGCAGGCCGACCTCTGTCCCCTGAGCCAAACCAGCTTGGGCGACTGCACATTTTCTGTTTTCCTGGGCTTGACTTCCTAAGGCCCATTAGTTTCCCACATTTAATTCTTAGCAGCCTGGGCCGATGTTTGCAGTGTACTCCTGCGTTAGGCAGTGTTCTCTGAGCGGAGCTGTGCTCACAGTGAGCCTCGCCTCACCCTCAGCCAGTGCAGCATGGGAGCAGGAGGCGGGAGGGAGGGAGCGGGCCACCCCGAAGGCTTTCTCCAGCACTGGAGGGAAGGGGCCGGGAGTTGTCTGTTGGGTATCTCGGAGGCAGGAAAAAGCCAGACTCTGGTGAGCAACAGTCACCACAGGTGTTTAAGGTTTGTTTACCAGCAGGTGTTTGTCTAAAACCTGGTCTTTGCACCAGGAGGGTGTGGGAGAAGCAAGGAGTTAAGTCTGTTATTCGTAAGACACAGGTCCCAGTGGGTCATCATGGAGGGACAGACTGCAGCCGTGTCAGGGCACCTCTAGAAGGACAGCCTGTGGGTGCTGGCTGTGTGCAGGGCATTCGTGCT